>NC_053518.1:66080664-66399664 GCF_016920715.1 Anopheles arabiensis | reverse complement strand
TGATAATCTTGCGACAGGGTTGGGACAGTTTTTTGTCTTGTTGCTGTAGATGGCGCGCTTTCTTTCCTCTAACCAGGCAGATAAGAAACCCTGTACCCTCGTGGAAACATCGTCAAAGAAGAGGAGTTACTGTTTTGGGTAGCAAAAAGCGAACAGCACGCGTTTGTACACTTTAACTGATAGACAAATTTTGCGATTAGGAGTTGTAAATGTTTGCCAGCACTTCATCAATCGCTGGCTTTGCAAACCCTTTCTTGGGCTGGGTGAAGGTTTCATTAGAGCTAGGGGTTTAATACGTTTGAGTTGATATTAAATTAAGACGTCCTTGACATAATAATTTTCGGGTCGAGTTAATCGGGATTATTAAACACATTTGGAACTAAGCATACATCTGGTTCATTCACAGCATGTGACCAGGATGTCGTCTAATTGGGAAATAGTTAATGCTGGCAATCCCTTGTTTCGATTTATTTGACTTCACCAGCTGATGGGCAAGATCATTGTCTTCTGGCAGACCTTGGGAGATACCACGAGAGAATGGTGATCTTGGTCTACTGTAGCAGTGTCTGGAGCTGCTTATAGTATTTAGCAGTTCTCTGTAAATGCATTATCTCTCGCTCTCTCATAATGACTAGCACGGCCTTGCCACGATGACATCCCATCTTGAACCTACCATGCCGATGCTCTGTCCATATGATCGATCTAAAAGAAGGGTTACCATACGAACGAAGTGACCACGATCTAGTAGTAGCTTAGTTACATTTTTTCATAAACTTAAGTCACGTGTTTTAGGACTTGGAAATACTTTCATCTTACTAATGTGTCTGTGGTAAGACACTTCTGCATCAGATCAAGATCGTAAAGTAAAGTTGGTTATAGAGTCAGACAAGTAAAACAATACCGTAAGGTTATATACTCTTTCATCTCCAAGGTACTGCTAAGTAACGCTATTTCATACCATCCTAAGAACGTAAAGAGAATGTAATCTTACAGGGGATTCCGATGGAATTGATAATGTTAGGCCATTGATCGACACATCGTTCAATTCGATGTCAATCTTTTCTATGCCTTCCACATTGTCAACACTTAAAAGGTATTCCATTCCCATAGGTTTTAATGTAGATGATACATGTCTGATGATGATTATTAATTGTAAGAAGTATTGTAACGATCATCCTCCAAAAGAGTAAAATATATCCAAAATTAGCTATAAAATCTACATATGATGTTTAAGATATTCAAGCTAATGTTGATATGCAATGAAAGCGAATTGACAGTATGGATGCATCCATACGTAAGCCACGTAAAAGACAGTCATCGAATTGAAAGTTACTCAGATCAATGATAGACGCTATGAAATCATTAGCAAATTCCTATAACATTTCTTATTGAAATCCCAATTCCAAACCATCCTGAGGTCCTGAAGACATCCTGAGGTCCTGAATCCATTGATCATTTCGAAATTGAGATCTTTGGAATGTTTCTATCTTTTAAACTTTTTCCGTTCCATTTGCAGTGGTCTCTTTCGCTTAACTAAACATTTTTTGTGGGATTTTTTGTTCGGTTTGCTTTGAATTGGTTACACTTTTTCATGCAGTATCGTTCGTTTTTTTTGTCTAAATGTTTCCTCTCTTTTCATCTTAGTTTTTCAATCGCAAATGAACTATTTTGAACAAAACTGTGATTGCTTGGCGATCTTATCAATTACTTGGTTTACTTCTGGTACTGCGCTGACGGCAATACGTCCTTAGTGTAAGCCTCACAAAGTCACTTACGGGCGTGTTACAGTAGTTCTTGGAAACACTATAGCGTGCTTCCAAATTGATCGCCTAAGCAAATTATCTCATCCTTAAATTTTCTTAATAACGTAACTTCCAAATAAATTTAATTAAAAATCAATCAATTTTAATACATGTAGCATATTTAAAGTAAATAAATAATCAAACAATCACAATAATTATAAACCGAGCGAGGTATATTTATTGCCATTTCCAAAGCACCATCACAATTGTCGCACCAACATTTCTTCTCTTCATGTAGCAGAAATGGCCGACAATGTCAAATGGAGATAAACCGTTTACTCAACTAACAGGTTTTAATAATACGTTTTTTATCACATTTTCCTTCCCGTTCGTCGTTAGACTGTCCGGCTCCGTACGTCCGCTCAACCGCTTTCTATCACAGTCCCATGTAGACAATCTGTGACGCTGTCAGGGCAGCGACAAGGGAGAATATGCTGGCCGAAAAGATGACCACCACGTTCGTTTCGACTGCATCGATAATACTGCCGATCGCGAGCGAGATGATGAGCTGAAGGAGTGAAAAAAAACAAAAACGTTTCAAGGATTAGAAGCAAGCTTAAAATGGAAATGGTTTGAAGAGTAATTCGCCGTACCTGTGCGAGGAAAAGCATGCAGCTCATCATGGAAACATCGGCACCGAACCCGCGCTTGGTAGTGTTTGGTACACATTTACCATCCTTCACTTCAAACTGGTGGATAGTAGATAGTAGTTTAAAGGTAAGTTTCAAAACGTTTATGTAATTTTTAAGAAACAAGTAATACTCACCGAGTTTTTGGAGTGATACTGAGATATGAGCAAGTACGGCAGGGAGTACATTGTCGCGTACATAATGCCCACCGTCGGGCAGGCGATGAAGATCATAAACTTCTCCTTGACCAGCCCCATCAGCAGCATGCCGAGGCTGAACAGCAACAACCCTGCCATGTACACTGGACGGGCGCTGTGTTGTTGAAACAAGAAACCACTCCGTAAATCATTCCATCTCTGACTCGTCTTCGAGGGTATCTGTCCTTACCTGAATCGCTTTACCAACCGCTCGATGACCGCGGAGTAGGACGCACTGCACACGGCAAACACGGCCATACCCCAGCAACCGTACCGGACGCCCTCCTCGTACAAGGCAAGCTCGGGGGAACCGGGCGCACCCGCAACGTCCCCACCGAACACTTCCGACCCGACAAAGTCGGTAAAGTACAGACAGTAGCTGAGATAGCCGAGCTGCGAGAAGAACTGTGTCGAGTAGAGGATGAACAGACTTTTCGGCATGTGCACAATGTTACGCACGAAGTCACGCAACCGTAGCGGCTTCTCGTCGTCGTCATCTCCGATCCCGACCGCAGCATCCTGGTCGGGCTTGATTGGTTCCGGAATCACGTCCTTCGAGATGCTGTACACGGCCAGCTGGCGCGATTTTTCCGCCTCGAAAGCGTTCGAGTTGATCGGCCGAAGCAGCGGATCGCGCTCCAACAAGGGCAACGGAACCTCCCGATAGCTGGTGAGCGTGATGAGCAACCCTACGCCCATCACGATGAACACGAACATAAACACGGTCGCCTCGTTGCTGCCCAGGATGTCCAGGTTAGTTTGGCTCCAGTCGATCGCCCCGAGCACGTACCCGGCGGTACCGCCCAGCCCACCAATAAACATGGCCGTCGTCAGTACGCGCGACTGATCATCTGGGGACAAAACAAAAAGAGATTAATCGTTAGTTCCCGGTCTTAACAAAGTCTGAACAAGGCTTCTCAATCCCCTACCCGGTGCACACATGTCCATGAAGTACGCTCGCGCAATGCCGTTGCTCGTCTCCGCGTCGAAATCCGTCAGCACAAGCCCGATGATCGTGACCGGGATGGACCACCGGAAGCCCTCCATCTGGTCGACCGGTACGTCCGGATCGCCGAAGAAGACGCCGATCGTTTTGCCGTGCGGCAGTATCCACATGCCCGTCATCATCGCCAGTCCGAGCGCTAGCAGGACCGGCCGGCGTCGGCCCCACTGCACCCGGATGGTGTCGCTGAAAGACGCAATCATCGGTGCGAAGAAGAAGCCGAGAACGGGCGAGAACGCCCACACCATTGTCATGAACGTGTGCGAGAGCCCAATGCCGAGCAGGATCGGCGTGACGAAGGCCGTCTCGGCCGCGTACAGGAACTCGATGCCGACGATCACCATCGAGAGGCGGATCAGTTCGAGGCGGGATTTTTTCCTGTTTCGGGAGGGATTGTTGTGCAGAATGAAGGAGCGAAGAAGCAAAAGAGACAATGAGTTATTTTGTGTTGAGGGGTTTTTTGATTGCTTTTTTTACATATAATTGATCGTGTATGTTGTCTTCTACTCCTTCTTAACTTTATGTGGTCATTCTATATTTGAAAACAGGCTTACTAGACTTATTTATGAACTAGTAATGTGCATACTGATTCATGAGTAAATGATTCGATTGAATCATCCCAATAAATTAACATAAATAATTTGTGTTTTAAGCCACTCAAAGAGAATCAGAGAGTTATCTGAAGATTCTCTCAAGAGAGTTAATTTACCTTCTAGGAAAGTTCAATTACGATGAATGATTCAATTTTCCACGCCGACTTTTGATTAGATCTGAGTGAATCGAATCACTTATCACTCAAAGAGAATCAAAATTTAATCCTCAATGAGTGGTGTAACGCTTCACACTTGTGACTTTGGGACTTTTAGAAAATTAATTAATGATTTAACTCGTCATTCTACCTCTTTAACTTTGAATTAACGAAAGCTGCTATGTGGCTACTTCGCAATGTACTAGAGATGTGAACACTGAGTAATGAAGAGTGAGTGAATCGAATCATATAAGTGAATGTTTGACTTCAACTCAGCCCAAAGTTAGATTTTTCTCTTTATTTACTTTGTTTTTTTTTTATGACCAGATTCCAGATTATAATTGTCGTTGTTTCACCGAGTAGAATTCCAAACTAGAGACTCGCTAGTAACCTCTATTGTGGTTCTCCTATGTTTTGTACATTATTTCAAACATTTTGACACATTTTTTGTGGAAAAAACGGAAAGAAGAAGACTTAAGCTTTAAAATGATGGGTCGTTAGACCCATTACCCCTTTTTATTCACTGAGTAATTAGCATTTGAAAATGCTCTCTAAAATTGTTTACATTTCGTTCACCACAGTGCGTTCAACGATTGTTGTGGCAAAATAAGAAGAAGAAGAAAAACTCGAATTAGACAGTCTGGTTAAACGATCAACACGGCTGCTACTACAATGCTAGACATGGTTCGGATCCCTGTATTTACTGTTCCTGTATTCCGTGTTAGCTGAAGACAGACATAGAAAGCTCATTCAAAGCTTGTTCTGGTACGCAAATCAGGATTGCAGAAGAAGATGAAAACAAGAAGGAAGAAGAGTGATCTTGAGGGAGCTGATAATCGAACTGTTTTGTCCTCTAGGATTAGGCACATCACAATTCAAAAATATGCGACAAGGCTAATCGCGTAACTTAAGCAACATCTGAAGACTGTGTATGCAAAACAGGAACAAAATGTATGCTTTTTGAAGCGTTATGTCAGCTCTTCATGAATATCAATGAGCGCGTAACGTAACAGCAAATTGAACAATAGCAATAACAGTGGTAAGTTGCTTGAATGTTGCACATGATTTTTATTAATTCTGATACAACATAGCACGAATACAAATTAGAGCCTTTTATAGTCTTTCCCTCCAAAAGTTATAAAAGCTCAAATTCTACCACAAATCAAGATATTCCACGCAACGTTGTTTGTTGTGCTTTGCATCCCCGTTTATGAGTCACGATCTAAGCGGTTTGTTTTGATTCGGTTTTTTGCGCGTCTATGCATCAAATATTCTAACAACGTTTCAACCGCGCGGAGCCTTTCACTGAAACACAACCAACAAAACCGGGGCTGGTTCTATGTTTTTGTTGACCATTGGGCTCAAGCGGCAAAACCAGTATTATGTTTGTGTGAAGCTACTCAACGCCGGCCGGTTTAATGATCATTAAAAAACTCCAACACAGGAGGATAATTAAAACACGATGAAGTGTGTGCCAAATTTGCTTCGTATAAGGGGTCCAGATCCGGTAAATTTTAAAACAATAATACTGTTCAAAAACACTCAAGGCTAAAAGGGTAGTATGAGCTATAAAAGGATGCACTTAGCAGAGGCACACAAACTCCTACCACGTCTGAGATTATCTCTCTGGCTCTTCAGCTGACTGCAGACGTTATGCAGATAATGTCATGGCTAATCAACTTGACAGAGTTGTTGTCTTAAGCAAATAATCTTCCACAAAAAACAGGGCTCATCCCACAAGCGCTCCAACCCATCAGCAGAGTAACCTTTGGAGCAGCTCCTAAGCCTCGTGCACACCTGACGTCAAGAATGGTATCAGTCCGGCACCGTGATCGGGATGTGAGCTGGAGATTGCTCCATCTTTCCGCCAAAAAAACCCAAGATGGGTTTGCGAAAATGCTCACGATAAGCTGCTGCCCGCTGCTGAGGGAAGATAAACGCAACCCACAAGCCCAATTGGAGGATTACTCAGGCTCACAGGTAGATTTAGACGGCAATAAACGAAACCTGTGTAATCTAGCTCGGGCAGGTTGTAACGCCTTATTAATTGGCCCTATCCACCACACCGTTAACAGTAACCAACCCACAGCGCCATTATTGCACATTCTGTCTGGATCGTAAAGATGCACACGGTGACGATTGTAGAAGTAAAAGCGTTCAAGATATCAAATTTACTGCCATACCGTTAGGGCGTCGTCTGTGCGTCCACACACAGCATAATTGGGAGGGCGTGAAATGTGTCAATGACACGTAATGCAGGGGAAGTTTGTTCATTGCCAGTGTTAATTCCTCCCTATTGACGGGGGTGGGTAGCAGTGTTGTTGCAGTTTTGTGCCAGTTTCCAGGTGTTCTATTGTAGTAAGCATTGCGAATTGGTGTAATTGGAGCTGTGTCGTTATTGTTTTGTGTGATAAGTGCTGTGATGATCTTCAGTGTCCGAGGGGTCCACTGCGGACCAAAGTGGTCAATTATTTTTGAATCAAAATTGTTGAACCCACGCAAAACTGAGAAGAATTAATGTGTTCCAGTTCAACTTCAGAATATAGAGAATCGATTCACCGTAACACAATGATAACGCCATTTGTAACGCTTCACCGAGCAGTTAATTTGCAGTGCCAATTATAAACAGCTTGGTGACAAAACATCAACATTCATCACCACACCCCGATTCTCCTCGCACAACACTTACTCGCCTTACCTGAATAGATGGGAGTAATCGCGGTCCTGCTTTTTGGCATGCTGGAAGCGCATTTGCAGCATGCTGTCCATAATCTCCTTATCGCTCGGTAGCGAACTTCCGTTCGTGTACACGACGACATCGGTCGTCTGTTTTGTTTGCTCCATCGTGTCGGTCATCTTTCGGTAGAGCAATCACGTTATACGATCACGATGAGACCAATGGACGATCGATCGAGCTGATTCACCTTCCCACCCACTTGTGTATTTAGGGGTAGTGCACACTAGTGCGCTAACTGCAGTAGCCTTTGTACACTTTTATACTTTTAATTCACAAACTTTCCACTAGAGCGCACTTGTGCTGGTAGTGGCACCGACGGTTTTTGTTTGGGGAGGGGCTTGATTTCGTCCAAAATGTGTAACGATGGAGAGGAAAAAACCGACCGTCACCCGTTACCGGGAAATAGGGACACCTGGGAATGCATTGCAGGGGCGTGCGATCTGCTGTCAACCAACCGAAATGCCCTTGCCCTTCTGAGTCTCACAACCTTTTCGTGTTAAAAACGCGTCGATCCTGCAGAAATAGGATACCGCCACACATTCCACACAGTCACACACACACACAGTCGGGGTGCACCAAGATTACCAAATTAGTTCCGGCGGCACATTCACCTAGCGTTGTTGTCGCTCCGTTGCCGGTAGGTGCTTTCAGAGCCTACTAATATGCACCGATTTGTATACACAAGCGACTTCCACCTCCCTGCGGAGAGCACACGCAACAACGCACGACTGGCACGATACGCTTCCAGCGACAAACGACACGAGAGCGCAACTAAACCGTGTCGCCGGTAACGATCGCATTTTTATACCCGTGTTCGGGTCGCGCATTCACCTGGTGGCTGCCTGATTGCGGCCCCAACACACTAATACAGCCGTGTTGGATTATGGGTGAGGAGGGGGGGGGGGAACTTCTACTTGGGGACGCAGTATCGTCCTTGGGCGCGGCAGGGCATGCGGAGATCACAATTCGAAGAAAGTACAACCCCACCGAACAAATGATGGCTGATAATAATTTTATTACCTCTGTCCCGCGCGTTTATTATCCTAAACCGAACGGCGAAGCGTCATATAGGGCCATGGGTACATGGGATGGCTGAGCTGGTCGGCTAATCGGAACTTGGCTCGGCTTGCAATAACGGTCGCAGTTACACAGCAGTTTTTTTTGCGGATATGGTTTATGGCGGACGGTTTTGTTTTGGGTGTCGGAACTGGGACCCACGCGTGGCCGTATCGACGTTGGTCTGGCAAGGATTCGTACGATAGGCGCGGAATGCGATTACGATCAATGCGGCGGGCTAGGAAGCAGCCTGCTGAAACGTGGTTCAACCGGGCGCTTGTTGTTGTTTATTATGTGATGAGTGATGATTGGGAATGTACTCTGGAGAATCTGTAGATAATTAATTACTGTTCCGCTGTTTAATAATCAATTGTTGTACTATTGAATTCGTTTTGCTTCCTTATGTTCAAATCTCGACTACCAAAAAAAAACCTATTCCAACTTTTACTAATATCAGATCAGCGTATAAAGTTTATCTCAAAGTCATAGAATCCTTCTGGTATATGGTGCTCCGTGTCTTATCAGACTGTTTTTATTTGTTTTGGTTCAAGAGTTTTACAATTCAGAAAATAATGGTACAAAAAGGACATTCTGTTTTTGATCTCGAATGGATGATATGTAGATCGATCTAAAATACCATTCGATCAGTCAGGTCAGGTGGTCACCAAAAATATTATCGAAATGAAATCAGAAATAATGCACTTGGGCATTTCCTTACTATTGAGCCTTATATCAAAAACCCAGGAATTATATTTTGTAAATGTATCGAACTCGTATTTTTCGCCACACAACACTGACTTGATCATCAATTCTTACATCCCTTTGAAGATTTCTTACATTTAAATACAAGAAGTGTAATGTTATAATAAGTGATTTAGTTAAAGTACACAATTTGTCAATATTTTTGTGCAGTCCCTTGTTATTTTTATTTCCTGATTATTTTTTTTATCAAAACCGCTCCATGTCTGTTTAAATGGAGTAAATTTGCGAATCAATACTGTGGCATCATACCAAGAAGGCTCCAGAAGATGATTGAAGTTTATTCGATGTTCACTGGAAACTCAAAGTATCTTTTCATTATACTCTACTTACTGATAACATATTAAAGGTTGCCTGCAGGTTTAAAGCAATGTTGAATATTTGAAATTTGAAATTCCGTTCTAACATATTTCTGTTTTAAAAGCTCTTCTCTTTTTTGAGGATGCATGAATAATGGATTTTTTGGAAAATGTCCTTTATGTACAATAACTTATGTAGGGCTCAATAGAATGTCTATAGTATTTTGTCGAAATAATTAAGGCGATTCAAAGTTGTTTTTGTGACCCTTTTTAATGATATTTTTCACGTTTCCTCAAACTGTGGTTCATAAAAAGTACAAATTTTCATTCCAACAATTCTTGAAAGTCCTTCAACTGTAATCCACAATTCACAGCCAAACAGTGAGGTTCAAGTGTGTTGATTTAAATTGTACTTTTCAAATCAGGCCTGTGCTGTGTTATAGTCATTTTTTGTTACTCTATGGAAACATTGGCTGTCGAACGCTTTTTACTTGTTTTGTCGTTGTGTTAGAGATCCGTTTGAAAAAAATCTCTACCTGGAAATTGCAGAGTTCGGAATCAATCAATCGTATACAGCCACATACAAGCATTTGTTTTGCTTGTTTATAAAAAAAATCCTGCCAACCAAAATAAACGTCACTCTCAGTGAATTCTGTTTCCCTTCGTTTGCTTCTCCAGCTTGTCTTGTCTGCTCACCGGCTACATTTAAAAGCCGCCCCTGCTCTAATTCTCCCTCGTCATCCAGTGGACTGTCGTGCTGAGTTTTGCATGCTGCATCGTTCCGATTTCATGTCTTCGTGAGCTTAAAAAGGCCTCTCAGCGGCTTCTCGTACCAGGTTACACACGAGCCGCGTGATACACCCAATGTATGCACAGCTGTCCGGTGAGTAACCTGTTGTTACTTCGGGCACTGCTGGAAGGTCACTACTAAGCGGAGCAGATCGTTTCGGCAGCCGATCGGTACGCCGCTCAGAACTAATCCGTCAACGAAGGGGCCAGGGGCACGTCAGAACGACCAGGCGATCAATTAATTACCCTGCAATGAACGGTTGTTTTCAAACACGTTTCTTGGGTGATTTTTTTGTTACGTCGGATTGAAGCGTGGTGTGAAGTGTTCAATTTTAAAAAGTTATCATCGCGACACAGTTACCGATCGTGTTTGAAACGCCGGTTTGAGGTGTTTTTGTAGCTGTTGTGATTTAATTTTATAAATGCTGCGTGTTGCTGTTTAAATGTGTAATATTCGTTCAAATTCGAATCACTCTCTTGCTATTTGCGCAGTATTTCGCTCGTGTTCGACTTCCCTAAAGCCAGCTTTAGCATTTTATCTAGGAAATCCCCAACCTCTCCACCAGCAAATGCAGTATTTGGAAAAGTGATCAACAAATGTGTCTAATTCTTCCGCCACACGCTTAATCCAAACAGCGACACGAGCTCTGGCAGTAAATCATCGCATACAGCATGCGCACACGATCAAAAATAGCGTACGAAAAGGATACCACCGGGCGTGTAATCACCTTCCTAGTCGGCCCATTATCGGCATTTTTGCGGACAGTTTACGTCAATCCGTTTGCACACACACACACGCATGGTGTCGATTCGCACTGGCCCCTTCCCGATAGGACGCAATTTATTGCAATCTAGCACCGCGATTGGCAAAGCTCCGTTCCTCATACGATTATATGGCCAATGTTTTCGCTAATCGAAAGCTGATAGCACCGCCGTGAACGGTGCCGAAATGTTTTTTCGACGACCCTAGCAGAGCTTTACGACGGTATAATCACAACAACAGGAGGGGAGAGGGGGGAGCAAGCAATAAACATGTGAAGTGTTTTACAATGGTAAAAGCATTTCCCGCGGCATAAATCCGCATGGCAGGACAATGTGTCATGTTTTGGTATAAAAAATAACTTAAAAAAATATATTGTTTGGAAGTGTAGCGATTATTTATTTCTTCTTTTTTCCATGAAAATACTTAAAACAACAACAAAATTACAACAAGAAAGTGTAATTTCAAAGATTGTACAAAAATTCAATCAACCTGTCCGCCTTTACGCGCCTAAAGGTATGCAATTCGCCGTAACTCTTACTGGGTGAAACATTTCACCAGTGCACGAGTGAAATATTTAATTTCTTTCTTCAATTTTGCATTTGGCAAGGACAATGTTATTAAAAATACCAAAAAAATTGCCATTCATATACAAAAATAACAGTTTATTGTAATCTTTTCATGCTTTTGATACTTTCCGCTACATTATATCGTTAAAATTGTTAAGTGAATGCCGTTTATTCATCTATTTAACGCTTACAATGTATTGAGGTCCTTTTGAGTTAGTGTCAAAGTGTTTTCCTGTATCCTTCTGCTCACTTCGTAATGTTACTAATTGTTACCCTTCCTCCTCCTCCTCTCTCTTTCTCACTAGCATTATAATCGATTCTTTATGGCTAACGCTTATGCTCGCTCAGTAACAGCAACAACCCCTCGTTTCACTATCACAACCCGTGTGCCTTGCACACGTAAATGCACTTTTTAATTGTGTGTCCTCCCCTCTCGGCTCTACAGATCCAGATACTGGATCTGGGTGGCGCACAGTGACGCCACCAGGCTGCACACGCTCGCCGTGTAGATGACGGACGCGGTCGTCCCGGTGAGCGTCACCAGCGGGCCCATCGTAAGCGAGAGAATGATTTGCGCCACGAACAGCATGCTGCCGATGATGGAAATGTCCGACGCCAGGCCACGGCGGGGCTGTATCGAGTTCGTTTCGTCGCACGTGTCGAGCTGCAATGAAAGTGTCATGTAAAGTGCCGTTTTTTAATAGCGCACAAAGCGTGCACACTACAGAGTAACGTACCAATCCTTTCGCGTGATACTTCGCCAGTATGATGTACGGCATGGTGAAGAGCAGCGCTCCGACTATCCCGCCCGTCACGCTGAACACGTACACCGTCACCTTGCTCGGGAACATGGCCATCAGCAGCATGCCGACGAAGTCGATCAGCAGCCCACCGCTGTACACGTTGCGCGCCCGGAACACCCGGATCAGCCGCTCGATCGTGCACGAGTACGTCGAGCAGGCGATCGAGTAGATGGCCATCCCGAAGCACCCGTACCGGACACCTTCGATGTACAGCGCGTACTCGTCCGAATCGGAGTGGGCCATCGGATCGCCACCGAACACCTTCTCGCCCACAAAGTCGGTAAAGTACAGCGAGTAGCTGATGTGGCTCATCCAGCAGAACAGATTCGTCACGCAGAGCACCGCGAGGGTGGCTGGTATCCGGAAGGTGATGCGTAGGAACTCTTTGGCGGAGCTCTTTGGCTTCTCCTGAAGGAAGTCACCCATCAGTGGTTCCTTCTCGGAATAGCTCAGCAAAACGGTTCGGTCCGAAGGTTCGCTGTCGTCTCCTTCTAGCTCGAGCAACAGCGCGTCGGCAATGTCCTTCATGGGGCGGAGACCCTTCTCAACCGTGGTGCGCTGTCGCTGCTCCGTTACGGCACGCTCTGTGAGCGGTTGCAGCAGCTCATCCCGCTCCATCAGCGGTAGTGGAATCTCCCGAAAGCTGCCTACGGTCACGGCGAGACACAGCACAAATATGACCGTCACGAGAATGAAGACGGTGTTAATGTTGCCACCGAGCAGCTCGCCCAGCATCGTGCCGTTCCAATCGATCGCACCGATAAGGTACCCGATGCAGCCGCCAACGCCGGAGAGCAGCGAATACGTGCTGCAGGCCTGTCCGTGGTCGTCTGCAAGGTGAGTAAAATGTTGTGTTAATATTTGCATTTGCAATAGCACTGGTAGCTGGCAGAACTCACCGGGAAGACTCACGTCCAGTAGGTAGGCCATCGAGGGTGCTTGCGAAGAGTCGGCACAAAAGTCGAGCAAGATTGTGCCCAGTATCGTGACCACTATGGCCCATTTGTAGTGCGCTATTGAAGCTGTGGCGCTGCCGTAGGGGTTGCGATTACCCCCGATTGTAACGGTGTTGTTTATGACCGGTTTTTCGGACTCTCCTGTATCGCCCAGCCAGTGTCCGATCGTTTCACCGAACGGGAGCAGCAGACATCCTGTAATAGAATGGGAACTTTGGCTATGAGTGAACTTATTTCAAAGTCATTTAAAGTAGCCTTTTTTACATTGAAGCGCCTTTTTACGCGTTTGCCTTAACGTGTCGATCCTGCCTACAAGTAATGACTTTACTTATTTTCACTAATGTTGAATCGGCCTTCAATATCTTCCCTGCCAGGTAATTAAACAAGTGCCAAAGCAGATGTGCGTATGATGGAAAAAAAATTACTTTAGAGTTCGGTTCGGCTAGAATATTGCTTATCTCGACCGATGTATGCTCAGCTGAAACGTGGCAAATATGGATGGAATAAATTTTAGAGCAATTGTATAAGATTTATTCTCATTTTTATTACAACTTTCTATGGCTGATACCTGACAACTTAGCTATAGTTTTTGTTTTGTACAACTATAAACGCCTTTTTACTTACAGCTCAATATTACTGTGTTTTGTTATTGTGTCATGTATTTATTGCTTTTGCTTTGATTTTCTTTAAGAATGTTTTTAAAACCACATTGTGCTCTGTCCACTTTGTTTAAAAGTATTAGGGGAAGGTAAGTAAAGACGGACACTGGGGGTAAGATGGACACTTCTCATAAATGCATAAAAATGGTAATTTTCGAAAAAATCAACAATTTAGCATCCTAATTTAAAGTTAAACAACACATTTGAGAACATTGTTGGCATAATATATGCAAAATTGGTTAAATCCACGAACAAAATAAATTTTCAATCATGTGCACTCTTGTGGATCTAATTTGACTACTGCCGATCTTAAGCTCTACAACTTGTATTGTTTATATTTCCGGAAGTTTTATTTCATGAATGAGTTGTTGTGATCATTAATGAAAAAACTGGCGAAAGAACGAGAATGAAAGTAATATAAAATATTGTTTTCTGGTGGTTTAAACATCCTGACACCAAAGTGGGAAAGACGGACACTTTATTGTAGGGAAAGATGGACACCGAATTTATTAATTTATTTGACTTCTTATATCAATTGGTGATGAATAGATTTCTTCAAATACCTTAAATAAGGGCAAACCGAAGCTATAAACCAATCAGCAACTAGAGAAAGCATGGAAATTAACGAGAAATGAAACACCGGTAAAAATAGTATCCATTCGTTATGCTATTACTCGCTCGACGCTGATGAGGCGCTTCACGAAATCCAATATCTTGTCAACACTTGGACAACTTTAAGCAATACAAATATGAGGCATTGATACGACATCGTTCAGGAATAGATGAGAAATTCTATGGGTCTACAAATATCAAATGTTGAATTTTGACATGGTGTTAAATGGATTGAGCTATTAACAAGTCCCTCAAAAAATACAGGGGTTGCGGATTTTTCGCGGAGTAATTTCCCAAAAGGAAGATCTAGACTGTTGTTCTGTAAGCTGGAGCAACGTCAGCTATTAGTGCGCAATATTTCATTAATGCTTTAGATGCTGCATTCTACGATAATTAAAAGCGTCGCATACAATTTCAAAATTCATGGCTGAATGAACCGTCGTTGCAATTGGCCTAGAATTGGTTTATGTACCATGGTACCATGATGTGGAAAGCAAAAGGATATGTTAAAATACTATAGACCTCTTCAATTTCCAACGTTTGTTATAGGTGTCTAGCTTACCTTTCATGGTGTCCATCTTTCCCATATCGGGTGTCCGTCTTACCCGAACATTTCAAAACTGCACATGTTTTTCATTCATGAAAAAACGCAAATATCGATGGAAACTTAAAAGTTTCAACACATTTTCTGATAAAACATGAGTGTAAGATAATGTATGCACATTTTCATGGTCGTTGCACTTACATATCCCCAGATTTTTACCATTTCCCTTAACGTGCCCGTCTTTACCTACCTTTCCCTACAGTGGTTATTTTGTGGCAAAATATTAAATCAAATATATGATAAATTTCATTGTGAAAGTTCAATCGCTAGCAACATTCTAAACTCATATTATTAGCATAATTTTAGACCAAATAATTTTCAATGACAAGTTTATGATTTCCACAAAAAAAGTTAAACACTTTGTACAACAGTTTGCTCAAATGAGCGAAAAGAAATCACTTTTAACAAACACATAATGTATTTGGTGTATTGCAAACATTTGCATAAGAGGTTTGTAAATATATAAAAAACAATTTAATAACACGTATTTAAGGCACATTTAGATTTCGATTGCAGTGCATTAAAGACGCGTTTTTAATTTTTTTTTTTTTGTAAATTATATCTATTTTCGTTTGATATTTTGTTAATTTGATTTATCCTACTCCGCGTATAATCAGTCATTTTACTCGAACGTGACATTTATGGTTTTCTAAATTTGGTTACTTAGGTCATTCCAAGTACACTAAACATAAACAGCAATCGACGGCAAAAATCCTAGCAACGAATAGAAAAAGGGGAGAGCACAACTTATTTTTTTTTAACTTGAACTGGTTAAATTAAACTGCATTTTAAATACCCAAGTTAAAATGTCCGTTTGCTTTTATCTTATTTCTCGTTATATTTATTTGTTTTTCGTTTTAGACCCTAGGACAGCTAACAACTGAATAACCTTTTTATCTTATTTCCATTTTATAGTATTTATTACAATGCTTTTTGGTTTTCTTTTTTTATTTAATACTAAACATAAATTTAATACTTTTTAATTTCTATATTGACTGAACAGTACAATTTTCAATTGTTAAATTTTCACGTTAAACCGAATGCAATGATTCACTTTAACCTACAATCTCATCGCTTGTAACTCTACAAACTTTTAATATTTCTTGCAATAAAATAAATGTTTTAATTGAACCATTCCATTGAAAAAGGCAAAGTAAAAAAAAGTAACACATCTGCATTAAACGTTAGTTAATGGAAACCGCTTTGTGCATTGCACTGATTCACGACGTTCCTCTCCTCGCACTGCATGGGCACGTCGCGCAAAACAAAAATAAACAACAAACTAGAAACGACGATGATGATTGCACCGGGCATGCCCGGGCCGCAGACTGCACGCTCACCGGCTGAGTTCAACGCAAAACAACGGCTCGCAACGGCGTTCGGAGCGCAAAATTGTTTAACAGTACAGCAGCAGATTACCGATTATCAGTTTAGCTATGCGGTGGTCATTAGCTGTGCCCGGTGCGAGGGAAGAAAAGTCATCGCGCAACGATGCATCGGTTGTCATCGGTCCGGGGCGACCGATGACTACAAACAAGTCAACGATCAATAATTGGGAATTCAACGATTGGCATTTGAAAAAAAAAAAACAAAAATCAAGAGCCAAGTTAAATTAAATCAAAGCACTTTGTGCGATAAGTCGCTTAATAAATGGTTCGCCGTTTTGATAAGCCGATTGAGTCATGTTGGATCGATCACTTGCCGGTAAGCCGACACATTGGAGGCCATTGGTGAACCCTTCAAAATGTTACATATGTTAGCACCGCTTTTTAATCGATATCCAAAGCCATGGGGCCGTGGTTTGATAAGCCATTGGGGCCTCCCATTACCTTTGCCGCGGCGTCATCGAGCCAGTCTAGACAGCGGTTAAATCGGTTGCCCCTGTTTGCTGCTGTTGAAATGCTTCGTCTGTGTAATGGCAGGGGCACACCGAGCAAACGATGGAATGATAAAACAAATTGAGTTGCGTGCACAAAACCATTGAGATGAACAAGCATCACGGCATGCGCGCACAGGCAAGTGATATTCTAATGCTTCGTTCTGTTGCGTTGCGCAAAACAAAAAGTGTGCAGCACTATTTCACATTTACTGTAGACAACTATTTCGAACAAAATCTTTAAGTGTAGTATTGCCCTGATTATAACTTCTTGGAAGTAGTTCACTCTCAGTTTCTCTGTCTCTGCCAACTGAACACACAAAACCATGCTGAGCACACAAAACGCGTTCGTTCCCGTGGCACGCGGTCTATCGTAACGGACAGTTTACACTTACCCAGCACAAGGCCCATCCCGAGCACCACCAACAGGGGGCGACGGCGGCCAAACCTCGAGCGGCACCGGTCGCTAAACGTGCCCAGGAAGGGCGAAACGATGAAACCGATCAGGGGCGAGATGCCCCAAACGATCGTCATCAGCTGATGCTCGATGCCGATTCCGAGCAGTATCGGTGTAACGAAGGCGGTTTCCGCCGAGTAGACGATCTCGATGCCCATGATCACGAACGACAGGCGGACGAAGTCGAGCAGCGTCTTTTTTCTGCCAAGGAAGGAAACAACAAACAAGCATAGAATCAATGGAATGGCTTCAATGGAGAGTGAGTACTGCAAAGGTGTGATCTTCACTGGGTGTCTTATTACGTCCATCGAGATAAACCGATATGAAGCTGAAAGCGTGTCAACTGATAAGGGTTTGGAGTATCTTTATCAGATCTCACTGTTGCATCTGTTTTTAATGCGCACAGATAACACTGTCAAGGGTTTTTTTTCCTCTTAGGATCAGGGTAAACATTCAAGAGGTGTGATAGTTGAAGGTCGTTAGTTTGATTTTTTCCCCACTACAGGCACTGAAGTCACTGTATTCACTTAGCCGACGCACTTTAGATCACCATCTTCGTCAGAAGCTCACTATCGATCAATTAATTCCTCAGTAAATCACAATCGCGCACAGGTCACTCACGCGCCACGCGACGCATTATTCAAATCGCTCCCTGTCAAGTACGCGTCATTGAATGATCGCTTCACGTTCGCTTCCTTCTCGCACGCCGATATATCACCACCACGCTCGCTCGATCATAACGTCACTGCACTCACTTGCATGGCTCCCCAATCATCTCACTAATCTGCATGATCCTACCTCCACCCACCCAAATGACCCTCGTACCTGAACACGTGCGAGTAATCGTACTGCTGCTGGCGTGCATTCTCTTCCCGCGCCTTGCGCAACTCCTCCACCAGTGGGTCTTTCTGTGCCAGCGATTTCCGGCGTGCCAGCACAACCCGGCCGGAAGCGGCCGAAGGGCCACCGCCCGGGCCCGTCTTTACCATTGTGAGGTCTGCTGTACCGCCCCTGCTGCTGCTGGTGGAAAAACTCCGCTGCCGTCTGCTGCACTGCAGTGCGCGTATGATCGGGCGTCTGGAATCGGTCAGCGTTTGCGTGCCACTGATCGCGGCGGACGCGAGCCAGTTGTAGATGCTCTTTATCTCCCGGTACATGATGTCCGGGGCGGAGGCTGTGCGCGCGCGCTTCTGATCGCCTCCCCCACCCGCCTCCGCCGGTGTGCGGGTGTGCGCGCCGATTGCGTCACCCTTCGCCACCGTGCGCCAGTTTTGTGTCGCGCCGCTAGATGGGTAGATAGATGGGCCGGCTGAGCGCTGATAAAAATGCCTGAACCTCCCCCTCGTCCCGATAAGCCCGGATAGAGAGCGAGAGAGAGAGAGAGAGAGAGCGTGCGGTGTGGTTTGTTGCACTAAACGCCACCAATAACAACAAACACAGGCGTCACCAGCATGAGTGTGTGTACAGAGCCGGAGGTCTAAATCACTGCCAACGAAAATGCTGAACCACCGCGCACAAAACCAGGGGGAAGCTAATCGATCGGGCGGCAAGCTACTACTGAAAGCCTCCTCGGGCAGGTAATGTCGATAGAGTAGCGCCCGTTGTTGAATCATTCACATCGACGGGTACGGTACATGACATCGAAGGGGGTGGGCGACCGAAAGATGTTAATCCTACTGCGATGGCCATGGGGAGAGGGGCCATAACAGCTGGTACAAGCTGACTAGAAGCATCTGCTGTTATCGGGGACCCGAATCTGCAAACTCTGCTCAATCATCGGGCCTTTGCTACAGATCGACACGATCATCGTGTGTGTGGCTGTGACGTGGAATATTGGTTCAGCTCGAGTTCAATAAGACACCACGCGCCGTAGAGATTCGTGTTGATGGAGTTGATGATTTTCTCCAGGGGGGCAATTGAAGGTCGCACGGGTCTTTTGTGCTCCAGTTTCTTCGGGCTGTAGTATCCGGGATATTAAGATAGCTCACGGGTCACGTCGGGCACTGTTTGTTTAGCAGATCTGCTAGCACTCCGTTCCGAGCAAGATAACGCAACAAAATACCATTGATGGCGGGTTGTAGTACTTTTCCGGGCATTACGTCCCGGGACGAGATTTATCCGACATAATGTTTGGTCGGTTGGAACAAAGGCAGTTTATCATTGTGCTGCTATTAAGTAACATGCTAAGATAATGCACGGTGTATATGTGAGCTATTTTCGTCACACCCATTTCACCCTCCCGTTGGCCGGTGGATATGAGTTTGTGGCAGTTGCTCTGTGCGTCACTGCTTATCAGTGGCTGGTGAAATGGCTAATCTTGCGATGTCTACATTTAGGCGCATTTACATTATTCTGATGTTAGGGACGTGTGTCGACAAGTGGATTAAGTTGTACTGTTCCCTTTGGAAAAGCTTTCAATTGGCATAACGGGAACTCCCCAATTCGGAAATTACATAATTTCGGTTCTGGCAAAACACTGATCCGAAAAGATAGAACAATAAAAAATAAACCTTCGTTCTTTCAAAGGAGAACACATCAAGATATAAACATGAATGACCTGATGAGTAAGGAAGGAGTCGTAGGTTCAATTCTAGAATGGACTGTCCTCCCGTACCAAGGACTGACTATTATCCGGCTGTGTGGTACGAAATAAGTATCTAAAGCCTATATAGGCCGGCATAAACAATAAACAATGACCTCGTAGGTCGTTACGCCAAATAGAAGAAGAAGAAGAAGAACTGAACAAGCCCATGACATCGTCATAGGCACTCTGGATCAAAGGTCCCGGACCTCTGTGACTTTTTCAAATTTCCCACGGGACAATTAGAGGAACATTGAATCACTTTCAGCTAATGACTGTGGGATTGAGTTTGAAGATAAACGTAAATTAAAGGCCCTAATATGAGGAACAATCTACCATTTAGCCATTTAGGTCTCTTTTGATAATCTTAAATTCAATGTTGCTGAGTTTCTTTTGTGTAAGAACAATGTACCAGTCATGGCAATGATTTAATTGTAGTTAAAAATTAGGTTTTTATTTCACAATTCGTAAGCATCGCATTAATAAATACAGTATCGTAAACCACAAACTTCACAAACACCTCTTCAGGCCAGGAACAACATGCAAAAGTGCACTGGTAAAGGAGCGATGGCGGGCTGGAAAGGGGAGAGTTTTTATTTTGTAAATTGTATAAGTGTTGAAAAAAACACACGCTAAACAGTAAGCAGTAGCAGCCTCTCTCGTACTCAACCCTTCTCAAAACCCCGTCCAGTACCTCCAGAACCTAGTACACGATTTAAATAAGGTGCTAAAGTAGCTCGCTTTCGGGCAGACAAAAGTAGTCAGTAGGCAATAACCCCTCCACGGTTGGTATCACAACGCAAAGGCGTGCTAAGGTCCTACAGGTCCATGTAGACGACCTGCGAGGCACAGATTGAGGCTATCAGGCTGCAGATGCTGGCACTGAACACGACGACCGAGGTCGTGCCGAAGGCGGAGATGAGCGATCCCATGCCGAGCGCGACAATGATCTGCGCCACGAAGATCATGCCGCCGACGACGGCAATGTCCGTTGCGAGTCCGCGCTTGCGCTCCTGTGTCACTTCCGCGCCCGGTTTCGCTACCTTAAACTGTTGGAGAAACAAAAAAACAGTCGAAAAAATTATTAGGTTGAGGACATCTGTTGAACCTTGGGCATCGATTGAGATATTCAGCAGGACCTACCGTGCCTTTCGCGTGATATTGTCCGAGCAGCAGGAACGGCATGGTGAACAGCAGCGCGTACACAATGCCACCCGTCGCACTCAGCACGTACACCGTCACCTTGTTCGGGAAGAACGCCATACACGCCATACCGATCGCGTCCAGAATCAGTCCCCCACAGTACACCGTCCTCGCCCGCAGCACCTTAATCAACTTCTCGATCGTGAACGAGCAGGTCGAGCAGGAGATCGAATAGATGGCCATGCCGAAGCAAGCGTACCGAACGCCCTCCAGGAACAGCTTGTACTCATCCGAGTTGGACGGTGCCGCCGGATTGCCCTTAAACACCTCTTCCCCGACAAAGTCGGTAAAGTACAGCGCGTAGCTCAGATGGCTCATCCAGCAGAACAGATTCGTCAGACACAGCACGGCAATCGATTTCGGCATCATGACGATGCTCTTGATAAAGTCCATCGGGCCCATCTGCGCGTTCTCGTCCTCCTCCTCCACCAACTCGACCTCATCCTTTCCACGTGGAGCCCGCTCCACGTCGACCAACGCGTTGTTGATCTTCTGGGGTACAGCATCCTGCGGCGACTGGATCGACTGCAGCTGTGCCGTCAGCGCTTTGCTCACGTCTTTCACCACAAAAATTTGGTTCTGGCGGCGGGCCTTCTCCTTCTTGATCGCTGCCTCCGTCAGGGGCCGCAGCAGATCGTCCGACTCGAGCAGTGGCAGCGGGATCTCCCGGAAGCTCGTCAAGCTGATTGTGAGGCAGATGGTGAAGATGATGACTACGAGCGTGAAGACGGTTTTGATACTGCCGCCGAGGAACTCGCCGAACGACGTTTCGTCCCAGTTGATTCCTCCCATTGCATACCCGATCGAGCCACCGAGACCGGCCAGAATGGAGAAGGTACTGCATGCGCGACCATGATCCTCTGCAAGAAGAAGCATTGCTTTAGCACTGGAACTCTCCACAAGGCTTCCTCACAAGTAGATCTTACCTGGCAGCGACACATCCAGCAGGAACGCACGCGACGGTGTCATACAGTTGTCCGCATTAAAGTCAGTCAGGATCGTGCCGATGATGGTGATCACGATCGCCCACCGGTAGTCGGTCCGATGCTCCGCAATCTGCTCCTCGATGCGGTAGAAATTGTAGGACCGTAGCGCATCCGACACGACCGTCCCGTTAATGTCGATCAGTGCGGCCGCCCCATTGATCGTATTGGCCGGATCGTCCACATATTCGCCCAAATCTCCAAACCACGCGCCAATGTTCCGACCGTACGGTACCAATATGCAGCCCGTTATCAAACCGACGCCGAGCGCAAACAGTACCGGCCGGCGACGCCCAAACCTCGACCGGCACCGATCGCTGACGGAACCGATAACGGGCGATAGGAAGAAGCCGATCAGGGGCGAGATGCCCCACACCATGGTCATGAGCTGATGCTCGATGCCGATGCTGAGCAGGATCGGTGAGACGAAGGCCGTCTCGGCCGAGTAGACAAACTCCATGCCCATGATCACTGCTGAGATTCTAATGAAATCGAACCGGGATTTGTTGCTGTTTGTGAAGGAGAAAGAAAGAGTGACAATGAACTCCAGAGTTGTGCTGCCGTATCTTACAGAAATGCGTAAGTGTGTCTCTGATACCTACCGAAATACGTGCGAGTAGTCGTGCTTCTGGCGCCGTGCATTCTCCTCCCGTATGTGGCGCATCTCCTTCACGACCGGATCGTTCCGGAACTCGGAGTGGAAGTTGCTGCCGCCTGCGCCGGCCACCATCGTGAGGCTGGTCTGTAGCGAGAGGCTGTGATTGTGCTTTTTGGAGCTGCCTGCCTTGCTCGTGCCCGGCTGTGACGACGAACCTGCGCTCGGATCTGTTTCTGCAAACGAAAAAGATTGAGTGTGAAGATGAGTTACAGAAATGTAAGTTTAGCAATAAAGCCGCACAACCATAACCGTTCATGCTCGGAGACGCATCCGCACACGCAAAAAAACTGTGCTTAAAGGTGAGATTAACAAACTGCCACTATATTTAAAAGTGTTTTAAATATGGCTCTACTGGGACTGAAACAAAATAACCGTAATTCTGCTCGGACAACGAACGCTAACTAAACGTGACATTCGTTGCCGCTAACCGAAACTGGTGGGGTAACCAATGGTTCAAACCCATCTAATCGAGATCGTCGTTTAAAGCACGACGAGTTTTTTGTTTGAAGAAGTTCCTCGCTTCCGAAAACACTAACAAAAAATGCATCCCGTTTGATACTGTTATCAGACCGAATGCTGCTACCACACAGTCATGGGACTGTTCTTAGTTCTATGTTGCTTCGACGAAACGGATCGCTTCCTTTCACTCCGGATTACTGCTTGGGTAATTTTCCGCCGCTTACACATTCAATCGGCCGATAGCAATAAAGCGGAATTTGTTCCGATTAGTTTGTACTCACTTGTCATGCTGCTCTTTATTGAGTGTGTAATAATTTGAAGTAGAAAATAAAGCACATTTTCTCCACAAAGCAAAGGTAACAAATATTTTGACAAACTTCAGGCTCAGCAGGACAGTGAGACATCAACAAACCATACAAACACATTTCGCTAGCGGCAGCCGGTGCCTACTAGATCGGAGTGCCTGCGATGGGAAATTGTTATTACATGCTGTTCTTCCCAAACCAAAAGAAAAAAAGGTTTTAAAGAAGCAAAAAAGAAACTTTTTGCTTCTTTGATTTGAATGAATACAACGAGTTTGTTTTTGAACGCTAGAATTATTTTAATCATTAGAGCACTTTTTTGTAGACACTCTCTGCCCACTCTCCTAAAAACGGATGGCACGCGTTTGAGAGATCGTTTCCATAGTTACCGCGCTGTACCGTGCTGTCAAAGTTGTCTGCCCTACTGCTGCTCTTGAAAGATTCCACAGGCCACTCTTATTATCAGGAACAATCTGATTTTTTTACAGTCTTGCGTTACTTCCATTTATGGTCGGCTAGAACTTGTGTCTGAACATTTGTGCCATTGGTTTGTGTGAAGAAGACAATTAGCTCAGCTACAACTTTTGCCGGAAAATTTCGGGTGCATAGAGCCCCATCTGTTTCTGAGCACACAAGTTCGCCTATCGGCTTTGTGGTTGTGTTCAGCGTGCAAGAGCTTAGCTAAGTGGTAAGTTTGGCATGGAAAAAGCCAGCGAAACTGGAAACTTCCTCTTGATGGTGATGTGGAACAGGGAGTTCTGTCCCTTTGTACGATTTCACATATCGTTGTAAGCGATCTGTACTGTGCTCGGCTGCTGTATGAAGGTGGAAGTTTGCCGGGACGTGGATGTGGAAAGATACGAAGTGCTTCACGGTGGAATCTGGATTGGTGGTAAGAAGTACTTATCTTTTAGTTAATTAAACCTTCATACGAACTCATTTTCATGTCACATGGAAAGCTGTCACATATGGGGAAACAAAGCAGAAAACAATCAAACTAACACACAGCTCGCAATGAAGGTCAATTGAAGTCCCTGCGGGCAATAGCTTCCGAAATTTACTTCAGAACTATGTAAAACTTTTGATGAAAAGGTGAGTGTAAGGCTTAAGTTGATACAGTGTTGAAACTAAATTTAAACAAAATTGAAAGAAATGCTAAATTTGAATTCAAACACATTTAAAGTTACACTCACAGACACACGGAAAATGCGTTGCAGGTTCGAATGGACTTATTATTCCTACAGAAACAACCAATTATTAATTTAATTTTGACACCTGTATGTTAGAATAGTATGTGTTTAAATGAGAAGTTTCACACCAATATTTGCAATTGATACAAAATTGGGGTATTTAAACAAAATTGGAGCAAAGCTTACATCGAAAGGACAGTATAATCTACCAACGCTCAGCAGTAGTATGGGTATTCCAGAGAAATATTATCAATTTAAAAATTAATTAAAACCCTTTAAATGATGTAAAGTGATACTCTGCGGGTAGTTTTCTTAGATCCTTTGCCTTGTTTAATGGAACAGAACTGGAATTATATAACACTGTAGATGTCCTTCTAGCAACTCCGCCCACTGTACCTCAGCACCTTACCCATGGAAATAGATTTATTTGTAGATTTACATTTAAACAAAGCCAAGATATAGCCCTACAATTGAAAAAAATCACAAAATGCAGCATATTTTTAACCATTACAACAACAAAACAAAAACAAACTCAAAAGCCACATTTAATCTGCTTATTGTAAGGCACGGTGTAAAAAAGGGTGAAACAAATTAAAACAACTGCCATCTTGGCGCTTCTCCGGAACTGGAAAAGCCTCTCCAGGCGTAACGTTTATCATTTCGCGTGCATTGCTAAAAGTAACTCTGATCCCTTTCATCTTTAATTCTTAACAGCAAAAACATCATAATTAATTTATCTTTCCTTCATGCGACAGAGCAAAAAAAAAACAACCATTTCCTTCATGTTAAACATACAAGCGTCTCTCTCAATCTGTCTCTGCTGATGCTGCTGCTCCCGGTGCAAAACATGATTAGCATATGCATGGGCAGCCAGAGAAATAGAAATGTTCAGTTGCCCTTTTTTGCAGCCACTTTTTCATTTGCCACATCTAGCCGATTCCAAGAAATATTTTTCACCCAAGAAGCTTCTTCGCTACAGTATGCAAAATTGCCAACGGAAGCAAATTGTAGATGCAAAAAAAAAGGGAATGGCAAGAGCATCACTTGTTTATCAACGACCTACGCTTACCGTAGGTCATGGCACGGGTATCATTTGCGTCTTTTGCATCCAATTAATGTTGAGCGCTCTTCCCGTACCCAGAACAAACAAAAAAAAAAAACTCTCCTCACTGGAATGTAAAAGGCATCGCTCGGAAACACATCGCTGGCGGACATTCTTTGCCTCATTATGTCATCGGTTTCGGCACGGCACTTCAGCCTGTGGCTTATCTGCCATTCCATTTTTCCCTTGCGAACTAACGAACCAACCGATTGTACGGTTGGAGTTAGCGCAAATGAAGAGTGTAATAGATTAGAGCGGGATTCCTCTTGTTGAGTGCTTCTAATGGTATGATGAGTGGTGGATTTTTTTTTGGTGTTTGTCGCAAATTAAAAACATCAGACAAAATCCTCCACCCCACTATGACGAATGGCAAAAAGGTTGCCTGCTTGTCGTGTAGCCGACCGCGATAAGACCGCACTTATGCTTGTTGCGCGTACAAGGAAGCCAACAACCTGGGACACTGAGACACACCAAACTCAAGGTGCTCAAGATGATTGAATTGGCTTAGAATAGGGAAAGGCGGAGGCGTAACCATGTCATCAAATAGAGAAGAGATTCTTCCCCCATCACAACCCCTCCGAAACAACCCACTCTCTCAAGTGGGTATTACACCTGTTGCTCCAAATATCGAGAGACCGAGAAGGCATTTACAGCGCTTGTTATTGTCTTCTGGGTGAAGTGGGTGGTTTGAATCGAAAACGAAAAAAAAACACAAACTTCAGAACACTTTGTGCAGTTGCCTTTCAATTCAATCGGCTTCTTGTGGTGCGCTTGGTGTACAACTTTTCCCACCGCTCAAGAACGCTCCGCACTCATCCACACATTCCGTATGCATGTTTGCACGCACGGCGAGCATAATTTTTCCCCTTTTACCCTTTTGTGCATGTTTGTTTGCGAGTCTGGCAGCAGGTTGTGCACATACAGAACGTTCTGGAGCAGCGTATGTGTGAGTGTGTGCACGCTAATGCCAATGATACCCTGCTGCACCCTGTCTGGACCGTGAAACATGAAAACATTCGTGTCAATGGCAAAAACGGTTTGCTCAAACGTTGCATTTTGCTAATTGAACACATCCATCATTGACGTAGAGGGGCCCGAATCGAATGTACGGGCTATTGTAGTGATACACACTTCGGTTTACACCTCGAAAAAATTGCCAGACTGATATTAATTGGTTAGTTAATTAGCCGATTGTCGGATGTCGGATTTGATTGCCGGTTTCAAAATCAAACACACACACGAAAACAACGCTTCGGCCAGTCGGGGTTTCCTGGTAAAAATTGGCGCTAGGAGAGGGAACACGTGTTCTGCCAGTAGCTTTGTTTTAATGCACAAAATGATCTCAAAGGTAATTAATAATCAAATTAGGACGTTTTTATATATTTCTGTTCTCACAACATCCTTCCGTTGTGGTTGATTTTAGCCTACTGATGGTAAGGCAAAGGCCACGGTCAGACATTTGACAGGACAGTGAACTTTTAACAGTCCAATTGTCATATTTAATAAGAAAAGGGGCAGTAGTGTCGAAACTATGAATCTTAAGAATGATCAAATTTGTAATTGATTACCTTTTTCATAAAATTTTGTTTACAAAATCTTCTAATCGAATACATTTTTCTCTTCCGTTTGTTCCTCTCCTAGGCACAATAGAGTCCTTTTTTAAGGATTTTTTTTCAACCTATAATTGCTATATTATTCTCAACTTACTTGGTTGATGCCTTCCCAAGGCGTCAGTTTAATTCAAATATTAGCGCAAGTCGAATGTTGCGCAATTCTGCCGGTAATATATGAAATAGAGGTATAATGTATATTTCATTTGGCAATTTCAAACATACATGTATCAGTTAATCCAACAATTTATTTTACATATGTGTGGATCACTCATTTTTACTACTAGCCATAAGTAACGAGAAGACTTCAGTGATAGTTTATCATTGCTTGAGTATTTGGTTTAAAAGAGTTTGTCCCCCCAAGATTGTCTGCTGTTTCGTGCTGAGAGTTCATTTGGTTTTCTTTACAAAGAAGAGAAAACATTTGTTTGATTTCAAATAATTTAACTAACAACGTAGTAAAAGGACTGCAATGCAACTTTTCAATAAACACAACAAATATTTAAAGCGTCCAAGTGCATACAATTCAAGTCCCATAAATTGCTACAGAAGTTCCAGTGCTACAGAATTTGTGGGAGGATTTGGTCAGTTTCCACGAGCCAAACTTAATTCAGAGCAGAAAGGTCCGCATAATCCCTAGCTGCAATTCAATTTAAATCAAACTTCTATGGCAACCTTCTTTCATCCGGTGCTGCCAAAGCATTGTACCATGCAGGCAGGGAAGCAGACAGTTCCACTTGAAAGCGAAAGCTCACAAAAATTAAAACAAAAATACCCATTTAAATCCTGCTCGTTATTGAAGGTGCAGGCGCAGCACAAATGAATGGAATGTTGGAGCAATTTCGCCGAAATAATCTTCAGGGAACTTTGAAATTTTCCCAAACTGGTGTGGTTTTATCTCCAGAACATGTTTTACGCTTCATAATTTATTTATTTCCTATGTCCCATTGATCGCTTCTAACATGCTTTTAAATCGTTCTGCACGATGTATTCCCATCATTTGCTAAACAAATTGAGCAACAAATGATACTTGAAACATACGAATAAATTGTGCGATGAACTCAAAGCTTTTGGTGTAGACATACAAAAAAAACCCATTGGAAACCCAATATTAATATGGAAGCACTTTAGTGCAAGCGAATATCTGTACCGAATATCTAGCAATGCTCTTCAGCTGTAGGCATGCACGGATCACTTCGAACTTTATTAATCATTTTAAATCCATTGAAGCATGTTATGGTCAATTGCTCGGGTTCGAATTTTGCAACGATCAGTTTGTAATTTTTGAGCACTGGAAGCAATCCAGTGGAAGATTTAAAATAACTCAAGCAAAGCTGCTCCATGGTAACGGCTTTCCATAGTGCTGCTTCTTGATTCAATTTCCAAGTCAGTTCCATTCCCCCGTCACAGACGTACTCAAGTATGTACTTACCCTTCCTCACAGAGAGAGAGAGAGAGAGAGAGAGAGAGAGAGATGTCACACACTATCTTCAACGACTTCTTAAAGACTCTGGGTCGCTTTTTGATTTGTCACTTTTGGTCACCCAAAAATTCAAAAAGCTGTTCACGGCTTTTCAGCGCACTCTGAACTACTCGCTAATGTTCTTCCACTGCACTGGTGACGGCTCAATGCGTCCAGACGTCTGGTTTTGCAGGGAACGAGGACCGTGGTCGGTTTGCACATAACTTTCACACACAGCAGCGCAACAGCAGTCCGGGCAGTGGCAAAATGGTGGCCTGGAGGAGCCTTTTTCAAGCCTGCTCGTCACGTGGAGATTGAGTAAGGAATCACTATTCCCATCCACTTAAGCGGAGGGAAATTCACTTTGATACACACTTAGGCGGAAAGTGTGAGAGAGAAAGAGAGATCACTACACGGAAAAGCTTCTTCAAGGACACAAGATCTTGAAAAAAAAAACGAGAAATTGGATCTCAAAATAGAACTCAATTCGAAACACTAGCTGGAAACTGGATCGTACGCGCGCGATCTTACTCGCCGAATTGTTACGCCCTAGGCGAAGAAGCTGCACCCGTGCCTGCACCAGCCGGTTATCTGCCGCACACTGAACGGTCGGCCAGCGGTTGAAGATTAATTTATACAAAGCATCGCCCTATCAAACAGCTCGTCTTCCTCAACCCTCACTCTTACCCACGCTCCTACTCGTCCCAGACAAGACACTTGAGCTCATCGTGCATCGAACAGGGCGGGCGAGCAAAAAGGGAACTAGTGGGAAGCTTGAAACAAAAAACGCACACGCGAAACTCTTTCCAAACGCTTATCGATGATAATGCGCCTATCGCAAACCAGAGGCTGTGCATCTCGATTGTGTCTTTCGGCTGGTTCGATTGATTCGATTGACAAAAAAAAACAATGTTGGGGGAGAGGAGTAACCACTGACGAAAGAACAACACCGTATTGGCGACAGTTCATGGAAGCGTGGTTGACAGCGTGGGCCTTTTGTCCCCCATCCCGGTAGCGGTCGGAAACAATCGACATCCTTGACAAAATGGCAAACTTTTTCTCTCTGTGTGTATGTGTGTCTGTGTTTATTTCTTTTATTATCTTTTCACCATTCCAACGGGACCAGGGATGATGATACAACCCTCCTGCGTGGAAGGAGAAATGTAACGAACTGTCACTCAAATTGCATAGCAGCCACACACGGTCGCGGGAAGGAGGAAGATCTTGGTTTTGGGGCGTGATTTTCACTGGTGGAAGATTCGTTGCAATGAACGTTTGCTTACAGTGTTGTTTCTGTTACTATCTTAAAACGGGAAGCCGAGATATAGAGAGGAATACCGAGAAGACGATTGATGTGCAAAACAGGAAGTATAGCATAGCAGGGCTTTAGCAAACTTCATCAAATTCAATATTTTTCGGGGAAATAGAACTCAGAATTGAGACATTGTGGTCAAGATCTTAACGAATATTACATGAGCATATTAAGAGGACCATTCAGATGTTGGTCAGCAAGTTCAGATATTAGTTTTTGAACAGCAATAGTTTTCCACGAACTCTGGAGATGCTCCAGCAATATTCTTGAACGTTAGAGTTGGTTCAAAAGAGTCTTTTCTTCTATAATCTGGTAAGTGTATCCGCCCGTTGAATGTACGAGCATTGTCTACCACAACAATGTCCGCTTTTCCCCCTAGTTGTTGCTGCCCAGCCTTATCTTTTCGATCGAATATGCCACGATGTTCCAGGAATGACTCAGCTTTGTCTACGAGCTCCGAAACTTACTACGAAACGCTCAGAAAATCCAGAACAATCCTTCCCACGGAAAGGTTTCGGTGGTCGACTGTCTGTTTGTTTCCCTCCGAGTGGAATTCCACCACCAGATCAGCTTCCAATCATTCTGTCAATACACACCCCACGCAGCCACAAACAAGCTCAATAGTTGTACTCCATTGCTGTACAAATCGCGATCATTGGTCTGGCGTGATCTTAGCATTTTTGTTTTTGCACACAAAAAAGGCACCCGAACTTGGAAACACGGTTGGCCACCTGACCCGCCTGACCGGAATCCCGGTTCGGGCCGGTTTGCTTATCATGCCGAATCCGTATCGATAGTGAGGGAACAATTCGGCATTCTTCGCCAACGACCATCGATCGCATCGATGGTGATGCTGGAGCGTGAACTTGGTACCCGATCTCCGTTATCAGTCACTTGTCGTATTATATTCGGCCTTCTTCTACGGCGAAAGTGTTGCCTTTTTTTGGGCAGTCTGGGACTCCCGGAACCAGCTTACTGCAGCGCATGGTCATCCGTCATGCCGGCTTTCTTTTGGCGTGACAGTGGCCAAGTGCACCCGTTATTACGCGACGCGGCCCAGCCGTTATCGGGCCGCTCGTGGCGTCCGATAGGAATTTTCCCGCCAGTCCTCATTTCGTCGCGTTTATCAGTGGGCATCGAGACGAGCGAGCTTAAGCGCACCACCTTGCGGGCAATTGGACGCTCTGTGCTCTGGGCTGTTCGGTTAGTGAGGGTGCACATATAGTGTAGACCGTCAGCTGACGATGAGAAGGCCGGTGCACAATGGAGGTCTCGTTAAAGAATGGCGAGTAGAACAGCGGATCTGGCAAACAATGGCAAAGAGCGAGCGGAGAGAGCGGAGAACGCGTGTCGGACGTGTTGTGCTCTTGCATCATAAATCAAAGCGTGGGGATGCATTTCTGGTCTGTGCGGAGGTGTTTTACACTTGTTTTGTGCACGTTTCGCTAAATGCTTCAAATATTTACGGTGAGAATGTGGCGCTGCATTACGGTAGCGGGCTGGCGACAGGTTAAATAACCGCGGATGGTTGCATCACTTGTTACTTTTACATTTTACAGTGATAAAACAAACAATCTGTACGTCAGTTTTTATAGAATTTAATCACTCTTAATTATCGAACAGGTGTGCTCTACTTAGTGTTGGACATTCACTACCAAAATTATCCTTGTTTATCATCCTACCAATATCATCTCCCTGCGATTTGGGATGAGAAGATGGTGTCGCAACGATCACCCATTAGACAAACAGGCTAAGTACTTAGATAAGTTAAAAAGAAAATAAAAAGTAAACAAGGGACAGCCTTGCTAAACGCCTGACGTTATGCAACACAATGTGAAAATGTTTTAGCAGTCTTGGAAAACAAACATTTTAATTTATAATGAAAAATATAACTACAGCCTTTTGAAAATATTGTAAACTTTTATCAAGAAGAGAAATAATCTGAATAAAAAGTAATAAATAAACATTTCTAACGCACCAGTTTGTAAGTCAACTGTTTTAGTAGAACCGACCATGAGATAATGTTTATTGTTTACTTAATATGAACCACGGAAACTTAGTCGGACAAAACTTTCTCTTAGAACAGATTGTTCTACCGACAACGTCAAGATATGGGCAATGGGTCAATGTTTATCAAATATCAACTCTTTTCTGACCTTTTATTTTCGCCCGTTCACCGGTCACTTCCTTGTTGCTGCAGTAAAGACTGCTCCTGAACTGGGCCTTCGGAGCTTGCTGCTTTGGTTCTGTATACAGCTCCACCAACACTGTTGACTTTTCTAGACGTGTAACCAAACATTGCGGCTTAACTTGATTACCGACATCATCGGAAAGACCAGTGCAGCAAGAACGTTCCTTTTGGGTAGGAAGTTGGATCATAGAACCAATATTATAGTTCGTCGTTTATGTAATCGTTGAACTGTTTAATGATTGCTTTAGCCCTTTTGGGTGTTATTATTTTTTTTCTAATGTGAATGAAAATCATGTTTCAGGAAAATGGCCTTCCGTTGTAAGTTGTCAGGCATCTTTTGTGATGCGCCTAAAAGTATGCAAACAGCTACGCATCACAGTAGCAGACGCGCCGGCGGGCCAATTAGAACATTTGTTTAGAACTAGTTTCAGAGGGCGGCAACTCTGGTTTGTTGATGATTATGATAAAATCGGTACACCGTTCATTAATAATATCCGTGATTACGTTGAACGAATCATATTCAAACCCGTATACAAACCGTTTTGCGTTAACTAGAGTAAATTCTATAATTAAAGTCCATCAAACCAATAAATCAAAATATTGACACATTAAGGTGTAATTTTCCAGTACCTTTCTATCGATTCATGCTCAATTCAGACGTCGATTGTGATTCCAAATAAAGCAAAAATATAAAAAACAGTATTTCTCACTTTCACCAAATGTCTCAATGAAGTTTCAAGGAGCATTGGAATTCAATGAAGTTTCGGTGTAAAATATTAACGTTTAGGGGCGCCACAAAAGTGGTCCCTAATTTTTTAAAGAGACACGCAACACGCTTTGCGAACTACGTTTTTGGTAGAATTCGATTTATTTTTTTCTTTTAAGCCGCGGAACGGTGAGTTCGGGAGAGACGCGAAAATTAGTGTTGTTCGTTCGAGAGTTGCCGGAGAAGAAGTGTGTGGTGGGTCGGACGGATATGCGCGTGTCGATGTGGAAACGTTTAGGACGAGAGAGAGCGTGTATGGAGCAAGCCACCGTTTTTATAGCTGCGGTGCAGCATGCTACCACTGTTTGTCCTGCTCTAGCTTTGTGTGCAGTCCCTGCCTAACTAGCCCGTTAAACATTTTCTGTCTGTAGTTCTAGGTGTGCGCACCAGATGGCGCTCTGGTCGCTACAGGATTCCCCTCCTAGAGCGGTGTTACTGGTATCGTAGAGGAAGGCGAGTTTCCGTTGAGCCCTGGTAACACCGGTCGATACGATCGATTCCATATGTCGTAGGATAGGTGGTGGTGGGGTGCAGCTGGCGGTTGGTGCAGCTGGCGGTCGATGCTGCTGGCGGTCGACGTAGCTGCAGGTAGCGACGGTGCATGCGAAATCGATTAAGTGCACTTTCGGGCTTTCGGCGTTCAGGTCGGTGTCGACGGCGGAGACATCGAAGTCGTGTTTTGCCGGCTCGTCAACGGTTGTTCGGGCGATGGCAGTTGGGACATCGGAGTTATGTGCGCGTCCGGTCATCGGCGGGCGATCGAGTGACGGTGTCACGAGGCCGATATGGTCGTGGTCGTTCGTTGTTTGGGCTGGTTTCAGGCGGTTGACGGAGATTAGCGTAGCTGTCCGTTACAAAGATCTGAAACGACTTCGAAAATTTGTGTAAGTGCTTGGTATGAAGCGTGATACGTTTGTTGCGGCGACGGTCGAATGGTATGTTGCTATGGGCGAGCAACTGTTCCAATCGGTCAAAGTACCAGACGGTGTCCTGTAGGAACGTTGAAACAAGTGTCGATACGTTTCGGTTTGATATCGTTCGGGTCAGCAGGTAAGCAGATTGGTGCTGGTCGGTAGCGGTTACCCTGGCTGAGCGAAAAAGTACCCGATGATGTCTGGGCAAGTGGATGAGCAGGAAAGCAGACGAATCCTGTTCCCCCTTACGGTCCTGCCAAACGAATCGTAGTGTCATCGGTTGGGCGAAGTATCTCGCTTTAGGGTTCGAGTAGCGGTCGATGTGGGGATTTTGCTTCGAGGTCGGCATACGTAACGTGTAGCGTTTTCGGTCGGGCCGCTGTGCGGCAGATTCGGTATCGATTCGATTAATCGCTTAGGTGTCGGCATCGGTAGCGACGAAGAAACGTGGCAAGGCGATCATTTTCCGTTGATACTAATCGTCGAGAGTTTTCGATGGTTCGTGGTGAGGAAGTCGGTTGCGTACTGCCTCATTGCGGTCCATGGTGGCACGAGCAAAGAGACCGGCAGTTAACGCCTCCTGACCGAATAGGTAGTGGTCGGTAGGTTGTTCGAAAGCTAATAGAAAGCTTGGGTGCCTGGCGCGGACTGGAAGGTAGTCGTCTTCGGCGGTCCGGATGCAAGGTCGGTTATCGGTCGGTTGCGAGGTACCGCATGGTCGGCGGTCGGCGGCGGTTTTCCATTGACGTTGGGGTAGCACATCATTTTTTATCGCTGCAGAATGTTCGCAGTTAGTCGTAAAAGGGTGGATCTTACCTTAATAGCACGATGATGATGACGCATGATCGTTGTCGTGGTGACGGCGTGCGTAGTGGCGTCTTCGCGGGGCCTGCTGTCAGCGGCCCTCCCGGTCGGGTAGATCCACGCGAACACGATGATGGCGGCAGCGGCTCTCTCGTCTATGGTGTTAAGCGGTGATGATGACGCGAACACTCCTGGTTGTCTCCCCGTTCATACACGGGTAGAGATGAGAACGATGAAGTGCGTCGGTTCGCATGATGGTGTGCGTCGTCCTTTTTCGCGAGCAGCAAATGGCGTCTTCTCACTTGCGATGAAATGGTGCACAGAAAATGGCGGCGTCGTTCTTCTTGTCAGCTGGATCCAAGCGGGTTTGCCTTCGAGCGAAAAAATCGTGATGGCGGCGATGTGTCACTACTGCTACGGCTGGATTATTTGCGTGCGCAACTCGACGTTGGTGTCTTCCTTCTTGATCGCACCCGTAGATGGAAGCACACACAAACGGAAAATTCCCAGTAGCACGAGGTGTAGAAACAGCTTGCGAGGCGGTGACCGGCGTCAAGCAGACCACCAGCGGAGATTGTCGTCGATCCGCTTCCAAGAATTGCGTCGATTGCGTCAGCCGTCGAAAGCTCGATGGAAAATTTCTGATGCGCCGATGATGGTGTGTGCGCGCTTGTCTCGCTTCGAGGCGGCGCGCGTGTGTGCGGGGGGTTCTTTTGTTCGCTGAATGCAGGAACGCTCCGTGTAGCTACGGGCGCACTAACACGGCGTTGCTGCGTTTTTTCGTCGGCCCGCACTCAACGTCCTGTGAATGATGAAAGGGCGCTCGTTGCACACTTTACAGGGAAAGGGGGGAGGAGGCCAGCTGCGTTGCCGGTACCTCTAACGCTGGTAGCCCTCCCGGTCGTAGGCACACACACACACGTTGTCTTCTCTGCGTCGATCTCCGCTGCCGGTGGCACGTTTTAACACGTTCAACGCGGTACAAGTTTGCGATGCGTAGTACACACACACACACTCACGTACGAATTCGCGGCGTCGGTTGCGGATCACGTCGGGGTCCACAGTTTTAGGGGATCCCGACGGCATGCCGCGGCGGGTTGCAAATCACGTCGGGGTCACCAGTTTTAGGGGCGCCACAAAAGTGGTCCCTAATTTTTTAAAGAGACACGCAACACGCTTTGCGAACTACGTTTTTGGTAGAATTCGATTTATTTTTTTCTTTTAAGCCGCGGAACGGTGAGTTCGGGAGAGACGCGAAAATTAGTGTTGTTCGTTCGAGAGTTGCCGGAGAAGAAGTGTGTGGTGGGTCGGACGGATATGCGCGTGTCGATGTGGAAACGTTTAGGACGAGAGAGAGCGTGTATGGAGCAAGCCACCGTTTTTATAGCTGCGGTGCAGCATGCTACCACTGTTTGTCCTGCTCTAGCTTTGTGTGCAGTCCCTGCCTAACTAGCCCGTTAAACATTTTCTGTCTGTAGTTCTAGGTGTGCGCACCAGATGGCGCTCTGGTCGCTACAAACGTAATCAAATTAAAAATAAATAGGAAACATATTCGTTTGATCGCCCAGCGGACTGACTATTGGAAGGATGAATCGACTTCCACAATGTCTCACGGGATTTTTAGGTGGCTTTAAAAAGTGTAGGAAGACACCAATAAAAAAAGACATTTCGGTGGATTTTTAATCAAAGTTCATGTTAATGGTAGTTCAAAAGCATCAAGCCTTGCGAAAAGAGCAACTTTTTTTTACTTCTTCCACACACACACACTACCACCCCATAATTCAAGGCAAATTCCTATCACTCACTTTTCCTGCTTCCCCCTGTCCATTAAAACGTCCGCCCGTCCATGTTTTTAAACCGTAATTCATCCCCACCAGCAAACAAAAACAATGCCTAATGATGTTTTCTATATTTATGAGCATCCGTTCGTGATCCATTTTCGCCTACGACACAATATCTGCTCTTTCTTCCTTGCTACTCTCTACAGTCCGGTCAGGATGCTCAGGAGTCAAGCAGACCAACGACACCTCAACGCCGAAACGAGAGCTGACAGGTTTCGTCAATCGATCGCAAACAACGTAACGAATCAACGTTGATGTTCGTGTTTTTTTTTGTGAGTTAATTTTATTCCCTCCCATCCCATCGTTTCCCCGGATGGGCACGGCTGATGGACGTGTTGAACGCGCCACTACAACCACCCTTGAAATCTCGGCTGCGCAACGGAAGTGACCGATGTGAATGTTTACCGATGCGTATGTTATGCCGGTTTAGCCGGTATTCCTGGACGTTTTGCTGCCTTCCGTTCTGCCCAAAAAACTGTGGTAGTGAACCAACCATTTCTCACAATCGGAAGATCTGTGACACACACACATACGACGGCTTCGATGTCCGGGAATGACCCCAAATTGATGGTTTTTATTTTTAACATGTCACCTGCGAGTCAGTGGGAACTGCATTGAACTTGAACTGGCGCCGATTGATGGTTGGTTACAGGAGGGGCAGTTTAACTGGTAAACGGTTTGCTACCGCTGATGCTTTATCGTACCGGTTCAATTCAGCTAGCTCGATTTCGCATCGATTTTCCTAACCGGTTGGTAGATTAGCCTTGGCAGGGGAGCGCTTTATCGGGCCACTTTAACCACTGCCACATGTTCGAACGACTCCCGTTGAACGCTATTTTTAAAATCAAGCGTGTATACGCGGGAAAATATGCCCTGTCCTGTTCGTTGCGCTTAAAACCAGACCCTCATTATTCATTGATTTAGCTGTCGTGGAAAACGGATTCAGGTTATGTGCGTAATACATGATTTGCTTGGTTTACCTGAATTTTCGATCGACCTTTTGGACTGAAATATCGCATGAAATGAATTGCTCGTCCAGCTAATGGAAGTTTTAGTAAATAAAAAAACAACAAAATGGCTTTTTATAGCCTACCAGTAAGCAATATAAAATAACAAATATTTATTTATTTTCTTGTAAGATAATGGCCATAGCATTTCTGAAGGTGCTTTTCTTTTCTACCAAATATCCTAACGTTAAAATGTTTAATGATTAAATCTAGGTCTAATTTAAATCTCCCAGGCAGTTTTCCATAATTTAAACCGGAAGTTCGTATGGAGCTTTTTAAGCACAACAGCAACGAGCAAGGGAATGGCTTAACAAATCTAATATTTATTCAGTAAAACAACAACAAAGAACTTAGCAATAACCAACCACCTCCCATGATGGTTTTAATTAACTGGTGTGTAGTTGGAATGCGGCTTAAATATTTGAATAATACTATTGCTATGACATTTGCAACGCAAATATGATACACGATGTCATTCTCAACCGCGGCTTTGTCTCAGACTTACTCAAAAGCGGCTTAGTCTTTTCCCCGCACTGCATACTTTTCGGCGCTCACGTGCCTTCGCTACGAGCGCGAACATTTGCTTACGGTATGCAATTTGCATCGCAAAATTGTCTCTATCAGAACGCAGTTCAAAGTAATCGTGTTTTCCCATTAGCTTTTCCTAGTGGAAAATGTATATTTGCTTATGTAATCAGCTGGTGTAACTTTCCTTTGCTGCTGCTGTTGCTGCTGCTGCAACCATTCCTGTCCGGAACTACATGCACCTGAAACACTAGCTCGGGCGTAATTAAGCGCTTGAAGGTATGCAATGCTTTTGACATAGCACCGGTTGCCTCCAAGCTACACTGCATTCGCTGCACGCCGATACGCAGCTTTTGAAATATGACAGTGCTTAGAGATAATTTTGTTGATCTGTACACATCCAATTGTCAAATGAATAACGAAATAGAAAAATTGGAATATAGATTGTATAGTTTCAAAACCTGTAATGACAATTAGATTCTCGATAAATCATCTTTAATCAATTGATTTTAGTCTGTTTTTTGGTAGTTGAAAGAGCATTCATTAAACTAAGTACCATATTTTTGCATGTATAACAACCCCCCGTGTTGGGCCGGTAAGGTGGTACAGTCGTCAACTCGAACGACTTAACAACATGTCCGTCATGGGTTCAAGCCCCAAATAGACCGTGCCCCCATACGTAGGACTGACTATCCTGCTATGGTAACAATAAGTCACTGAAAGCTAAGCTCACTTCACTAGTGGGTACAGGCAGGCCTTGACCGACAGCGGTTGTTGTGCCAAAAGAAGAAGAAGAATAACAACCCCCCGTGTAAAACGACCTTCCCGATGAAATATTCATAATTTTAAATGTTTTGTTTTACATTTCATTTAACAAATTAAAACAAGAGTCTATTGAACAACTTTGTCCATGTTGGCAATTTGATTCAAACCAATTATTTTTATTTGTACTTGTAGTATAACCGAATGGAAGGCTATTAGTGTACCTTCGGTTGCTTTAGTGGTTCCTTTTTATGAACTTGAATCATGAATGTAAACAACCATTGAGATGAATAGTTTCTTCATTTTTCAAACGGTTTTTTTTCGTTTTCGTGTTCCTTGGCACAAATCCTTGCTCTTTCTAGTATTGTGCAGTTTCTAGTGTGCATACCCATGCGATACAGACTATATTTGGTAGCAATCAAATGTAATGTCTCAGATGTAAACGAATAGGTACTATCCATTTATAACGACCGGCTTGATCTGATTTTGGTCATTTTCAATCTGAAAGTGGGTCGTTATAGACGCTAAAATACGGCATTCTACTATGTATTTCCTATGAGTTGATGAAATGAAATGAATTATTATGAGTCTAAGCACAGTAAGCTTTTCCATTTACATTTTAGTTGTCAGTAGTTCAACGATATTACTTTCAAAAAAGGTTTATCAACGAATTAATTTCAATAGATCTTGTTCGTCATTCTCACTAGTTACGCTAGCTCTATCCCTTATCAATATTGTATCGTATCCGCCGATATGATTTCACTTCGGATCGCTCACGGTACCGATCAAGACACCGAAGCAACACTCTCACGACTCTCCCAAACTGACCGACCCAAAAAAAACGCTTCGTGCCACTAACATCCACCGTCTGGATGTGGCGTGCGTGAGAGCATCTTCACACTCAGGCAACAACTCGGTCGGTGAGAAAAGCGCTCCTTTCGCCAGAGCACAAGAGTCGCGTTACAACCGATCGACCGGCTCGCACATCAGTAGCGTTACAACCGTCGGCAAACGAACAAGCCCTCCCCGAAGGGGCTCATACTTTGCCGAACAATCCGTTTCGAAGTGAAATAGTAATCCGTCGAAGCCATCTGGTGCAAACGAGAAAGATTGTATTTGTTGACGAGTTTTCCGCGAGCAAAGATGGGTGATGGATTTATCGTTTGATGTCACCGGAATGATGGAATGTAGAAATACGATCGTTGTGTAGTTTATTAGAAATTCGTCAAATGCGCCAGCGAGCCAGGAGTGCATGTGTTCGCGGTTGGAATTTAAATAACGAATTTTCGGTGTCTGAGTTCGAAATGGTGCAAATTCCACTAACATGACGTGATCAAAAACACATTCCAGTCGGGAGCTCAGCTCATGCAGTGTGGGAATGATGGGAAGCAATCCGTTAACGTGAAAATGAATGTGTGGAAAAAGGGTACAAATTGAGCAAAAGCAGGAAGCAGGAAAATAATTTTAAGGTTTAAAAGGAAGAAACGACTGTGCCGTTTGCAAACACGCATATCTGCAGCTTTGTGTCAAATGATCCGATCCTCTCGTGGGTGTGCTTGTCTATAGTGCGCTCCAAAAATAAACGCATCGAAAACGATTTTCCGTCCATGATTCCGGTTTTCCACGAAACAAGACGGCTCCCATCTCCATCTGGGCATCCTTTGAAAAGTGGCAAAGTGGTAACCTGTAAGTGTTCGGTTCAATAGAGAGAGCCTTCCCGGAAAATGGAAGAAAATGTCCGGTAATCCCTTGGCAACCGCACACCGCACCATCGACCCCGGTCAATGGATAAACCGAACGTGCAAGCTTTATTAATTAACTAGCGAAAGGATTACTAATTAGTGATTGACAAAGCAAAGCAGAAGACACGGGGAAAGAGCGAGAAAGCCCCATCCTTGCTGCAAAACAAACATCCCCGTGCTGCGATTGATTCCGAACCAAAGCTGGACAAGCCAAAAAGGTAAGTGCCTGGGGAAAACTTTAACACCGGCACCAGTTTCTCTTGCTTCCCCCGGAGGATTGATCCGTGCGTTCGCCATTTCAAGATCAATCATTGTGTCTGCATCGATGGGGCAGTGTTGGGAGAGGAAATTCTGTGTGAAAAGGGTCGAAAGGTTGGGTTTAAAGTTTTATGGGTCAGTTTCATCATTTGTGAAGCGTTTCATTTCATTAGCATAATTCGAGGATGGCGCACCATTTGCTGAGTGGTGGGAAAGGGACGGGAGGCTGTTGATTTTGGCGTAAAATGGCCACCTACCCGTGGGGGCATATTGTTTGAGAGGACTATGTAGCTGTTTCGAGGTGGGATGGCCGAATGGAAGCGGTGAAATATATTTTCCAGAGATTTTTATTGCTCTAGTTGTGGATGGTAATAGACGCCAGATACTGTTCACTGCGGTATCATAACATCAAAAAGACATAAATTCAAGCTCAAGTAGATAATTTAAATTTGCATAGCACCCCCTCTCTACAATGTGAGACAATTTGCAATGTATCTGTTTTCCGGAAATGGTGGGGGAAATTCCTTGTCATGACTGAGCAATGAATTCCACTAGTGGAAATATGAGGAAATTACTCTTGGGACTGAGTACAGGAATTGGATTACCTGGTACGTAAATACGTTGTGGTTGGGTTGGGATGATGAAATGAATACGGAATTAGTATCAACCCTTTTGCCACTATGATGTATTCCCTGCATCAACTGACCTACTTACTACACCATCCGGTCTAGGAGAATCATGGTAGAAACCTTTAAATGTGTTCTGACCCATGTTGAAACTCCATTTCCAAAGCTATTTGCTTTAACCGATAATGTATCTGACCCGAAACCGCAATATTCTCTTATATTATTAAAAAAAGGAGAGTATAATTGCTATTCATCACTTCGTTATCATAATGGGCCATGCATGCGCCAATTTTAATGAAGTTAATTGTTCCCTACTCTCCTTCCAGCGGTTTGTTTTGAATAATATGTGTGGCAGTGATTATTACAAATTCGTGTTGTTGTTTTGTGCTGATGCATTCTCGGTACGGTAAGCCGTCGCTTTCAGTACAATAAAATATAATAACCCTTCACACGTTGGGCGAAAGTGCATTTAAGTCTTACTGGTACCAAATTACAAGCTTCCATTGAACAACAAACATGCATGCGTGTTGAAGTGTATTGGCATAAGTTTTACTTGTTGTGCTTAAGCGTTTTACCAAAAGATTTGCTTTAAACAGGGGATTTGCCATGGGTCTTTGGTTATTTTTCATAATTTTGTTTAAATTAAAAAACTTGGTAGTTAAGCAAAAAACCATAGAAAATCCTTTAAATACACTGTTTTCCGGGGCAGTTCCTAATGTGTACGAACTATCGTATCGGACTGTATTGCAGGAAATGGGAACAATGTCTACATCTTTCATTGTTTATAAACGGTGATGAAATATAAAACACAAACTGGAACACACATGCAATGGAATTAATAGAAAGCGTGGCTAACTGGTAAGGTGAAGCGAAATGATCACCTACATTATTGGCAAATGAACATGTCTACAATGACTTCTAATGATGGAAAAACATCAAATGTAATGTTTAAAGCACACCATGAACGATTCGCAATCCAACATTTACAAATAAATGAATAAATTAAGAATAAAATAATTGAAGAAATTAAATAACATAAAAAAAACTATAAAGTCGTTGTGACCGTTTCGAAAATAAGCTTTCGTAAAAATTTAACAAACAATTAAAAAAGGATATATATCCAGGCACAAGACAATTATCTGTAATTTACATTAAAAAGTTAACAATTTTAATTTAATGTCAAATTTTTAAAGTAGCTAAGTTTAGAGCAAGTGTGCCATCTTAAGCATTTCATATTATAACTCACTAAAAGTTGAATATCAAAAGCCGATTTAATTCTCATAGTCTCTTTACATCTGTTCCCTCACTTATAAATGAGTTTCGCTTGTAATGAGTGCAAACAAAGCTATTTTTGAAGCGTTTTAAAATAGGGTTGAAAAAGACGTTGTTGTTTGGGCTATGGGGCAAGAGTGCCACCCGTATGGAGCAAGACGGCTACCTGGTTAAAATAAACTAATTTTTTAGATAATTGAAGATTTGTACGTGTGTGGCACTAGTGTATGTATTCCTACATGTCTTAAGTCACCAATGAACCCTTTTTGATCACAAACTGTACCGCATTATGGTTTGAAATTGGTTTGTTTTTTTCCGGGATGGAAGCCGCTCATAATAGCGCACCATGCTGCTGCACGCCACAAAAATGTTTACATTTTAGACAGCTCAATATCTATGAAATATTATGTCACACTTGCCTTAAATAGAGGTGGCTCTTTTGCCAACAAGGTGTAACTTTTTTTTAAATTGGAGTTTTCAGTGTCAAAAAGAAAGTTTTTTTAAACTAACCCCTTAAAAAATTAACGTTTTCTCAGGTTTACTTTTATAAATATGTTCTCGGTTGATTGTTCCTTAGTTTTTTGAGAGATTATTTGGTATGGTAAAAAAAAACTATAATTTTCTGCTCAATTTTGATACTGAACATAAAGCAGTTTAAAACAAAAGGCCAGGATCGATTAATCTATATGAAATTTGGTACAGTATACCTAGACAGGAGAACAAAGCCATCTGTACACTCAATTGATCATTCAACTCAAGTTTTAATGGAAAAAATGCTTGCGGGCACTCTTGCCCCAAATTCCGCTAAACGTTTGTAAAATGTTTCACTTGGGGCAAAATCTCTCTAAGCTGACATTTCCTTGGAGTTTCAACTCCGAGAGATTTCACTGTAAAAATAAAACTATGCTGTATGTATGTCTATAGACAAGAAAAAATAATGACAACACGTGAATTTTTAATATATTCTAGAATTTTACAAAATTATTAGACAAAACACTCAAATACTAAACTTCAATGTCTACTATCACAATTCTATCAAGATGCAATAGCTTAAACCAAAGCCTAAAGTCCAATGTTGTGACCCTTTATTTTGATGTATTTGGACATTTGGTGTATGCTCATTTTTCCCCATAGCACAAATCATTTTCACGACTTTTGGTGTTGATTTTAGCTTTCATTTCATACATTTATGTTTATTGTTAATACGTCAACTACTATTTTTGTTTCACGAATAAGACGTTGAAGCATCGATTGGCTTAACAAAATCAGTGTAAAGTGGTTCACCCAATGAGATACAAAACCAAATACTTAACATTTGACATTTTGCCCCCCTTTCCCTTACTCTTCAGCAGTGCCAAAAAACATTACACGTTTGCTCGTTTCAGACCGGTAAGATTGTATTGTATTTAAATTTTGTAACACCTAAAGGTATGCAATTTATTACGCATGCTGCTTAAGTAAACGGTAGAACCAAAAATAATCTGCAGCATGCATAACTTTAGGCGCTACACTATAAAATTTATTTAATTCAGTAAAACACGCCATCGTAGGTTTAAAATGGCATTAGCACTGGATCAACACCCATCAAAGCGTTGCAGTTAATGTTTTTATTTTTTAATTCAACACTCAGAAGGCGTAAAACTTAACGTTATTTGTATTTTTTTTTTAACTCAACTTAAGGCATAATTTTCCATCCAATTTCAATGACAAACGCAAAGTATCGTTAAAAAGCAAAGGTACAAGAGGGCGTTTGCTTGTTTTAGCAATACCACAGCTCAGTTTTAGCAAAATTTAATAAATCACCAGAGCTCAATTACAAATTACATTGCTAATCCGGGGTCGGGAATGTGCGACACCACTTACAGCAAAACACGCCACACCGACGCGGCCCGTGAACCGTGACAACGCATATCATATCTACGCAAATCACGTGAACAAAAAACCCGAATGAATGTGTCGGGCCTGGTACGGTGAAACCCCTACCAATTGGGACATGACGATTCGCACAGTGCGCAAAGATAATCGAGTTCGGTGTTGTGGCGTACCGGTTTGCGGTCGTAACCTCCATCACACTCCGGGTGTACGATGTGACAGGTGGTCCTGGGAGTCCTTCGCTGAAGTCTACACCATACATCATTTATAATATGGGCGCATGGTTTTGTTTACCAAACAGCCTTTTGATGCAGTGATATTTGTGCAATATTTATAAAAACAAAAATGGTTTGCCACGGTGAACCAGGGCGCAGCGTCATGTTAATTTTTAATGACAGTAATGGAAATGTCATGCATTATTTATGAAAGTAATTATATTTTTTGATAAAAATATAAATAACAATCGCAAGCCCTGCACGAAAAGTTTCTATTGTATTCTGCGAGAAACAATATTCTCCACTTGTTGGCTGTTTACACATGGGTAAAGGACCATTTATAACCGAAGCGTGTGCGCATCGCATCGATTGTACATGTTTACTGCATCCAGGAGGGAACACGATGATGATAGCAAAAATAACTATCTTTTTTCCCGAACGACAAAACAGCAAACCTGGGTACAAAGAAAGCCCATCGCACCGGATGTCACCGAAAAGGTATATGCTTCTCCTGGGACGCCGGTGAAAGCTGCAGAGCCATAAACATAGATTGAACGATCTTTTCGGTGCCCAGGTCCAGGCATGGATGTGTCCTGACAGGAAGCCTACGCACGAAACAGTCGGATGGCGGGCCCGAGCACAAGGGCCAGGGACAGAACAGTGAAACCTTTGTGCCAAAACTAATTTGCCATTTCGGTTGATTATATGAGTGGGTGATAAAAATATTCTCTTCCTAATTGATTTTCTTCGGTTTGAGCGTTTTTCTTTTCACGAAGCGCTCGATAAATCACGACACGTGATGGAGCAGAAACACACGCAACATAAAATGTCTTTGTTGCATCGAAGGACAAGGCTCCATTCCAGATCAGCCTTGGGATGAAATCGAAAAACCACTCGATCAAAGTCAGGCAGGCAAAAAAATAAAATAAAATAAACACAGCACACAGGAAAAAAACGAGACTCGAAGCATCTCCTTTTACAACGTTTGCTCCGGCTGGCCGTAGGCGCTCTGAAATCGTATTAGCGCTGCCGGAGATTTAATTACTGACCAGTATCTTAGCACCGCAGGAAGTAGGCCATTCTTTGAACTATTTCGAGATCAGTAAACTGCAGTGGGGGAGGAGTGGGAGGAGGTTAAAATCATATCATATCACCATCAGCCCAATATGGTTGGCGGTAAAGTTGCGAGAACGCACAGCAGGCGGTTTTGTAATTTGATTTGAATTCATTCTTCCCTACCTTATTATGCGATTACTATGTTTCCCGTCGTTTTCTCGCAATGTACACAATGTGGTCGGATGCACACAGGAAAAAAATACTTATATTTTTTTTAATCATTTTTCCGCCGTTTTATGTTTGTTGGTCTTCAGTAAACATTTCCATTTAAAGCCATGGCTTGCGTGTATGGTAAAATGCATTGATGTACACAGAAGACCATGCAATTATCGAGAATTATGTCAAATCAAATCAAACGTTGAAGCCTGTGTAAGGGTTGAATAATTCTCTTTGTTAAGACACTAGACAAATTAACGTGCTAACACTATGAAAATTAAAAAAAAAGTTTTAGCATTTAACTTTTAAAATGCTTGCAACATATTTTCTACCGATGTGTAGTTTTAAATTATGTAGGGCCATATCTTATCGATACAGGCTAAAGATACAGTTTCAACAGGTTCATTGATTATTTCAATACAATAAAAGGCAACTTTTGAATTATATTTACCAATTATTTATGGTTGGTTGAGTAGAATGTACACGACAAACACTACAGTGTGTCTCTAAGTCAAATAATTTTCAAAATTCAATTCAATAATTTTAACAAAGAGCAAAACACATTATGCTTTCGTTCTCCATTTTTGCAAAAAATACCCTTATTCAAAAGAGCATTTTTATTGTAAAAAGTTAATTTACGTAATTAATTATCCTCCCGTTTTCTTCATCTTAGATTAAGGCCTAAAATAGTTTATCAAAAAGCGTGGGAAAGTTTTGACAGTTTGATGAAAAAGCTTCAATCGTTTCTTCGCAGCAAGCATTGAGGTTTAAGTTGTGGTGCATGCAGTGGTTTTAATGCATTTTCGGTCATTTTTACAACGTTTGGTCATAATTGTGTGGTTAATTTTTTTAAGAATATCAAGAAAACATAGAGATAAAGAGCAATTTATTGATTATAACAAACTCAGTGTCCAAAATAAGGACGAAATTTTGTGCAGCTCAAGAGGATCAAAGCCAAGAGGCTAGTTTCTAGATTGTGGTCGTTTTTAAATGATGAATTACTGAAAACCACTGCTCCATACCACGTTCATGAGGTGGAAAGTATATTTACACTAGATTTTGTGTAGTAACAGCATACTTGGGCCTTAAAAGTGTTTGGTTGTGTGAGAATGTTTGTAAACACTTTTTCAGCTAACTGTAACTGTGACCTCGTATGAAAATGGTGCACCAAAATCGAGCTATGCATCGGCCTCTATATTATATATACTGTGTTCATTATTTTTGTGCTGGCCATTACCGTTTGTTAAATATCACCCTTTTTTAATTTGTTGCCAAGATGTTAGGCATCGCTTACCATTTTGCTAAGAGTAGCACCGTTGGAAAATTAGCAATTTTCGAGCATCTAACCATAATTCTACCTTAAAATCATCGTTTTGATACAAAATCAAACGCTTCAGAGTTTTTAAATAATTTTTCATCTTGGTGCTCGTCTAATGGGTTAGTGCTTTGTCCCCCTAAATGCTGTGTTGTCTCTTTTGGTCGTCCTGACAGGAAAATTACATGGAATTACTTTTTTGGTCAAACTCAGATCTTTAGAGAGTCTTCTATTAAGGACCTTGGTGTTTGGCTCGATGACTCCCTCACATTCAAGGATCAGATCAATCATGTCGTTGCTAAAGCGAACAAAGCGTTGGGACTAATAATTCGTCTTGCCTCTGAGTTGAGAGATCCGCTATGCCTGAAGGCGCTTTACTGTTGCTGGGTTCGATCTATTCTGGATTACGCTAGTGTTGTGTGGACCCCGGCTGGAGGTGTCGCTATGCAGAGACTAGAGAGAGTGCAGAGGAAGTTTACGCGTATCGCTATTCGTAGATTTCTGCACGGACATAATGCACCTGTGCCCTCTTATTCTCTCCGCTGTCGTATGTTGGGCTTGATGGAAATCAAATCCCGGCATTCACACGCGCCATCTTACTTCATTGCCAGCCTCCTGACTTCCAATATCGATGCTCCTTCGCTCCTCAGCTCCATTCCTATTTACGTCCCTTCTCGTCGTCTCCGCGACAGACCTCCCATTTTTATCCCCTCCCGCCGTTCTGTTTTTGGTCAGAGAGATCCATTTTTGAGAGCTTGCGCAGCATTTAATGAAGCTCATGATTTGTTCGACTACCACGTCCCCTTGTCCAGTTTTCGCTCTCGTCTTTCTGAGTCCTTGTCTCTATCATCAACCTCCCATCCTTAACACTTCCTTCTTCCTTAGTTTGTAAGACATATTATTGTGAAACCCTAGGCGGCTGACAATATGAAATAAATAATAATAATAATAATAATAATAAATATTAATTATTTAACGAATTCACATCAAAATTTACCATCATTTGATAAAAAATGTGCCTTTTTCTTTTCGTCCGTAATTTGTACAACTAACCATCGGTGTACCAAATATCGCAGTATACCATGGATGCTTTGCCTACTGTTGTTTTGGTCGTAGTTTACAAGTGAACAATTCAGGTTTCTCATTGTTATTTTCGCAATCTAAAGTAAAGTGTTATAAAATCGAATCAATTTCATCAAAATAGCGCCGTCTTGAATGTATTTGATACGAAATATACGAATTCTGAAGGCCACTCGTCCTATTGCCAAGTGCGCTCCTCTGTGTCTCGTGCTGAAACGGTAGCTGGCTTCGGTATAGCTTCCAGATATGAAGATAGATATGAAGTGTGTCCAAAATAGTGTTGGGTAAATCTGATTCAGATTCATGCATTTGAATGAATCTTTTAAATGATTTAATGAATCTAAATTTCGGTTTCAAATATTCGTGAATCTCGAAAGAATTATGAATCTCGAAAGATTTATGAATTTCAAAAGATTCATTTACAGGGTTTCGAATCATATAATGGACTACTTGATCTACTCGGTGGAATGTTTGAAATGGTAAGGGGATGTTTGCAACGTTGCTATGGAGGTTTGCAAGCATATAGGGGAATCTGTCAAACACTTAGGAGAAGTGTGCAAAACAGCTATGGAGCATTGCAATAGGCTATGGAGCGCTTGGTTGTAGCGCTGTGAAAAATTATACAAGTTAAGTTCTTTCAATCGTTCCTTGCAAGGTAGTGTTGTCCGAGCAGAATAAATAAAGAAAGGTATTAATTTATCGTACAAACATTTAAAATAATTATTTTAGTAACACATGTGGGGGCCATTTCTGTTTTTTTGAAACAGATACTTGAATACATTGTTCATAAAAAATGCCAAGAAGAAAAACGATTTCTCTGGAAGACAAGAAGAAAATTGTAAAACTGTACTTAGAACAATATGGCATGACAAAAATAGGAAAAATTATGGATTTGAACATTCAAACTGTTTCTAGAATCGTTCACCAGTATTTGAAGGATGGTGAAGTACGAGATACAGGGTTTCGAATCATATAATGGACTACTTGATCCACTCGGTGGAATGTTTGAAATGGTAAGGGGATGTTTGCAACGTTGCTATGGAGGTTTACAGGCATATAGGGGAATCTGTCAAACACTTAGGAGAAGTGTGCAAAACAGCTATGGAGTTTTGCATCCAGCTATGGAGCGCTCGGTTGTAGCGCTGTAGAAATTAAACCTAGATTTTTTCAAAAAGCACTGCGTGATGATTTACGAGTTTGGAGTGATTATTCATATGTTTTTTAAATGATTAAACATATGTTTGTAGGAAATTAATTTTCAGTTGTAATTTAAATTTACTGTACACATTACATATTCTATGTTACTTTCTCTACGCTACTATTTATTCTCTGCAGCAATATATTTCCTTATATTCAAATAAACATATTTAAATAGTGTTCAGTACTACCTTGTAATCAAATTACCTCCTTCTTTTATTTACCCTCATTACATCTGATTCAAAGAACCAATCTAGAATCACTGAAGGTAGTCATTTTTCAAACGATTTATTTCAATACTTTGAACACAGCCTTAAGCATCTTCATATTTAAATACATCAGAAAATGCAAACTCCATAGCTGTTTTGCACACTTCTCCTAAGTGTTTGACAGATTCCCCTATATGCCTGTAAACCTCCATAGCAACGTTGCAAACATCCCCTTACCATTTCAAACATTCCACCGAGTGGATCAAGTAGTCCATTATATGATTCGAAACCCTGTAATTCAAAAAGTAAGGGAGGGGCTCATGCAAAAAGACTAAGTGAAGAGCAGTTGAATATTTTGAAAAAATGGGTGGATGAAGATTGTTCCATTAGTCTAAAAAAAATGGTAGAGAAGTGTGAGCGTGAATTTGGAGTGAAAGTTTGTTTATCCACTATTCGGAACTACTTATCAAATTTTAATTATACTTTAAAAAGAATTCAACTGATTCCATTGCGTAGAAATAATCCTCAAAATATTGAGGTAAGGAAAGAGTACGCAATTCGTTTTTTGGAATGGCAGGAGCAGTTAAACGATGCGAATTTTATGTTCCTCGACGAAGTTGGATTCAACGTTTCCCTGAGAAGCAAAAGAGGATGGTCTGCTTCTGGAAAACCTGCAAATCAAGTTGTACCAAGTATTAGAAGTCGTAACATAACAATTTGTTGTACAATGACAAGAAATTGAATTGTAGCATACGATTCTGCGGACGGTGCTTTCAACCAAAATTTATTTTTAACCTATTTGGATAAACTGAAAGCTGCTCTAAATACTCATGGCATAACCGAGCCGATCATTTTTATGGACAACGTGGCCTTCCATAAGACCAATTTAGTGAAAACATTTGCACAAAACAATAATATCAGGCTTGAGTACATTCCACCTTACTCGCCATTTTTGAATCCAATAGAAAACATGTTTTCAAAATGGAAAGAGATTGTAAGACGTGCTAGTCCCCAGGATGAAACAGATTTAATGAGAATAATTAAAGAAGGAGGGAACTTAATCACAAAGCAAGATTGTGATGGGAACTTTCGAAACATGCTGAAATATGTGAGAAAATGCTGTTGCGGAGAAGAAATTGTTGAATAGGATGTAAAATTTTTGAATTTTTAAATACATATTTAAAAAAATATATAATTGTTCCCAAATATTTTTTCCCCTTAGAACGATCCTTAAACACATGTTCAATCACCCCAAACATTTAAATCATCACGCGGTGCTTTTTACAAAATTCTAGGGTTAATTTCTTCAGCGCTACAACCGAGCGCTCCATAGCCTATTGCAATGCTCCATAGCTGTTTTGCACACTTCTCCTAAGTGTTTGACAGATTCCCCTATATGCTTGCAAACCTCCATAGCAACGTTACAAACATCCCCTTACCATTTCAAACATTCCACCGAGTGGATCAAGTAGTCCATTATATGATTCGAAACCCTGTATCTTGAAACATTCATGAAGCTTTAGGGATCTCAAGGGATTCATACATCTCGAATGATTCAGCTTGAGCTTCTTACTCTTCTTCGCGTAACAACTTACGTCATGCCAGCCTATACAGGCTTTCGAGACTTCTTGGCAAGTACCACGCAGCCGGATAGTTTGTTTTGCTACGGGGAGACGGTCCAAGCGAGGCTTGAACCCACGACGGGCATGTTGTTGGGTGGGATAGGTCGAGCAAACTAAATATTTTGAAAATCATACATCTCCAACCATACAGATTCATGAAGCCCGAAGATCGATGCATTTAAATGGATTTATGAAACTTTTAAATTCATGATTCTTTGAAGATTCATTTATCATCGATCGAGATTGAAGAATTCAAGATTCATGAATAAAAAAGTAAAATTTTAGAAGTATTAACCTCGTCAATTGTACGATTAATGGAGCGTGGCAATCAATACAATTTTCTTATTTTATGGTATTTTCATACTTATTTTGGTGACGAAAACTTGAATTTACTAGATTTGAGCTAAACAAAATGACACAAAATGAATTTTCGTGTAAATATTCACGAGTTTTGGCCTACAACCACAATTGATACACTTATGGTGAATTGCTAGGAATACTAAAGCCATAGTTAGTGATGCAATTTTTAAATGAAATTTTCTTCAAACATATTAGACTTCAAGAAAACATATAGACTCTTGGGTATCATTTTTATATTTCTTTTTACAGGTGTAAAATGGATATCTTTATGACATAATATTGCAATAATTGATAAACTTACCCTGTTCATTACAAATTCATTACATAGGAATAGGAAAATCTTGTTTGCTATTCGTCAAAAAGTCTAAAAAAGCTAAAAAACACAAAAATAATAATGATTATAAATAGCTATAAATAAATACAGTGTACGCTTCCTCCTAACAGTTTTTTTTTTGTTTCCAAAACACACTGTGTCTCACACACCAAACGCTGCACCATTTCACTCGCCACCGGCATAAAACGGTGCAGTTCGTTAAACGGTGCCCATAAAATCATACCGCGATCAAGCACTTTAAACGCTTTAAAAAGGCAAAATCCCCATCCGCTACACTTTGATAGACGATGAACGATGATTTTGCAACACTTTACTTCCATTCGGGTAAACAGGTACGTTGGTGCGGAGGGAAGAGAGGACCGCTCCAAACAAAAAAAAAGTTACTCAATTGAAACGGCAACAAGATGCAATTTGAACTTTTCCTAACACTCGCTTTCCTAACATCCCGTAGCTTCAAAACCGTTCCGCATCCGGAGCTGTCTAAACAAATCGTTAAATCCCCCATCTACGTGAACTCCTCGATTCACCAGTTCACACCTTGGCATTTTTATTTCGCCTCCTAGGAGGAAGGGAAAAACAACCCCAAACGCCTTACACCACGTGCTCTCATACAAGCTAGAGATACAATTTCCGAGGAATTGGAAGAAAGCGCAAGAAGCGTGAGAGACGTATATAGAGGGTTAGATAAACAGTGCAACTTTTTCGTTTCTAATCGAAAATTTATAAATACAATCACTACCGGAAATGGAGTTCGCTCGGAGCGGCTATACATAGCCACACCCGGGCGAACGAGTGTCCATTGAATACAACAAAATGAAGTTGTGCTTCGTTAGGAAAAAAAGGAAATGGCAAAACAAAAGCCAACACCTTGCGTTTCGTTTGCGGTACCAAATTAATCTTCAGCAAGCAAAGGCTAAGGCTGCCAAGTAGGTTGGCTGTTAAAAGAAGTATTAATGTCCGCCCATTCTCTTCTCTTGCGCCTAGACCACACACAAACCCGAACGCCCAACACGTAAACAAAGGGATTAGTATCACGCGCGGCAGTAGTAGCACCTTCCCCCACCCTGTTCCTCACGCCCGCCCTTTGCGCCACTGGCTGGCGTCATCATTGCGCTAAACAGTTCGCGCGCCAATATCGAACGCGCCATGAATAAAACGCGCTGGCGGTTTGGTGGTTCGACTATGCCTTGCCGGGTGTGTGTGTGTGTGTGTGTGTGTGTGTATGTGTGGGGTGTCTCTGTTTGCACGTCTCGTTTGCACTGGCAATTTAATTAGACCAATTACGGAGGTCGGCAGCCTGATAAACAGCGGTGATGGTAGTACAACCAGCCGGTTCCTGGACCACAGATCGGACCGCTTTGGGTTGACGCAAAAGGCTGAGCGGGTTTCGGTGTTTCGGATGGCTTTTTAAAAGCGATGTTTAAATTTGCAAAGCAGATTACAGCAGCCCCCTGTGTTGTTTGCGGATGCTTATCTTCTTTGCATGCAGGAGGGTGACTTTTTTTGGGATGATTTTTGACATAAAGATTTATAACATTATTATGCTTTCGTTTACTGCTTCTGTTGGATTACGGTAAAATCGTTTTTATGCTTTTATGCAAACCAAAGTACCTTGTTTTTTACATTTGATTTAAATTCATACTTTTGCAACATTTTGCGTAAGCCTGCATTAAAATACATTTTGTAAAATTATGGCACCACTTTTTGCTCGAACACAACTGCATCCGCTAACGAGATCGACATCGACCCGAGCTGTATCAAATGGAGCATTTTCCGTTTTTTTATTAGCACATAAAAGGGAATTTTATGCACGGTCAGCAGTGCATTTGTCAAACAATCGCTACCTCCCTACGTTCGAAGGGCAGAAGAAGGCTCCCTGCTTCCGCCTGTCTGTGTATCAATAGCACTGCTTCCCCACAGTCTCTCCGACGGCCACAAAAAGGGGTCACCACAATTTGCAAAGAGCGTTTTACAATTGCTTTGTACAATGTGTGTTTTCCGCTCGCGCGCACTGACTGTTGGCGGTTGATTGTTGGGATAAGCGGCAGCTGGGGGGAGCGTATTTTAGTGCGCACTGGTATTGCGCTATGCTGCTCTCCGGGTGGACTGTGTTTGGAGTGTGTGTGTGTGAGGAAGTGATTAAGTCGTGTGACATAGTGTTCTGCGCCAATTATTTATTCTATTAGTAATGCCCGCAGTGTGTATTGGCTTGCTATTTATAGGAGACATTTGTTAATTGAGAAGCTGCTTACAGGGTTTTTGATGATTTTTTCATGACACTACCTTTTTGTAAATTGCCCAATTTATTGGCATATTTTTTGTGTTAACATTGTGTGAAACGCTCAATAACTGGGGAGACGAATTTCAGAAATTTTGGAAAGCATTCAACAATATTTGAAATACAAGCAAAAAAAAAACATCGGGAACCCTGGATAAACCGAATATTAATTGTTGCAATTTGAAACCTTGTATCCTTGTATTTGAAGAGAAGCCTTTAAAGTTTTGTTTGTCATCTTTGTCACAGTGCATGCAAAATTACAGTGGTTTATACCTAGCTGAGTGAGTGGCTCGTACTTATCACGCTCATCAATAATGTAACGCTGTATGAGTAAGGTCGCGTGGAGGCGTCCGCCATTAAGGCCGGGATAACGGACTGGCAGACGAAGGCGCGAGACCGTGAGCGGTTTCGGACACTCCTGAGGCAGGCCAAGACCGCAAAGCGGTTGTAGCGCCGGATAAGTAAGTAAGTAAGTATGAGTAAGGTTAGGTCTCTGTGGGATTGCTTCACAAAAGAAATGTACTTGTATTGAAACCCCATACCGGTTATTGGAGGACAATGCGCTTCATTCGTAAGCGCTAAGGTTGATAGAACTGCCTGTTGAAGAGAAAACGCCTAAAAGTATGCAACTACAATGTATACGCAAAACGAAGAAAATGTTTACACATTTTTATTTATTTATTTATTTATTTAGTTTTTGCTAATATACACGAATTACGGGTACATTGTTTCCGTTTTCAAGTAAGACTTTCAACAAAAGCCCTTTAATAGTATTGGTTTTTGTTTTGTTTGCAGCATGCTGCATATTATTTACATTTATGAGCCATATTTCAGTAAAACACTCAACAAAGCAAGTGTTAATGATACACAAAACAAAAGTGAAACTTTACTGTTCTCATAAAATATTCATAAAATATGGTAGCATCATTTACAGTACGTTCTTACACTCATACTGCTCCGTTTCACTCATCCTGCTCGGTGCGCACCCGATGGAGGCGCCTAATTATTCACCGCGCACGCCACGCGTTTGCGTGCTGTTTTGCGCGACACACAAAAAGGATTTTTGGATGTAATTCCACCACCCAGCCGGAAAGCAGCATGCTGTGACGGGAACATTGAATGTCGATTCAACTTCCTGGCGTGGAAATTCAATTGCACCCGTGGGGAGGGGTGGTGGGTTATATTTAAATTCGCCTCTCTGCAAAATATCTGCTCCCAGTTGTGTAACGCAACTCCCCGTTACCATTCGGCCCGTACGGACTACGAAGTTTATCTGCACGTAACAAAGCATAGCAATGGTAAAACCCATCTAAATGGACGAAAAATAAGAAAACTAAGCAGAAAAGCACTTTCCGTCACGTACCGTACCGGTTTTGTACCAAAATCAATTTCATCCCATCATGCAAAGGAGGGGGGGCGGGATGTCTAAGGCTGAGTTTCACGGTATGGTATACGTTCGCTGCCGATTCTGCATCATTCATCTTTCACTCATACCAAACGGCAACTTCCAGCTGAACAAACTTTGTTTGCTGTGTCACATTTGTTTGCCAGACAGTTGGCAGATCATGGGGTTTTTTGTACCAAAAATTTTGTGTTTGAGTCGTTACCGAATCCCGAGCAAAACGAAAGTGAAAAATTAATTTCGAAATTGGCCGGGTTACTTTTCTCATCACACGCTGTCGCGAGAGAGGGAGAGTACATTTGTTTTACATTAAATATTCACCGCACATACAGAGAGCACAGAGTTGGGTGCAGTAGTTACTTCAAGCATGAAAATTCCGCCCGCTGCTTGTTGAATTGAAGCAACAAACTTGAAATGAAAATAAATCCTTCAATAAACAATTTCCCTTCAGGCAGGGGCAAAATAATGGTAGGGGGGGGGGGGGGGTGCGTTGGTCACACAAGCACAATGAACCAAATATGGGTCGTGCTGGACCGATAACATCGTTGTCGTTAATGCATTCCTGGCTGTTGCTTGATTGCTTGATTCGCATACTTTTCTGCATTATTTTTTATTTAATTTGCTATGATCAACATTGTTGGCATACAATGTGCACCATTCCTAACTGTCTATCCGTCACAGTAACAAGACACAGCTACTGTTCCTTGCCAATAAAAGTATTTATTACGCATACCAGAGAAGGGATAATTTCTGCTATGAATTGGACTCAAAAAAATGTTAATGATAAGCGCACGAGTCTTGTTTGAGAAGAATAACGAGCAGTTCTTCGAAGAAAGGAAATATTTATATTACTGAAGGGAACATGCAAGCCAAAAGGGGTGAGTTGTTTTGTGGAAAATATGTCAACAGGATGGTTTTATGGTTGGTGCTTCCGAGAATCTGGAGAATCAGTTTTGTAATAAAATACAGTATTAATTAAAATGAGACCGTAGTTTGTGCTCCACATTCATCCTCCGCAGGAATGCAAATGTCCTCGGTTTTACAACAAATTCGTTCGTTGGCAATAGTGATAGTAAAATAATTAAAATAGTTCGAGGAATCGAACATTGAAAAGCAGAACATTTAAGCAATATAATAGAACCGGTTAGACAAGTTGTTGAAGCCACGCTGTTAAGCATGATCGGTTCATACCGTAGAAATGTACTCTCTTGTTGTGCAAATGAACGAAGGTACTCGGAACGAAACCACAAATAAGTTTGAAAATCTCCGGCAACCCTTACCGCTAAGTGAACCCCATAAAGGAGCGCTTTTGTTTCGCTAGAACCTTCGTTAAGGCGAAAGTTACAGTCACAGTAGACTAAAGAAAAAAGTGATCTAATTAAGGTTGTTCTTCTTGTAATGCACTAATGAATAAATATCTCTAGCAATAACTCAACCAGCTCGTCGCGTGGAGTATGTGGTATGGATTTTGACGACAACGAAATGTGAATGTGTACGACCAAACAGGGTGTAATATACAGCGAAATGAACTATTTGATAGGTGAAATGTTTGTCTGGTAACGCAACACAGCAACCAGCTTATGTGTAAAAAAAGTGTACGAAATGGCAAAAATCCTCTTCAACATCTCAATGAAATAATTTCAATATTAAGTATTTCGTTCATTTTTGATCAACAGTTCATTATGTCTACTAATTGGTGGGAGTATTCATTTTTATTTATTTATTTTGATCTAGAGGGCTATAAAAAGAGTGAAAATGAGCGTCGCGGCAAACGCTCCCAGGAACGAACGAGTTCGCCGGTACGGCTGAATTGTTTTGATAAATTATCGAAAGTGGATGTTGTATCTCTCCCAACCCTTCGTTCTGCCCAAAAGTCTATGTAATATAGAGGTCGATGCATAGGTCGATCTTGGCCCACCATTTTCAAAGCATGGTTTTGACAGTTAGATAAAACAGTGTTTACAAACAATTGATAATAATCTATACCTGCAATATATTTACATTTTTTCTTGAAACCTCTTATCTTTTTTAAGTAAAATAAACGGACCTCTAGCCTCTAACCAGTCTTGTACTACAGCCGTCAACTCGTACGACTTAACAACATTGCCGTCAAGGGTTCAAGCCCCAAATGGACCGTGCCACAATACGTAGGACTGACTATCCTGCTATAGGGGGATTCAATAAAGTAACTGAAAGCGAAGCCACAATTAGTGGTACAGGCAGGTCTTGACCGAAAACGGTTGTTGATCCAAAGAAGAAACGGACGTCTGCATTGCACCACAACTAAGACCTCGAAGCGATGAAACGATTGAGCATGACATCACATAAACAGTTCAAAACCGTGTAATTTTATAGTTTGTTTACAAAAAAGGATGAAATTCAATAAATACTAGAGTCATTTATTACATTTAAAATCTATATAATACATAGAGGTCGAGTCAGTGGCGTATTTAACACTTTGACCGCCAGCCTGACGTCACAGTTTTTGAGTGAGCACGTAGCGCATGGCAAGAGAGCGATGAGAGCGACAGTTTCTCGTTATCACTCATCACATCATCACAGTATTGTTATCACTCTTTTGACTCATTGCGATAAGCAGCGTAGCACATGTCGTTCTCGTTCTCTCTTTCCTACCTCATTCGTTCTCAAGAGAATCACTGAGCGTCAGATGCAAAGCTGAACGGTGAGCAAAACCGTCATGCGAATTTATATGACACGGCGCTTAAAGTGTTAACGGTAAGCAAAGTAAGCAATTGCGAGGGGCCCTGGAATCTTTAGTCCATTATCCATAACAGTTGATAGAATATGGCACTGTATTAGCAAGGAGGGCCCCGTGGGAGATGGACGTTGGGACCCCGCGCTAGACAACCCCCCCCCCCCCGGCAGCAACAAAATATAAGTTGAAATGTTACATTTTTCAAGACGGTAATTATGTACAGAGGGCCTCAACAATTCTTACTGCTTGGGGCCCCCGACACTGTAAACCCGCTACTGGGTCGAGTCACCGGCTGCTGCTAAACACACCAAAAAACCACCGTAACGAAAAAAAATACTGATGAAATATAACGCATTGTAACGCTCCTATTTTCGGTCGACCGATATCGGTCCATCCGTCGACGAAATCCCAACGAAATTGCTGTTAGTGATGGGCGTTTCGGAGCGCACCAACGGCTCCGGAGCCGGCTCCGCACCAACGGCTCCGTAGCCGGCTCCGGACTAACGGCTCTATACTCACGGCTCCGTTAATCAATGGCTGCGGAGCCGGCATCGGGCCCATCGTCCCGGATCCGGCGACGAAACAACGGCTCCGGACCAACGGCTCCGCACTAACGGTTCAATAGAGACATCATTGTATGATAGCGTACTAAAAAATTAATATATATTCTCGCACGTGTGGAAGCTAACACAATACGATTGCAGTATTGACATGCATGACGTTGTGTAGCATTCGTTAGTCTCGTCATTCTTAACAATAATCAAAACTAATCGATATTTTTTTGATAATTTTTTTAAAATATGACCGCTATTTACGGATTTCCTCGATTGAAACTTCATTGAAAAAGTTCTTTTGGTCCTTTGTATTAAAACCGGCTCCGGAGCCGTTGGAGCGGAGCCGTTGGTGCGGAGCCGGCTCCGGAACCATTTTGCCCATCACTAATTGCTGTTAGCATGTTTCTGCAGTGCCAAACATCAATTTAACACATATTAAACTCAAGTATTCCTGTTATCTCCCTATACAAAACGAAGGTGACGCTCACGTTACGCTCACGTTATGCTCATAGGTAACGTTTGCTGACTATAGGATCTTCCTGTACGAAAAAGTTACTCACTATAGAACGGTTTTGCTAACCAACTATGGGTGCTTGGATGATTTTTATTTCTATAGGACTTATTTTTATAGGAGCGTTTTTCGTTTCGGTGGATTTTCGTTGCGTCTGGCAGCGGCCTAAAACTTGGAACCTCATTTCATCAAATCGAAATCATTTCTTGTGTTTGGTTTGTTATGCAAATTTCAGTTCTTACATATGATTTTCAACACATCATCCACACAAAGAACTGTCAAACTCAATCCAGCTTGTGAATTGCTGAAAATCATGTGAAAGAATTGAAACATTATTGTGATGCAAATACAAAATTTGTAAAAAAAATGTTTTGAACATTGAAACTTGACTCGCCAAAACCCTGTAACTGTATTGAAGAAGCAATTAATTTCATTTCGAAACAACTTTTTTTTCTCCAAAAATCTATTTCAACCCTTGAAAACTCTATAAGTTAGGCACGCCCTTTAAGTATTCAGCTTCACTATAATACACTATACCAAAATCACTTTCTATCCCTCACACGACCACAATTCTACAAGTACAAGAATGTGTATTTTGCACTCCTTCTCATCGTAGCTACAAAACAAAACGAAAAAAAAAATACAACAAAAAACAATACATTCTTCTATCACAAATATGTTCTGCGCTCTAAGAAACATACACACACTCCGCAAAACCACAAAGCACGTGCACAGCACATCATCCCAACCACTTCCCGCACACAGTTTCACTCAACCATCCATTTCGCATCGCACAAGTGCCCTAGCGCGCCTCATCGCCCCAAGAATGTGACAAAGTTTTATCATTTAATTACGGCCCAGAATCCACCGCCGCGCGCGCGATCAATCATTGTACATCATTGGCGGAAGGCCTTTCCCAGCGTTAACTTTATCCCGTAATTGATGTCACATTTCCATCAGCAGCTGCCAGCTCGATCCCTTTCGCTTGTGGAAACGAATTTTATTAGCCTGCCCCAGAGCGTGCAATCAATTAAAATGCTATCCATGCACAAAGCACACACATATTGGAGCTCTGTGTGTGTGTGCGCTAGAAACGGGAATGAAGATTCACGATTGAAGTCGGCCACCGAGCAGTGTAAGCAAAATCAATTAGAATCGAGACCGTTTGTGTGCCGCTCGCTCGCTCGCTCGCTCTGGTGGAATTGAACAGCATCACAGGCCCATGTAGAGGACGGCCATCGCGGACAGGGCCGCGAGCAGGGTGCAGCCACCAGCGACGTACGTGATGACGGTCGTCGTGCCAGCTGCATCGATTAGCACGCCCATCACCAGCGACACGATTAGCTGCAAAAAGGCAAAGCCAACGCACAACAGGCATCAGTGTACCGTAAATTGGTGTAAAGATCCTAATGAAATCACCTGCGCGAGACACAGGACACTGCTCATCATCGACACGTCCGCGCCGAACCCGCGCGGCTCCGTACTTTCCACACACTTGCCGTCCTTCATGTGGAACTGGTTTGGAAGGGAAATAATATGCAATTTAGAGCGCCCGCTAGCGCGCAATGTGGACTATCCTCTTACCGAGTTCTTGGAGTGGTAGTGCGAGATCAGCAGAAACGGAATGGAGTAGATGGTGGTGTACATGATGCCGGTGAGCGAGCAGCACAGCATCACAATGGCCCGGTGGCGCAGCAGCCCCATTGCCACCATGCCGACGCAGTGCGCCATCAAGCCACCGACGTAGACGGGCCGTGCCCCGACCCGATCAATCAACCGCTCAATCACCAGCGAGTAGAGCGAGGCGCAGCCGGCAAACAGTGCCATGCCCCAGCAGGCGAACCGTAGCCCTTCCTCGTACAGCACAAAGGCGGGCGAGTGTTCCGGGGCCTAAAATAAAGCGCATATTCCAAATACCATTTTTTATTAAAATTTTGTGATGGCAATTTGTGAAAGTGAAGAGGCTTACCTGTACATCCCCACCGAACACTTCCGCGCCGACAAAGTCGGTAAAGTACAGACAGTACGGCAGGTAGCCCATGTGGGACAGGAACTGCGTCAGGCAGAGGATCTTCATCGAGCGTGGCATCTGGACGGTGTTGCGCACAAACTGCCGGAAGCCAATGCTCTCCGACAGTTGCGTCTGGGTGGCGTACTCGTCCCCGCGCATCCGCTTCACCTCGTTCTGCAGCATCGAGTGTGTGACGGGGCGCAGCATCGCGTCCTGCTCCTGCACGGGCAGCGGGATCTCGGCGAAGCTGGTCAGCGTGCTGACCAGCCCGATCAGGAGCACGATCCAGTTGGCGGTGAAGACGGCCGCCTCGTTGCTCTCGAAGTACTGGCCGATCGGGAGCGAGATCCAATCAATCGCCCCGAACAGATAGCCGAGCATGCCGCCCAACCCACCGATCAGCATCATCGTGCTGAGGACGCGCGCCTGGTCGCGTATCGTGCACACCTCCATCGCGTACGTCCGGCACAGACCGTTGGACGCTTCCGCCGAGAAGTCGGTCGTGGTGAGGCCGAGCGTTGTGATGGTGGCGACCCAGGCCACGCTGCGCAGCCCGATCGCCTCACCGATTGCGCGACCGTGCGGGAGCAGCATCATGCCGAGCAGCATCGCAATGCCCAGGAGCAGTAGGACGGGCCGGCGTCGGCCCCAGCTCGACCGGAGCCGATCGCTGACGGAGGCAACGACCGGCACGAACAGCACACCCACGATCGGTGGCATGGCCCACATCATCGTCATCAGCGTGTGGGGCAGCCCGATCGCGAGCAGGATCGGGGCGACAAAGGCCGTCTCCGTCGCGTACGTACACTCGATACCGACGATGAGCAGGGACAGCCGCACAAGCTCCCAACGTGTTTTCGTGCTAAAATTAAACCAATACACACAAACACACACGTGGACAGTACAGTACAGGGCACAGTGCGTCACTAAAGGTGGAGGAGTCGCTTTGTTAACCCTACTTACCGGAACGTGTGATGGTACGTGCTGGACCGATGCGCTTTGGCGTAGTTGAACCGATGGCTCAGCATGCCCTGCAGCACCTCCTCCTCCGTCTGGTGCTTGCCCTGTTCCGCGTCCATCGCCTATATGTCTGCACACCGACACTGTCAACGCACCGTTCGTGTCTCGCTTATCTAACACCACAGCAGCGCCTACTACTGCTGTCCGCTACTGTGTGACAGAAAAGCATTCGCGCAACCGCTGCGTTTTGGACGCGACCGACCCGAACCGATGAGGCATGCGCAATAATTCTGGATCTCAAGTCGGAGCGATATCGAAGAGAAGAGACCACAGAGAGAGGGAGAGAGATACTATAACAGAGAACGCGAGAGAGAAAGAGAACGATTGTGAGCGCGATAAAAGTGAGCGTCAGCGCATATCCGCACACCCCAAAAGTGCGTCCGCGTGTATATGACGAAAACGTGCGGGGTGGTTGCGTTAAACAAAGAGACGAATGGGACGGGAAGTAGATAAAAAAAGAAACGAACGCAACCACCCAAGAACCAACGTACGTCTCAGGCAATGGAATTTTTGGGGCAATGAGTCGAGAGAAATGTTTGCAAGTTTGCCGCCCGATGTCAACTCCGCGGCCATGCGGGAGCGGGCCTTGAAAATTGCTTCAACACGAGCGTGTTCCGTTGATTGTTTTTTGGTAGATGAGAAGCGGCTGATGGAGGTGGGTTGGGATGGCGCCAATTCTTTACCGATTGTGGCGGGGTGGGTTCGCCCATTAGGCCCTCCCCGTACCATTGCGTGCTTTTGATTATCATCATCTGTCCAGTAGCGCTAGGGCTAGTTGAGTATCGTATCGTTCCGTGCTAATCGACGTTATCGGCTAATCGACGGCGGGTGCAGTTGATGGGTGGGGAGGGGAGTAGGATTTAGTGGCAGTTTTGGGGTTGGCAGCGATCTTGCTAACCCAACACTACACTGTTGCTTGTTATTTTACGATTTTGATCCAAACGTATGAAAATTGCACTTCTGCGGTGAATCGTTTATCTTTATCAGGTTTAGTTGTTTAGGATATAAGTTGAACAATTTTGTATGACACAATATGATCAATATTTTATTTTGATTTATAACAAAACTTATCATGGTTAATATGTGCTACAGAATTTAGTAGCTTACTTAACACGTTCCCTGCAACGCTTGTCTGAGCGAAATGCCCCATGAGGGCACATGGATCGCATTAAAGTGCGCGTCGTCTTCATACAGTGGTGCATGACGATTGGCAACATCTAAAATTCAGTCAATTTTTCAATTATTATTCATTAAAACTGTGACTTTTCTCGAATGGAGCACAGGCTATTTAAATATTTTTGGAGATTTGGTCATTTAAGTTGACATAAAAGACATTTCCCAAATCGAAGTCTTCAACTATGTAACTTTGAACCCTTTATTAGCGAATTGAATATCAACTTGTCACAAAATAATGGACTTAGAAATGAGTAAGAAGATTCATTTTCAACACTTCGTCGGTAGTTTCGATAATTAAAAAAAACTAAAGTTATCAATTCAAAAAAGCTATTTGGCACAAATGTCCAGAAAATATCTAAGAAAATATGCCTCGGTGTTGATGTAGATGTTCAAATTATTCAGTGCTGTACTTGTACATGGTTCATTGATTTGGAGCGATATGGTTCTTTGGACTAGTGATGTGCTCTTTGGAGCGCACCCATGACTCCGACTATCGTTAGTCCGATTCGGACTCCGGAAAAATGGGAACCAATAACTACGCCCGGAGTCGGAATCGTCCGATGCCGTCCGGAGTCGTCCGAAATCGTTCGGAGCCGTTCGGAGTCGGAATCATTCGCAGTCGTCGAGAGTGGATCGGAGTCAACCGGAATTGGAGTCAGTCAGTGTCAACTGGTGCCGCCTGGTGCAATGTGCTTATGATCAGGCATTTTATTTCGTTGGATGTTTTTGTCTTTCATTTTGCGCGTGCACTTTGCTTACAGGCTTTTGTTTCAAAGGCCGTCTCCGTCGGACTAGTACGTAGGTGACCGCTAACTGGATGTGTTTTACTGTAGTTTTTTTTAAGTGGAAATTCGTTAACTGGAGTGATTCTCAGTTAAAAAACACATATAATATGAAACATCCGGAAACTTACGAAGGGAAATTCATAGCAAATGTGCATTTTAATTTTTAATAACCGCTAGCTGAGAATTTAAATTTGTGCTGCAATGTGCTCTCTGGAGCGCACACACGACTCTGATCCGACTCCGACTATCAATCTAATTCTGACTCCGGCAAAATAGAAACTATTAGTTCCTTCCGGATTCGGAGTCGTTCGGAGTCATTCCGTAGTCGTTCGAATTTGTCTAGAATCGTTTGGAATCGTCCGGTGTCATCCAGAGTCGTCCAGAGTCATCCAAAGTTGCACGCAGTCGGATTCATTCGGAATCATCCAGAGTCGATAGGAGTCGGTCAAAGTCAACTGGAGCCGTCCGGTGCAATGTACTTGTGATCAGGTATTTCATTTCGTTGTGTTTTTTTCTTTCACTTTGAGCGTTCGTATTCAGGCCTTTGTTTTGCAGACTGACTCCAGTCGACTCCGGATGACTCCGGACGACTCCGGATGACTTCGGATGACTCCGGACGACTTCGACTCCGGGCGACTCCGACACCGAACTACTCCGACACCGAACGACTCCAAGCGACTCCAAGCGACTTCAAGCGACTCCAAGCGACTCCGGCCGACTCCGGAATGACTTTGAACGACTCCGTACAATGCTGTGAGGACCTACCTTCTGTAGTTGATTCCGAAATATCGATCGAAGTTGGATCGGAGTCAATTCCTGAGTATTGTCAACTTCACCCATCACTACTTTGGAGTCTTAATTTTCTCTGGCACGGTTATCACTAAATTTTGCCTCCAAGTTGACAATTTTGTCTCTTGCCCATAGATTTTAGAAATTATGCCTTGATTTTGACTTTATTTTCAACTGTTTTTGTCTGACCTTCAACTTGTATCAGTTTTTGATTTACGGTATTTTTTTTTTCTTTTCATTTAATAACCAGAAATTTATGTCATCAGTCTCAGTGGCGACAAGAAAATAAATAATTCAGTTCACTCGATCGCACCATAGCATAGTCATCCGCTTGTTGATTGAACGATCGACACGGTTGCATTTAAATCATAACAAACAATGCCACAAACACGTGCGCAAGATCGCTCTGGCGATCGGAATGTGGCAAGTTAGATAAAAAACCATACAACGATTCGATAGAAAGGGGAAAATATTATTGGAAAAAAATCAGTGTTGAAAATATTGCGTCCGATATACCTTCTCGAGTTACTGCCGTACCAGCTTTGTTTGTAAAAACGCTTGTAGTCAGACATTCGATCAGGATAGTCTATTTGTCCATATAAAGTTGTGCATTAAATTTTGTTGTTTGGCAGGTCATAAGTTATCCGAAATTAGGTTTAAAATGTTTCAATAATTTTATTGCGATTTCTCTCAGCCTAGATTCTAATTTATATTGACTTTCAAGCCATTCAAGCTTTCAAGCCAAACTAAATGCCGTTGGATGCATTAAAGGTAAATATTGATGCACACTGCTGGTATCGTGATGATCTGGCTACATTTAGCCAAAGGGGCAATATAAATGGTCAAATCAATCATTGCATCTTCCCTTTCCAATTCCCTTGTACACTCTTTACTGTATTGATTGACATGCTATGAGAAAAACTACATAATTCCTTGCCAAAACTTGCTCATTAAAGTCCAAAACTGAGGCCATGAAGTTGAGTAATTCAGGGAAACAGGAATGGAATGGGGATATGCTACACAATTCTACAACTGCTGTTACATATTGACCAGGAAGTTGTGAAATTTACAGCAATGTTTGATTTTCCTCCTCTTCAGTCATACTTTTGAGCCACGTGTTGTTTGAAGAGAGCATTCCAAACATACACCAAAACACACAACAACAAGCAACGTTACACGATGATGACGATGAGGAAGATGAAAAGCGCCAACAGGCTCGAGGAAATTGTTTTTCTTGTATTTTCTTAGTGAGCTCCTTCCAAGAAGCTTTAAATTTAGACCTCGTCGCACACAGCACTGTGAATGGAACCGGGTGAACGTGGCTCGTTTCTTCCCATTCTGGCGTCAGGCTGCTCAACTCTCCACTGGAGCTAATTTGTAATTTCCCCCCGTTTGTCGCGCTCGGTAATGAATGGCTTGCGCGGGTAGATGCTCGTGAATGTTTACATTTCCCATCCATTCGTCTCAATCGCGCCTGCCTAGCGTCTGCAAATGATCTGCCTGAGAAATGGGCAAACTGTCGTACTGGCCGTGCCCTCGTGCTTCCGTTCCATGAGTCTAGCATAACCCTCACTTTTACCACTCTGCTCCGGTGGCACGAGTTTCGCATTACAAGTATAATTTTGCACACAATAAGCTTCCGTTGCTTGTTGGCCTCCTCTATGTCAACTGGCAAGCGGGCAGCTGTTTCAAGTAGGAGGGGATGCAAAATAATACCGTTCAAGTTCATCTATTGATTGTATGTTTGTGTGTGTGTATGTTTCTGTGAGCGCTTTTCACTGCGGAATGGCGTCAATGATGGGAATGAAGACATCCTATTCATGGTCTTAAGTGCTGCTTTGCAACCATTTGTTGGTTCGTGAAACTGAGACGCTTCATATCGTCTTAGGGTTGCTGCTCAACACGATACTGGACAACTTGTCACGGCCGTGCCTCCGGGCAAGTGAAGATGCTTGAAAACGGTGTACTGTTGTTTAGCGGAAATATTGAAATCAAATGACGTTGAATATATTTAGGACGATGTGAACGCTGCACTGTATAAATGAGACGATGCAGAATAAGTAATCAAGCTTCGCGCGTAAAAAAATTATTGATTTGATTCAAGTGCTTTTTTGTTGCATTTTGTTGCATGCTGGTCGGTTCATAAATTTCAAGATTTATTTTTTACTGAAACATGAAAAACAGAGAACTAATGGACGTAAGCAAAACAAGCTGTTTTTGCCTATCATTTTCTAACATCTTTAAATACCTTTAAAATAAATGCTCCTCACTGAAACGATAAATAATGAAACAAAAAAATATGTCTGTGTATTGCTCTTGATAACAAACTGAATTACAAACTACATTTCTTTATGAAACTATTGATGCTTTATGGCAACGATGTCAAACTCTTTTGATATTGGGTCAATGTATTTCTAAAGGACGTTTGTAGGAGATTGTCGTCATATGGTTATAGACATATGGTTATATTTGGTTGGTTTATTCATGGCAGAATAGTAAATGTTACGTTGAAATTTATGTAATTAAAATTATCAACATTTTTGAGCAAGCATTGACTGTGAACAGCATTAACCTACGCTAAAAACACCCTTCCTGTCAATATCCATAGAAATACCCTTTTATTATGGTATCTTAAATCAGACCTATAAGCTCGCCCGCAGTCTAGTTCACTCGTAAAGAGGGGTTCGATCTGATACTTTTGCCCAAAACATTATGGCAAAAAAGTATCACCGCGAGGCCACATGAGGTGAAATATACAGCGAAATGAACTATTTGACAGGCAAAATATCTGACGGATAAAGCATCACAGCAACCAACTGATGTGCAATGTAAACAAATAACGTCCACAAAATCGTATTTAAATCCATTAAATAACTTCAATATCAAGTACTTCGTCAATTTTGAGTCAACAGTTCATAATTTCTTCAAATTAGGGAATGTTCTGCTTAAGAAGATATTATTTTCAATAGAATTTCGAAAGCGGATGTTGTGTCTCCCCCAACCCTTTAGCTGGACCTGTCAGATATTTCACCTGTCAAATAGTTCATTTCGCTGTATATTTCACCTCATGTAGCCGCGCGGTCAGAACTTGCGTTTTGTCTTTCCGTTGGCATAATGATTTTGTTAATTTTTCGAAATCTTTTTCTTTCAGAAATTGCTATTTGGGCACCAAGCACTCTAATTGATCGCTTAAAATAAAAAAAAAGGAATCTTCCAAAACTACACATAGCATGTTAATTCTGTACATTTACGATGTTTGATGAGTTTGAAGCTAAAACGTCAGTTGTTTTTTTTTAATTGTTCTACAAATATATTTACTTTAACAACATAATCTATTCATTGGGAGTGAATTATTATGAAATAAAAATAAGTTTCATTATGTTTGTAACCGTTTTAATAACAAAACAAACACATAAATCGTTTAATTAAACAAAAACAACAAATAATTCCGCAAAATAGGGTAAGTGTACCAAATGTAGCTATAGCACCAATTATGGCTATAACGAACGCTATTTTCGCTCTAAAACAGTCTATCTGTTTTCTAAAACCATGGAAGGATTTTTCATTTCAAATATGATCATTTTAACACATTTGTGCTTCATTAGTTCTGTGCTGCTCACTTCCCTTTGTTAAATATCACCCTTTTAAAATGTGTTGCTAAGATTTTTGGTATCTCTTACCATTTTGCTAAGAGCAGCACTGTAGGATATTAGCGATTTTCTAGCACCTAACCATAATTATAGTATATCTCAAAATCATCATTTTGGTGCAAAATATTAGTAATTCAACGATTTCTTATCAAAATTTACCAAAATTTAATCGAAAATATACCTTTTTTCTGTACGTACATAATTGGTACAACTAACCTTCGGTGTACCAAATATCGCAGTATGCTATGGATGCTTTGTTGACAACTGTCGATTTGGTTGTAGTGCGTCAAAGTCCATATAATACAGAGGTCGATGCATAGCTCGATTTTGGTCCACCATTTTGAAAGCTTATTTTTGACATTTAGATGAAAAAGCGTTCACAAACGATTCCAAACAACCATACACTTTTAAGGGCTAATTGTGCATTTTGTGCTCAAAACTTAGTTTAACTATACATTTCTTTCTCATGAACGTGGCATGGAGTAGTTTTTTCAGTAATTCATCACTTAAAAATGACCACAATCAGAAATCTGGCCCCTTAGTTTTGACCCTCTTGAGCTGCACATGATTTCGTCGTAATTTCGGGCACTGATCTTGTTGTAATTGATAATTTCACTATAATTCTATCTTTTCTTGATATTCGTCAACTTTTTAATGTACAATATTACAAAAAACGAAGTAAAAATGGCCGAAAATGCTTTCAGACCACTGCATGCACAACAACTAAAACCTCAATGTATGCTACGATGAAACTATTGAAGCTTTTTCATCCAGCTGTCAAAACTTTCCCACGCTTTTTGATCAAATGTTCTGGACGACTCGACCTCTGTATTATATAGACTTTGGTAGTGCGTATTTTACAAGTGAACAAATCGGGCTTCTCGTTGTTATTTTTGCAATCTAAAGTGTTAATAGGGTAACTGTACCAGTATTCGGCAGTGTACCTGTTTTCGGCAGGGTAACTAAAAACGTGTAATTACGCAAAAACGCGTCTTCATTTTTTTCAACACATATTTTTGCAATAGAGATATACTTATTTGTTATTCATATACGAAGTTTCACATCATTTCCTTGCATATTTTCCAAAATATCAAACTAAATGTGCCGTGTTCAACATTTTTCGGCAGATTTGCTGTCAGCCAATAGTTCGGCAGGCAGTTTCATTATTAAGAGAACCAGAGCACTAAAACAACCAATAAAAGGTACCAATTATGGTCATAATGTTCCAAGCAATTCGCCATGGCTGTAGGCCTAAATTAACCAATTGTGGCTGTAGGCCTAAACTCGTGGACATTTGCATCAAAATTCATTTAGTGACATTGTGTTAACTCAAATGAAGTAAATTCAAGTTTACTGCGCTAAAGTAAGTAGTTTACTGCGCCAAAACAAGTAAGTAAACTCTCGAAACTGATAGTTTCAAATCTACGTTTCCTACCACTGTTTGTATTGATAGTCACGCTCAATTAATCACACAATTGATGGGGTAAATCCTTCTAAAATTTTATCGGGCCAAAACATGCCCTTGCTATCGATCAGGGAAGAACAAGAGCACATTTGGCAATAGGACGACACAAGCGGCGTTTAGAAAACGCTTTTTTAGCAACAAAGTCATTCAATACTACTTTATTTTGATGAAATTGATTCAATGTTATAACACTTTACAAGTAACTCATGCTTAATACTCATACTTACACTTTAAATTACGAGAATAACAACGATTTGTTCACTTGTAAACTACGCACTACGACAAAAACGACAGTTGCAAACAAAGCATGGATACTGCGATATTTGGTGCACCGATGGTTACTTGTACAAATTATGGACGAACCGAAAAAATGCATATTTTAGATAAAATGATGGTAAATTTTAAAAAGGTGATATGTAGCCAGCACGGAACTAATGCAGCGCAAATGTTTTAAAATGATCATATTTGAAATTGAAAAAAATATCCGTGGTTTCAGTACGCAGATTGACTTGCTTAGAGCGAAAATATTATTCGTTATAACCATAATTGCTTACCAGTGCTGCAAAATGTCACTGTCAATGTCGTACAAAATCTGACTGAAACAAAATTTAACTATCAAATTGTGATAGTCAGAGGTGATACTCAAAACGGTTGATGTGACCAATACATGCTCCATGACATTTTTGTGACCATCGCTTGGTCAGTCACCATGTCATGACTTTTATTTACTGTGATCAGTTTTGCAAAATGTCACTGACATAGTCATTCCGGCTGAAACAAAATCATATCAGCGTCACGAGCTCTACTGAGATGATCAGAGGCCAGCCTCAAAGGCGATGAGGGTGCGACCATCACATGCCTGGTGACATTGTGTGCAACCAACTCTTGGTTAGTCACTTGGTCGCGACATTTTCAGTCGGTGATCATCGCGATGGTCACGGGAGATATACGGTGCTTGCGAGTGGTTCCAGGAAACATAATGAACATGTTTTCTCACTCTGTTTGACCCGACAGATAATCAAAACAGACAGAAGGAGAAAGTATGCTCATTTTGTTGTGGCTCATTTTTTGCCACACGCCAAGTATATTCCAAGAATGTCGTGATCATCTCTGAAACAAAATGTCGTCAGTCAGTCAAGTCAGTGACCAAGAGTTGGGTGCTAATCAAAATGTCACCAAGCATGTGATTGATCCTGTAGTTGTGTACGTGAGCTGATTTGACCTTCGTTTCAGTCATGAGTGTTGATGACTGAAACAGTACCATTGTTCACAGCCAGAAAAAAATCATGATTATCAATGCGCATCAAACTACTACGGATATGTTCATTGTTTTCGTTGGTGAAAATCTCGTGATTCTCATGACTTGCCCTATATTTTTATCAATCCTCACGCTTTGTTTCCACTGTTGTGAAATCAAAAAAATAATTCTAAAATAAAAAAAACTTGAAAATAATCCCAAAATTATGTGAAACCCCTGTTATTTGCTTCAGCAATTTCTCAAACGTTAAAATATTACTTGAAAAAAAATGTTTCACAAAACATGCTTCGAAAGTTAAAGATGATGTATGAAACAAATATTGCAAAGAAATAAATGAAAGCTAACCAACGACATTTGGTTCACTGTCGCAAGGCTTTATACGAAGGGTTGTTAGTCGGATAGAAGGAAAAGATAAAAAAAAAATTTAGACGGAAATTCATCTTTACGTTTGCTGGGAGTCTCTATTATATCTAAAAAACCTCATCTCTTCGTCCAATCATAATGCATCGACGCTTGGTAATGATTTCGCGTTGAATGTCTCGATGATATGCATTACTGACTGTCATCTTCGTGGAGACGTAATTTAGCTATTTATCTATCATTCATGAGTGACGTAAAGACCATGATTCTGCAATCATCGGCAGTTACAATTTTACTCTTTCAGCAAGACTATCACATTAACTACAATTTACTCCAACGCGGAGGACTTGCTGATGAGCTACATCAGTTTTGAGGGTTTGGTTAGTCCAACCTACTACCAAAACCCCGTAAACGTATCAAAACAACCATACGCAAGGTTAAACAAATTACCTCGGGAGACTCTTCATCTTACGCCTCGACAGTTTCATGTTGTGCCATCATCATGCTAACCGCATACTTTATTTTAGTGCGAAAGTTAGTCCACTTGGTCAACAGGAGAGACTGATGCATCAAACGTATACATCCCCGGCGATAGTTCAAACGTGTCCTTAACCATCATCATCATTACCTCTTCATTGCAGCAATCATGCAGGCAACGGACGTTACTGCATATCACACCGCTTACAACTACACCCTTAATCAGTCGGACGTACGGATTGTGTTGGAGGATGGTGAGTCATGTAACGAGGTCCTACCCCGTCATCATGTTGATACACTTCTCCCACTAACTCTCACCTTCTCATTTCTGTACCACAGAAAATCTGTACAAAGTCCCGATTGGCCTGCTGGTGCTGCTGTCCCTGTTTTACGGCACCATCAGCATACTGGCGGTGATAGGCAACTCGCTCGTCATCTGGATCGTCCTCACCACCAAGCAGATGCAGACGATCACGAACATGTTCATCGCCAATTTGGCGCTGGCCGACGTCACCATTGGCGTGTTCGCCATACCGTTCCAGTTCCAGGCGGCCCTGCTCCAGCGCTGGAATCTGCCCGAGTTTATGTGCCCGTTCTGCCCGTTCGTGCAGCTGATCAGCGTGAACGTGTCGGTCTTCACGCTGACGGCCATCGCGGTGGATCGGCACCGGGCCATCATTAATCCGCTCAGGTAACCATCCCGAACCTTGTTCTCTTCCCTTGTTGCTATTTTTTGAGATTATTACCTGTTGGCTTGCCCTCTTCGCCAGAGCTCGGACGTCGAAAAACATCTCCAAGTTTGTCATCAGCACCATCTGGATGCTGTCCTTTGCGCTGGCCGCACCGATCCTGTTTGCGCTGCGAGTACGCCCAGTGTCCTACATTGCGCTCGGTAGGTCTACCCAACGTCGCCTTCCCCGAAGACCGTTTGCTTGAGCCCACTTTCTTTCTGTCTCTTCTGTCCCCCAACCAGGCGGCATGAACGAAACGTACACAAACATTACCGTCCCGTTCTGTAAGGTGGTCAACTTTGAGCATGGGGAAATTCAGCTCTACCGGTACGTGCTCGTGCTGGTGCAGTACTTTGTGCCGCTGTTTGTCATCAGCTTCGTTTACATTCAGATGGCCCTGCGGCTGTGGGGCTCCAAGACGCCCGGCAATGCGCAGGACTCGCGCGACATTACGATGCTGAAGAACAAGAAGAAGGTGAGTGCAGCGGCGCTTGCTCGCCTTCAATACAGCTCGAGAGGATATTATTCACCATTATCGCATCTTATCGTTTGTAGTGGTTTAGCATAACTCTCCTTCATTTTTGCTCCTTCTTTCTTGTCTTTCTTTTTTTCCCCTGTGAGCAGGTTATCAAAATGCTGATTATCGTGGTGGCACTGTTTGGCGTCTGCTGGTTTCCGCTGCAGCTGTACAACATCCTGCACGTGACGTGGCCGGAAATCAATGAGTAAGTAGCGCTGTCACTTCGATGTTTCGCCCTCTAGCTCTCTTTGGTTCCATGCGTAGGAAGTTCCATTAACTGTAGAGCTATTTTTAGATCGTGTTAAAACCGATTTCGAATTCAATACCGCCGTGACGTAGATTTATTCGATCCATTATATTGGGTACACGCTGCTGGCAGCTGGTCAATGCCGATAAGCTTACCAACAAGTTAGACAGCAAGTACATGGAACCGCGCAAAGTTTGTGCATATTTTTCAATCAGCTGCGTCAGCTGCGTCTATGAATATAAAGTATTTTGTGGCTAATACTTACCGGTGGTTACTGGAAACCATCAGCATCGGGCGCGTAAAAAACTTTGCTGCCCCTGTGTAGTAACTTTTAAATGACTCGTCAATTTTGTCGAAGAATGTGAAGATAATGAAAACGATTCACTTTCTCACTGGTTTGGCGCGAGTAAAAAAAATTCATATCAAATGCTATTAACTGTTGTTAAGGGAGCTAGATAATTTTCCTTCCCCTGTGTATCCCCTCGCTGTGAATGTTACTTACTTTATGGATGACCCTATTGCACTTTTTAGTTCATGATGGATACGCCTGGTAGTTTTCACCTACATAGAGCGTTAGAATTTAGAACTTTTAATTTACACGCTCAAGTGGCATTTATAACATTGTTTCTCTGTGTGCTGATAAGGCTAGATCAAATTATATTTTTAAGTGGTTGAAAAGGTACTGTTAAATAAAGCTATAATCTATCCAGCTGATTATTAATATTTTCTGTAACCCTGAAATAAGCGCCTGAAGGTATGCAATATAATTGCACGTGAGATGTCAAAACATTATTTTATACGTTTGATTTAAAAGTAATTGAATTAGTGATGCAAATGAGTTCAGTTTAAGCAGATTACAAATAATTGCGATCATGCACACAATTGGTTATGAAATAATTGTTCAAAATTCCAATCCAAATATTGCCCATCAATTTGCTCACCGTAATTCGCATCGAGTGCATTTCAATTGCATACCTTTCCGGCGCATTCTGTGTTCGAAAGTCCAATCAAAATAACAATCAAAGGCAAATGATTTCCTTTGCACTGTTCAACATCAAAAGCATACAGTGGTTGCGCTACAACGACACCACACGAATCGTACATGGAAGATGAAACGAAACTGCGTTTGTAATTCCGGTCGCACAGATTGCGGCATGATTATCGCTCTGCCAATAAAGCTCCACAAAGCTCTGTCTGACCTAGCCAAATCACGCACTCGGCTCGGCGAATACGTGCGCTGCAATAACGACCCTAATAATGAGCCTCACGCAAAGTACATTAAGTTTCGATTATCTGCTTTCCCGTCCCTGCACAGATATCGCTTTATCAACATCATTTGGTTCGTGTGCGATTGGCTTGCGATGAGCAACAGCTGCTACAATCCGTTTATCTACGGCATTTATAACGTAAGTATACAGCCCAAATCCACCCCAAGGGGCAAATGCAAATGAAATTGAATTCGCATATCTCTTTCGTTCTGCTTTGGTTTTTTCTTTACTCTTTTTACCACCTCTCCCAACGCTCTCTTGCGCGTGGCGCTCTTGCAGGAAAAGTTTAAGCGCGAGTTCCGTAAACGCTACCCGTTCAAGCGCGACCAAACGTACAACCACAACCACGAGTCGGACAAAACGTCATCGATTTTTACGCGCGTCAGCTCGGTCCGGTCGACGTACGCCACCTCCTCGATACGTAACAAGCTGAGCACGAACCGGTACTCGGGATCGAAGCAGCTGCCGGCACAGTTCAAATTTCCACCCGCTGGGCATCACTTTCCGCACCACCCCGTGGGTGGTGGCCATCTGCACGAGCTGTCCTTCGGCGGGCCAAGGAAAGGTGCCGGCGAGGGTTTGAGCGCCACTAGCGGTTCCGTTACGACCAACTTCGGACAAAACCGGCCCCCCAGCTGGGAGAAACGGATGGAAGAACCACGGCAGAACGAGCACGATAAGCTGATTGTATCTTCCGCTGCCAGCCTAGATCAGCAGCTAGCGTCACGTCAGCTCACCGAAGACAGTGTCGGTCCGTCCGAAGGCTTCGGAAGCCGAATAGGAGCGGCCAGACGGAACGGGTCCGCGCGAGAATCCACCAGCACCGTCCGGATGGCGCTGAACCATCCCCACCCGGACAGTGGTGGCGAGAGTGGTGGGGACGGTGAGCCTAATCGAGCACATTCGAATGGTACAGCTGACGCCAAGGGTGGTCATTTGTACTGTAATGATTTGGAGCAGCTCGGCCCGTACTTTGACTGAGCGGACTGAGCCAATTGGAGAGAAAGAGAGAAAGAGGGAGAGAAAAGTTACATTGTAAAATCGATCGTTTTATTGATACTTTAAGTACAAAACGAGCAATGTGTATTAACTGTGAGCTGTTTGCATTTAAACGAGTTTAAATAAAGCTAAGATTCCACACAACTTTTGCTATTTTGCCCTTATTTTTCATTTCTTAAAGCATTCTTTAATAGTGATGACTTGAAGGTAAAAATCGACGAATAATACGACCTTCAAACGATACGCAATCAAAAAGCTTTTCACGTCCTTCGGTGTGGTATGACGGTGAAGGTAAGTAAAAAAGGCACGCCAATAAAACCCAAGTTCCCTTACGAGTGTCATGATTCAGCGCGTAAACTAATCGTACAATTATTTGCTTTGTTCCGGCCATTACCTGCTGCTGTTGGGGCGGGAAAAGTTTTAATTGGAAACACCAACCGTTTGGCAATGGCCAGCTGCGCACAGCCTGCGCCAGCATGAGTTGGCTGAAATCTTCTAAAGAATAACTTTTTAGGCAAAAGAAAAAATCAGAAATGGTGAAACCTTGCAAGATTGCATGCGTAATTAAATAGCTTTTTTTTACATCATTTTTTGTCTATTATACACGGAAAATGAATATTTCATAGGTACTACCCCTGAAGATATGCAATATGATGTATTGTTGATGGTTTTTACGGCCGATTGGCTTCATACGTCACGGACAAAAGTCGTACAGTATTAATATCTACTATAATTTTGCTTTGCATGATATTGTTTCATTTCTTCGGTATTCGCTTAAATATAAAAGTGCTTCCCAAGCATTAATTCTCAATCGTTCTTGTTGAACGCCTGAAGCTATGCAAGATAAAGTAAAATCCCACATAGGCTGGCCGTAGTTGGCATACTGACAAACTAGCCATCACTTTAATGGGATTTTCAAAAAAAAAAAAAAAAAAGAATCTTTGATCTTCGCTTCCTCCGCCTGAAGCTCAAGGTGCAGCCAGAATGTCATACCCTCGTTTCGTTCACTTTCATACGATTCATTTTTGCGATTTCACAACAAACCGACTGCGAGCTACACCCATGCCAGACAGGAAAATTACTAACTTCTATTGCTTTAACCAGCGCAGTAGTTATCCCACACCCCACCCGCTCCCGCCAACTAGCAAAACGAAACGAAGCGTATTATTGCATGAAACCTGCTTTTACCGTCTCTTTTTATTTTTATTTATTTTTATTTTTTACTCCGAAAATTTGTGACAATCTGTCAAGGTGGGTTCAAAGCCCGTAAATCATCCTCTCCATGATTCGGCAACTCAATCGGAATGAATTGGCTACCCCATTGCTTCGCACGCCACACCCTATGCTGCCTTTAGCACCATCAATTGTGCACTCCTCGAGCATTTTCCATTTGATTACACACCGGTTCAGACGGCTCTGGCCATGGAAGGTGAACGGAGGCCGGCTATACCGTGTGTCCTTGAGCTGTAAAAAATGTCACAAATCATAACAAATATAAAAAAAAGATCTATTTCTCTTTCTCTCTTGCTGTATACTATGCGTATCGATATTTCATCAATTTCAATGCTCGTACTGCACGCATTTTGAACCATAAACTTGTTTATTATTCGCAAGTGGAGTCACAAATAAATGAGAGGGATGGTGACACTTCCAATCGAGGATTGATTGGCCGTTCGATGAACCGTGAGCGCATCGCATGAATCATGGATCATGGTTTAAGAGTTTGTTTATTGGAGTAAATGTCATTTTGATTTGGTTTGAAAATAGGATATAGTTGAACATATTGTTGTGATTTTTTGATTGTTGTAAAACTGACCAGCTTATCAACGTAAGATATGATTGAAATTTTTAATTTTTAACATCTATAAAATTTACCAGAAATATCACAACATATTAAAAAACTTTCATTAGAAAAGCTAATGTTAGAGCTAATAATAAACAAAAACAAATAGCAACATTAAAACAGTCCCCTTCACATTTAAAATTCCTTTAGACAGACACATTTAGATTACAATACTATAAAAAAAGATTGATAGACTAATGAACAAAATCGATGTAAAACAAAGATAAAAACTAATAAATATTAAACATTTTTTATTAAACAAACTTGAAATAAACAAAACATTTAAAAAAGAGATAAACAAAATAATAAAAATAATACAGAGACTGAAGAAAGCAATGAGAAAACTCCCTTTGCCTTGAACCAGCAAACAAGAATAAAGAATAAAATAATATACTTTACTCTTTTCACAAACCATTTCTAGGAAACAAAAACAATTTTCTGCACCATTTTCTTCATCTATTCATTCCTTTTTTATTTCTAGCAACCGTCCATATCTATTCACTCGATGAACAATTTCTGTCCACAGCTTGTACATGTATGTACTCCCTCGACACCGTACAGCATCATCTTCGTCCACACGACGTCCCGAGGTCACGTGTGTCCTGCCAGCCTGCCTGCCCGACTGGTTGCCCGACTGGTTGCGTCGTTATGCGATCAAAATCGAAAATAAATTGCGCCGCACGTACAGCCGGTGGCCCAACTTTAAGCAGATCAAAACCCACATCAGCCGGTGCAACAGTCGGCACAGAAACTGTATCCTTGTAGTGTGTGAACCACTTCCAAAATAAAAAAAAAGATAAAAAAGGAAAATAAAGATATTTACTACGCGTGCCAAACGAGATCAAATCCACCTCCCCCCATGTACCTCCGATTCCAGGCCAGCGGTTGGGCAGGGTTGGTGCGGTCCCGGGCAGCCGGCAGCTCGCCCAAGTAGTAGCGCCGTATGCCGGGTATGTAGGCCTGGAAGTACTCGTCCCAGTCGACGGTGGACAGATCGAACTCGAACAGGGACGCTTCGGTGGGCGTCAGCAGCGTCCGCAAGCGGACCACGTTTTCGTTTGCTATTTGCCACTCCCGCAGCCCGAAGTAGGCCATCGTTTCGAGGAATCGGTTCGTCTTGGCTGCCATTCGCCGGTAGCTGTGGAATGGTGAAACTGTCAGCGTTCGATTCGATATTCGATTTTGCTTTCTTCTGCTTCTTTTTCTTTCTTTGTGCAAACAAATCGCACCAAAGCATATCTTACAGGGGCCGTTTACCGCGCAGCTGACGGACAAAATCCAGCAGCCAGGCCGGTACGGTATGGCAGCAGAGGGAAAGCACCCGGAACAGGGCCCTGTTCGGGACGATTGTGTACGAATGAGGCCTGCAAAAAAAGAGAAGTATATGAGTAGTGTGTGGGAAACGTGGCAAGTGGTGCGTCTTTACAAGCGATCAAGCTTCTCCATCAGCATGGCGAAAGTGGGCGATTTCGCTGAAAAAGTGGTTGGCAAACCCGTCCCGCGCGCGCTATTTTCCTTTTGCAACGTCGATGGCTGGGCAAATACGTCAACCGTCCCACCGTGGGGCGCTCAGAGGGAGGACCAAACAAAGCGGATTGTCAGACGTCTTGTTTGCCGCTTCAACGCTCAGATAATTTCGGTAACGCGATTAACGCTTCCGGTGGCCGTGGAGTTTGGGTTTCGCTTGAAAATAAACACAAACTGTTGCACAGGATCCATCGTACCCTGTCTTGTGTCTGCCGAACTTTACGCTACCATTCATTGGTTTATTGGCGCTTAGCCGATTAAATTCCATCGAAGGGTAATTAATTTTGGACTTCTCTCCGTACGCCCCGTGACCCTGTTGCTGCTTCGTTGTTGCAGCTATTAATAATTAATTTGAACGCAATAAAAACAGCTTTAAATATTCAGCTTATCAGCGGTCTTAGTTTAGATCCAATTTTGGTTCTTATCTTGACGCGGCATACGATGTAATACGGGAGATTCCATTTCGCATGTTCTGTCCTTCAGAAACGTCTAAAAGCTACTTAATATTAGTTTTAGGTTTACCGACAGGCGCTGAAGCAAACGTGTTTGTGATTTTATCCACAACAAGCACGTCCCAACCAAGTTGCTATGCCTTAGACACCCTTTTCAATCTCGACTATCCGACCGTACCGAGGATTACTGAGAAAGATGAACCATATCCATAGGAGTTCCCAGAACCTGTGGTCTCTGGACTAGAACAAATTGAGCTTCGGCGAATGACCAGGCAAAGGTTAACCACGACTGAGCGAAGCAAGACTTCCTAGAAAGCAGGATACAACTTTGCACATTTTAGCATTGATGTCCATTTTCCAGTTTCTGCGAAAGCTGTCACAAAGTTTAAACCATGCATGGGAAGTTCGGGTGTGTCAACCCAGCGTCAGCTAGTGTAGATTTTGCAATGGAAACTTCCATAGAAGCGTTCACAAGCGTTCACAAGTGAGTCGAGTTTTTTATGAAGGAAATGATTTAAAGGAAATGAAATGAAAATAAACATATTGTTGAGCTATTTTTAACACCCCGGAAAAGAAGGAGTGTGTGAGGTGTTGCGTTAAAAGGAGTAAAAAAACCCTATGAATTCTCTGAAATGGATATTAAATGATTTTCTTTTACATGGATTATCCACGAAACTACAGTGAACCCTCTCTTATTTGAGAGGCGATGGGACTGTCGAATAAGAGGGGTTTTCAAACTACAGAGGTGGAAAGTGAATGAAAGGTCCATGCAAATAAGAAAGAGACAGAAAATTTAGTATGCAGTCTTAACTGTTGCTATAGGAAACTGCGAACACGATTGCCAATTTGAGCATACATCGTTCAATAACCATGGCAACACCATACACAAATAAGAGGGACACAGATTTCAGAGGTTTTCCAAATTAGAGGAACAAAAATGTACTGCAACCCTACCTGTCCACTCATGAGCGACGAATGTTTCTCGTCGATCGAGTTCGCCAGTACGGCTGATTGGCTTATCTGTTTTGACACTTGTTGCTAGTGGAAGGGAAAAGGTTCGCGAAGAAATATATGCCGTGTCTGAGCGTACCTATTCAATTTTAATCGGCCAAACCTCTGCATTACTCACTTTACTAAAGCAAACTTTAAAATACAAAAATTTCCAATAATTTTCAAAAATTCATATTCCGGACAGCCTCCAAATTCCTTTTGTAATCTTCAAACTTACACACACACTACGCTTTTTTAGTTTTTAACTTGTTTCAAGGTCTAGACACTTGATTCTGGATGTCAGTGTCTTCCTAGGCCTACGACAGACCTAGACCTCTTCCTAGACAGAACGACAGTCTTAAATACATTAAGGGTTTGGATTTTGTTTTTTCTCTAGTAACCGTAGATGCATAGAACCGAAGAACTGCTACGCGAATTGACGGTCTTTCCCGTACGGCCATCAATGCACTTGTCACATACATCTTCAAATATCGTTGTATTCTTGTTATGATAACAGACTAAAAAAATGTTTTTAAGCAACCAGTCACAATTTACTTCGGCTGGTCGGAATTGAAAACAAGATCTTGCTTCGTTTTCTGGACAGAATTTAATATGTATTTTAAGGAATTTCAGAGCACAATATGATAAAACGCTGTTGTTTTCGCGTTGATAACTTTTTTCACAATAGATCCGATGCGTGTTTCAATGCACGTGGACGCAATTAAAAGGAATTATCGAAGAAATAACACTGACGTGGGTTTGAAGCAAAACTGCTAGAATGCCTCTGGTGGTGAACTGACCGACAGAAAATATTTACAGTGAACCCTCTCTTATTTGACACCTCTCCGATTTGAAAAACCTCTCTTATTTGAACATTTTCCACAGTCCCTTCATTTCCAGAACATTTTTGTCCCTCTAATTTGGAAAACCTCTGAAATCTGTATCCCTCCTATTTGTGTATGGTGTTGCCATGGTTATTGAACGATGTATGCTCAAATTGGCAATCGTGTTCGCAGTTTCCTATAGCAACAGTTAAGACTGCATACTAAATTTTCTGTCTCTTTCTTATTTGCATGGACCTTTCATTCACTTTCCACCTCTGTAGTTTGAAAACCCCTCTTATTCGACAGTCCCATCGCCTCTCAAATAAGAAAGAGTTGACTGTATTTACTGCGGCGTCAAGACCTACTAGGGGTCAAACATTCTAGCACATCATGGAAAACATCTAAAATTAAAAAGCAGCATGTCCACGGACTGAGTAAGAAGAACTTAAATAAAAATATGCCGAATGTCCGGAATTTGAAACTGCCCGTAATTTGAATCATAACTTTATAAGCTAGATTCAAAGATAGGGATTTTGCAGCTGTAATGTACCTCGATGGCTTGATTACGTTATAAACAGTAAACATATGGATGAGTAAGGATAGACAACAATTAAAAGACTTGGACAATTCCTTACCGCGCGGCTACACGAGGTGAAATATACAGCAAAATGAACTATTTGACAGATGAAATGTCTGTCATATAACGCATCACAGCAACCAGCTAATGTGAAATGTAAACAAATAACGTGTGCAAAATTGCAACTAAATCCATTAAATGACTTCAATCAGTCAATAATTCATCATTTCTTCCAATTAGGGAATGCTCTGCTTGAGAAGATGTTCTTTTTAAGTAAATTTCAAAAGTGGTTGTTGTATCTTTACCCCCAACCCTATAGCTGTGCCTGTCAGATATTTCACCTGTCAAGTAGTTCATTTTGCTGTTTATTTCACCTCGTGTAGCCGCGCGGTTAGACCACTTATCGATAAACTTTGTTCACGCACTGTTGGGGACACTTTTTAAACGCTCCTGCCAAAAATCAGACTGTTATTTAAAAAAAAAAAACTTCGAGAACCACGCATCTATCTTCGTCAAACAAAAATTTACATTTATGAGGTCTACGGAAAGTCATTCCCCGTGTGTACTTCTTAACAAATATTGGCCAAAGTGGAGCTTCAATTATCTACATTTTTATCGTCCAAAGGGTTCGTTAATAGGCTGACATCGTTAATAGGCTGATTCGTTAATTAGGAAACAACGACACTCTTAAAACGGCAGTGCTTTGGTGAAGAGGATACGTAAACTCTATGTTCGACAAGACTGATCCTTCTAACATACCTTAGTTGAAACTTCTTTCCTGTTGGCCCTAATTTTAGTCTGCTAGTTGATTAATTCTTGACAACAGTCCTTGTTAAGGGTAATAGTGGCATGAAGAGAACTGTTTTGAAATTGTTCAAGCTTTTGACCTATTAAAGTCTGTCAAACCTTTAAACCAGCACCATTTGTTGCAGGTTATAAATTATATTCTATCATATAAGAAATGGGTTTGCAAACTTTGTCCAGCGAGCTAGATTCGGCCATCGAGAGCCTGTTATGCGGCCCGCAATGGCTTCGTAAAGGTAAAAATAAAAAGATAATTATAAAATATATTTTAATTAATATTTTAAAAAACACAGAGCAAAATCCATAACACACGTAAAACCAACTTTCAATCAATCGACCCCCACCAACAACAACACCCCATTAGCAAACCACAATATTGATTTCCCCCTGCCCACCCAACTTACCAGCAGAGTCGCTTGATCCAGCCGTTAAATCCCATCGACACCGTGCCCATGTACCGGCCCCACGTAAGGTTGGGCCGGTCGTACAGATAGTTGTACACCGGCACCGGTTGCACCGTTTCCCAGCCCGATCGACTATCCTGCGCTGGGTCCCGCGCCATCGATCGGTCGGCCACATCAAAGCCCGCCACCAGCAGCGCATTCACGCAGTAGTCCACCGGGACGAGATTTGCCTTTTTGCGCCCATTGCCGTGGATGACGCGCACGTAACCCTTCACCGTCCACAGGCACAGTCCGGCCGGGCCGTTCAGATTGTCCGTCCAGCCCGCGATCGGTTCGCGGTACGTTGAGAGGACTTTTGAATTTTTTAATTAACGGAGAATAAAACGAGTGAGAGACTTCTTTCCAACGGAGTGCCGACAATCTCCAGCCCTACTTACCTATTGGAGGTCGAAAAATGCCAACTGGCAAGTCCGAAAAGTGCTGCTGAATTAGCGACTCGGCACACTTTTTGCTGTACGTGTACGTGTTGGGCAGCGAGCCGAGCAGACAGTGTTGCAGCCCGTCCATCTCGTCGGCTGACAGCAGCTTCGACAGCTTTAATTAAGAAGGAGAGCTTCAAAGAAAAGGGTCATTTTCCGGTGGAATTTTTTCCTCTTACATTTAGTACAGCTTCCGGTCGTAGCAGCGTATCATCGTACACACGCTCGCGGATATGTGTCCGGTCGCAGTTCGAGTACAGGGTGGACACGTGCACGACCGCTTTTAGCCGTTGCATGCGGCGCGCCAGCTGCAACACTCGACGCGTACCGCCGACATTCGTGTCGACGGCATTCTTAATGCTTTCGTTAAACTTCACCGACGCTAGCACATTGAAGATGATGTCCGTCTGTTGGAGTAGGCGGGTTTCGGTCGTTTCATCCATTCCTAGCCCGAGCCCATCGCCCGCTTCGAGCGAAATTTCGACCGGTTCGACACGTTCGAGCAGCTGCTCGACGGTGGCGTCCTGCCGCAGCCTATCGAACAGCTACACCCACGGACAAGACAAAAGCTGATTAGATTAATACCGGGCTTTGTTGTTCGCCCACATCATCGCCTCGCCGACTTACCGCATCCTTGAGCAGTTCCTGCAATCGTTCGGCCGGCTTGCGACCATCCTTAATCCGCACCGCTAGAAACACTTTCCGCACACCGAGGCAGCGCAGTATCTTCTCGAGCAGCACCTTGCCGAGAAACCCTGTCCCGCCCGTCAGCAGGATAGTGGAATTGCGATAAAAACTCAACACACGGTTCAGCTCGGGGGCGTTCCGGACGGCGGAATTTCCTTTTGCGGCCATCTTACAACGACCAGCACTGGGCGGCGACTGATGCGGCTGGCGAGGCTCGTAATGAATTGCCCCCTGATTATGCTGTGGTCCTTTGTGTGGATTTGGGACGTATGTGTGCACGTAGTTGTGTGTATGCGTGTAGGACAGGCCTACCCCGTGGCAGGAAGTTTACATGCAAAGCACGGGCCCATGCAATATTGATAATGACGGATGGGAACTTTCCGCAGCTGCTTAGTAAACCCTTCAAACAGACACTCACGCACACAGAGAAAGCGTTTACCGGTTTACGGGCGGGGGGCTTGAATATGTGTTTGAACTGTGCTTGTTGTCTCACTCCAGGATGTCGCTAGGATACGGCGGTGATGGCTACTAGGACCGCATGGAGAGACGCTCTGCCAGATTTACTTCCGATAGTGTTCTACCGAGAAATTCTGCTCCACTCCGGCTTATCGAAACCGTAATCCTCGCGGACGCGAGTACTTTTCAAAAGGTTAATATGGAGCTTAAATTCACCCGTTGTACTGTACGCCAGGCTTAACTAAATGGAGTTGAAAAGGACAGCAAAAAAAGCATTGGATTTACTACTGCTTACACTGCACTTCTTTGCCGACCATTTATGGTTCGTGCATTGGTTTGCACGTGAAAAGTGCACTTTCCGCTGGCATGTGCTCCGATTGGAACGCTAATGGAACGCTGGTCGCACGGTAATCGAATAATAACAACTGATTGTGTTTGCTGATAATGCGGTTTGCTGGTCATTTGGTCATTCCTATTAATTGAATCCCGTCCGGGAGGCTTACAGGTAAAACAAGGGAGTTTAAAATATCACCCTAACGGTGGAAGTAGAACAGGCTGTTTGTTTAACAAACGAGCAGCACAATTAAATCTCGACCCTGATGATATAAACACCAACTGTATGTTGTCTTTACACTGCAGTACACTTTTTAGTGTTAATGGAAGTTGATGGAAGTTTTCTTTTCAGTTTGTTTTGGATTTGGAAGAGAAATCACTTAATGAACAAGTTTTTTGCAGCAAGAGTAGCAGTCTCTGCTTACGTCTCAAATGTTCTTACAGGAGTAAAAAGTTAGTGCTTTGCGATTGATGCTACATTTCGGGGAGGATTTACCAAAGAAGACTCGCAAGTTCGGTAGTTGCAAAGCAAAACTAAATGCTTCAGGGACAGGGTGAGAGACATGGGAAATTTGAGTTGCGAATGAACAGTTTTAGCTTCTGGTAGTGTTAGTTGTTACAATCTTGACTGTATTGAGAGGAAAGTTCTACGCCGCATACGGTAACTGCGGGTATTCGTTGTTAGTTGGAATGATGCCAAAGACAATGGCAATAACGAAATAAACTCGTTTAAATCAAATTTACCTGCTACGGGAGCTAACGGTATTAGAAGTACTAATAAGTGTGTAGCGTCTAAATTTCAAATGTCGCCATTTGTTAACAAAAAACATTTATGATCAGTCATCTTTAAACATTCATTTCCCAACAGTAATTACAATTAAAACAACATTGTTCCAACAACCTGTCAGCACCAAAAATAGTAACTTCTGCAACATGTGCCGACCTGTGCCGCAAGCCAATACAATGGCGCTGAAACAATTTATCGAAAGTAATTTTCCTGGTGGTAAATGTGCTAATTTTAATTGAGAGGATGAGCAACGTTCCTGAGCACAACTTGAGCTTGGCCACTGGAGAGGCAATGATTACTGCAGATCCTGCACAAACGCATCAGGAGCTCACTAAGACGCTTGGAGTATCCCAGCAAGTTATTTCTCATTGATAAATTATAATGGGAGTGATCCGTATTATGGGAATTTGGGTTACATTCCACCGGCGGTATGCTAACCCAGAAATTATTTGCTTCAATAACTACTACTACTATTCGGTGCAGGTATGATTGATGCATTCATGCAATACAGCTAAAATGCCAGAAAAATAAGGATGAATAATAGAACATATTTTGAACCATGACTAAATAACCAAATAACCGATTAAATTTCATTATTGTTTAATTGTTTAATTGTATATTTCTCGTTCAATGGATAACAGTGATTCGTGTGAATGTTTTCAAGTCTAACATTAGTTGAAAATAAGTAGTTTCAACTTAATCACTCGATTCGAAGGCGGTTTTTAAAGGATTGTACTGAGGTTTCGAAATCAAACACATGACGAACTTCATTAAACACCCGAATCATGGAGGTCTCTAGAGCCATATCGATAGTTCGACTACGGTTCAGGGCAAGTAACGAACGAGAATGCAGTATAATGCTTTGATGCAGATTGGGTCTTTGAAATCTTTTGTTACCCGTAACAACATGCCAAGCAACTGATTACCTCGAGTAATCAGCTCCTCCTTTTGCTGGACAAATGACAGCTTTGAGTTAAGTATGATACCGAGATTCATCATAGACATTGATTATAACCACTTCAAACTCATTGATGCTTCTACTATGAATTGGACCTAGTTTTTCATCCGTACAATCCACTAAATGTCATCTATCAATGCGGATGATTGTTCTTCTGTAGACAAACTTTTGAATAAGGTAAATTATCATGTATTCAACAGATTATGTTATGAGTTGCACTTAAAGAACAAAAGATTTAAACATAAGTCGATGTAAAGAAAATAAACCAATTTTTATTCTCTTCATTTAATTTGTCTTACAAAATTAGGTAGAATTTGGCGCAATTTTACGCTTACTGTTGTGCTTGTTTTTGTGAACATTACAGAATTTGAGGAGCATTTTAAAATGCTTCACACTCCAACACAAGTCCTCGGTTCTGTTTGCACTTCTAAAATACTGGTGGTGCTGTGAGAAAAAATGGAAATCCGAATTAAAAACAAAGAGGCAAGAGCATTAACGAAAGAGTTGATTACTTGAGAAGTTTCTTGACGTCGTGAAGAACAGACACAGGTTTGTAACAAGCAAACGACACACATACACACGTACAGAAAGACAATACAACGCACAGAAAAAACGGTTTCTACCCAGCAACACAAAAGGTTTACAAAGATGTCTTGGCAAAAAACACTATTCACAGAAGCACAACTTTTTTTAAAAGGCTTTTTTACATAGTCAACAAAAAGAGAAACAAACTCAACGAACAATTTAATTCGCCATTCAAATTCGAGTGCAGCGTGTCGCTCCAATGTTCGCCGAACAAAGATGGGACACCCAAAAAGCGAAGCGTCAGTGACAGCGAAAAAGAAGGAAGTGTAACGGTTGAGGAACTTTTGTCTCCATCGCATAGAGAGCTGTTCCGACCGAGAGCGTCCGGTCGATGTGTGTTGCATTCTGCATGTGCAGTCAAGATGCAAACCTGTCGAACCGGCATTCCCGCTGCTGCTGCTGCTGCTGATGCTAGCAGTGCAAAGAAAAAACAGACAATGGGACGTGAAATTCACATCGAAAGCAATTTCTTGTACGTCAAATGATATTTTCCACCAAACCGGCAGGTGTGAAAGGGCTTCCAGCAGCTTCTATTACTCTCTGTTTCTCATTTTTTTTAAGGAATGCTAAGCATCTTACATAATTTTCTCTATGAAAATCGTTCGATGGGAATGATAAATTGACAAAGTGGATGGCGCGAAATTAGCCGGCAAACGAGGTGACAACAGTGACACAGTGAATGGAAAGTGGCAATGCTTTTAACGCTTTTTTGTTTTCGTTTTTTGTTACGCGAAATTAGATCTTTGATCGACATCTTTATTTACTCGAGCAAGTACCATGAAGTGGCCCCCGTTTACCCACGCGCCTGGGATTTGCTGGTGGGCGTGAGATACCGTTTCTGTTGCTCCTGATGGCTGAGATGAAGGGAATATAAATATAGCTTTTAGCACGTCACATCGGAACCGCTGGACGGATATTATTATCTACGCACAACAGGACATTCGAATGTGGACTGGACCGACAAATTGTAGCACTGTGGAGATTCGTTTTTGGTGTTTGCCATTTTGTTTTCAAACAGCGAGCACAGCATTTGTACAAGGCCCACACACACACACACACACACACACAGACGGACAGACATTGATTTAACGGACAGACAACACAGCACAACACGTCACAAAAACGTCACAAACGTAGAGTGGCCTGCAGTGAGTGCGTCAAAGTCACCCGGTCGGTCCTTAGTTGTAGCCACGGAAACCGCTAACAAGGGTGGAGCCTACGTAGCCGGACGGTGAGGTACCGCTGTAGTAGCCATAGCCCAGGTTGCGGTTGCCGTAGTAGTTGTCGTTGTTGTAGCCGTAGTACGACTGCAGCCCACCGTTACCTCCGAAGCCGCCGTAGCCGCCATAACCGCCGTAGCTGCCGCCACCGTACGCAGGCGATCCGACGCCCAGCGTGTTCGTACCCGGGTAGTAGCCCGATCCGCCATAGCCGCCTCCCTTTTGCACGTGAAGCATGTGAAGCAGAGCGTCAAAGAGAGGAAGAGAACATTTGTTAAAAGGAACCATCCATTCCACAGCTCAGCACGGTGGTTAGTGGTTCGAAAAAGTGGTTACATACCGGATAGTAGCCTCCCTGCGGCAGAAAACCGCCCTGTGGGTAGTAGCCACCCTGCGGGTAGTACCCACCGGACGGGTAATAGCCCCGATTACCCGAGTAGTAGGTGCGGCTTCCCAGCAGCCCGCCTAGATCGAACACTGCCGCCAGAAAACGGAAGATAAAGATGAACGTCAAAAGCGATGCAGCAGTTTCATCTCCTGCTATTGAAACTTACATCTTTCACTCGAGCCACCGCCGTAGTAGCTGCGCTGTGTCCTTGTCGATGCGGCCGTACTCAACACCTCCCCGGTGGCCGATTGTTTGTCGACAGCTTCACTTACCTCAACCGGCGCATCGGTGGACGACAACGGTGTGTTCGTCGCTTCCCGGCGACTCCGCCCCAGCAACCGCTGACAGTGGACCGCTTGCGACAGTATCGAGGTCACCAGCAGCATCTGCAATGAATGGAGGGCATCACCACCCCGCCGAATCCAAGGGTGAGAAGCTTGTGGTAAGTGTTGGGTAGTCTCTGATGAAAATGGACGATTACTACGCGACCGCGCGCCTCTATTTACATCGCTTTGCACTTATTGTGTGCGTTATATTGTGAGTGCGTATGATTGAAAATGGGATTACTATGAAACCCTCAAGCGTCGTTCAAATTGGAGCAACGACGCTGTACACTGAACAAATCAGCTTGTTGAGATTTACGTGCCTTTTTATCGCAGAAGAATGCAATCCATTTCACATTACAATAACTGCTTGTAACATTCCATTACAAATGTTTTAATATGTAGCAAAGAGAGGGTATGCGCATCGTTTGTGGAGCAATGTGTAAACGAGCGTAAGCTTTTTAATGGCTTGGTACAACATATTTTCACATTTAAATGTTTTTCTTATTGGTTAAATACTTAAGATTTCGAAAACAAATTCCATTATTACTGCGAAGCGTTACAAAAAGAAGTATAAGAAATCCTTCATTTAACCGTATTCCTTTATTGATAGTAGTGGTGTAAACTTAAGCTGAATTCACTAAAATTGTAATGCAGCTGATTATACTTAGTTAAATATTAACAAGTACCACGTACCTTACGGTGCGTACCAAAACATTATGGAAAAACTTTTTTCGTTTCTTATTCCGCTTAAAAATAAGCTAAACTACTTACAAAATTTTAAAAAACAAATAGCTAAACACAAATGAAAACATATTTAATAATAAAAATTTCAAAGTAAAATTGCCAAGCTCGTCAAACAACCATTACGGGTAATTTGACAATTGTTGCACACTACCCAACTATTACACTCTGCGTATAAATTGTTGTTTTTCCATACATTTAAAATCTAAACCTAAGAAGAATAAGAAATGTTTGTGCAAGAATTGTGCTAAGAATTGTGCATCACAAAATCAGATTTGTTTCGCCCTGTGAACTAAATATTTTGTTATTTAGTATCTTATATGTATGATGTTTGATTTTATGTATTATTATGCATATATTATGTATATTTTGATTGAAATCAAACAAATAAAGTTAATTACCACGATTAGGTAGCAATAATTTAGACTTTTGTAACAAACACTGATTTTAGTCCACTTAATAATAATTGGAACAAAGAGAGTGCGTCGATCCTATTTAATTGCACAGCTCAAAGCCTCGCTTTTTCATCTTGCTTTGCGTTTTGCGTTTTGTTTACCATTGGCGTAAGGCAGCAGGTGCAAGTTTGCTAGTTGTTTTGCAGAATTCCGACTTGAACCAAGGATAAACGAGTAATCTAATAGCGTTTCGTACTGTTCTAAACACTGTTCGATAGAAAAACATCCATTTCAGGGCTCTTTTTTGTCTATTGCAGTGTATTGGAAAGTGTGAAACAATAGAATTTTTAGTTTTGTATGTGTGCAACAATTGGATTTTTGGACAGGTTTAAAAAAAACAGTATTTCTTGCCATTATTAATCTCTTTTCTGCCTAAATAAAATATACATACTATGTTTTTAACAATAATCATGCATACTAGACACACATAACATATTTTTTTTTTTGGTTTTATCCATCTCAAACGTATGATATACGTTGGTTGTTCCCTTGAGTGTGCGACAATTGGCAAATGACCCTACACAACTTAGTTCGAGGAAGGTAATTTGAGCCATGAAAATGTTCACTTCTGAAAAAACTATTTTTTTCGCAAAACAAAACGGCTAAAAATCGTTCCCTATTAAAAGATACTTTTTCAAATTGAACTTAACATAAATATGTATTTTCAATGTTTTCTATGATTGTTTTTCGTTTTACCTGTTTATGAGGGAGGTTTTTATTTTGGCGACAATATCAATTATACTTTTGTTTATACATATTTGAAAGAGCTTCATTTCAATAGTTCGAAAATGTAATCTAATTCTATGTAATAATTATAACAACGACATAATGTTGGAACTTTTAACGTTTTAAACTATTAATCAACACTTTCTCGATAAATCATTATCCATATAAACTATGGTAAGAAAATTCCTACTTTGTCGTTCACATATTTGCTTTCGCAAGAGTTTTTTTGCTGATCATTGCTTTACGATTTTTACTACATTAATCAATCGCAGCCCGTGTCACGCTTCATGTCACCAGAATGCAGAGGAAATCGTTTTTCCAGTACCATTTCCTTTGCAAACTGCTCTGTCAGGTTACTCGGGCAGCGTTAGAAACGATGCAGCTATACTCAAACCTTTGAACTTTTCATCTTTTTTTACTCGAAGCTACTGGAAGATCTTCCTTTTGTGCATACACTTGAACTAAAAATCTATCTACACTGGCGCACTGAGACACACCCACCGAAAAAAGTCACTTTAAAGACACTCACCTTGAACAGTGTAGTTGCGGCCAACATTTTGCAAAACTTTAGACACGACCTTTCTTTTCAGAGATGCAAAAATTCACGCTGGATAAACTTTCCACTGCCGGGGGAGTTGATTAATTGCGAGAAAAAGCTAGACGACCCGGAAAAATACACTTTTGACACACTAAACTGCAGCTTTCGCGTTGGCCGGTCAAGTTGAGTTTGACTATTTTCGGAGGAGGAGGTGAACTTGATCTTTGCCGCGGAATTGCCGTTGCTTCAGATGAACTTTTGGGAAATGTAAATGAGAGAGGAAAAAGAGAGGTGAAAAAACCGAAACAATACAAACGATGCTATCCTACAGCTTGTTATTGCCGCTTATAAAGCAACGCGCGATAGAACCGAGGGGCGATCCTCCTTTCACTATCTTTCACTTGGGTGGTGGTGCACTCTTCCGCCCGCTGTTTTATGAATGTCTTGAATTATTTTTCCATCACCGTTTCTCCTGCTCATCCGCTGGCTACACACCAGCAAATGGAAATGGTCACGTTCCGTACTGTTTGGCACACGGGAAAAAACACGCTACGCTATGATTTACATAGCGTCACGCCGATTTTTCTAGCACCAAAACCAGAGTTCCACACCAAACGCACCAAACGCACTATTGCGAAAGAAATTCACGTTTTTCACGCCCGCATCGTACGGCACTGCACTTTACAGCACACACCTTGCTGTTTTTCAATTTTTTATTCTTTTTTTAGGGGAGGGTGGAAACTTACTGATTGGCCCTGCACAGCCTGCACTTTTCGAAGCGCTTTGAAGCTGCTGTTGCCCGTTGAAACGTTTGGCTGGAAGTAATGGTTTTTCCCAGTGCCGGCATGATTTTATAGTGAGTGAGTCGCGTTGGTTTTTTTTTCTTTCGTTTGGTTTGATGCGTCACCTGCGTACCCGCGGCCAATGATCGTCGCAGCAAGCAGCGCACCCAAAGAAGTTTGCAGCAATGCTGTGCTTTGCAGAGGGGGATGGTACACAATGGTGCTCAATGTGTCCGCCCTACAGACGAAGGGGCAGGTCAGTGAGCATGTTTGAGGGGGTCGATTGCGTTCGAGCATAGTGCGCGGGTGTGTACGAAGATTAGACCCATCAGTGAAGGTTTTTTTTGTCTTTCTGTGGGAAATTTGGCTCCAGTTCCGGTGCGTTAGGGTTCGTACAGTAAGTTTTTGAGGTTTGTACGATCGCCACGGATCGTACTGGATTGCGTACAGAGAGACGCACTGTTTTCTTTCCGCGTGTCTTCGGTGTCCGATGCGATAAGCACGGCCACCCCATCATCGAGCATATCAGGTTTTGGGTGAGGTTAAGGAGTGGCGTGCGTTCGGTTGAACTTGAAGAACGCATTTGTAGTACCATTCCTTGAGTGGGCAAACGGCCATTCCCGGTCCCCGTATGTGAAGCGATGCAAATGATCCATGCCAACTTTCAGCACCACTACAAACTTCCTTATGTGTGTACGTGAGTCTGTGAGTTTCTGAAGGGGGTATCAGCAGTTGGACACAATTTGGACACAAGCAGGCAATCCTTTATTTGTCAACCGTAACAACGACAGCTTCCAGTGACGTGCAGTGTTAAGGTCACTGGAATGGAAAGACACCATGGTCGCACATTATTAGGGTGGATGATTAACACTACTTACCTGAAACACCTCCACACATCCAAATTGAAGGTGAACTGTTACACTATTTAAATAACGGACTATATTTGCGAACTTGTCTACAAAACCGTGCACATAATATAAATTGGGTAACAGTAGAGGATGTTCTACCTCAGAATAAATCTATAAGCGATATCTTAAGTATGCAAACCATTTCCGACCGTACTCAGCGCTAAACCATTTGCCTGACATTGATATTTGGATGTCCCTCTAGTTGCAGTTCTAAATATTAAATACAATGAGTTATTAAAATTTTATAATATAGGAAATATCTTTTTATGTTGAATACTTTACTGTACTGCTATGAATAATTTATTGATAATGTTATGAAAATCTTTTGCTGTTCTACCGCTCGATATAAATTTAAAGTTAATATTTACGAAAAGTTTTCACAAAGACTGGAACGAACATCGCACAAGGATCTTAAAAAAATTGTAACTTTGAGCATAAATGATTTTATCTGTCAAAGAGCTTAGAGTTTTTTTTAGAAAATTGTAAAGGTTCAGTTAAGAATTTGTTAAATTTCTGAATTGTTTTACTGTAAGACAACTTGAAATAATTTTGAATTGAATTTTAAAGTTCAACGTTGAAATTAATCGAAATTTCTTCTGTAAATGCCATTTATTTCACTAATTCCTTACATTACACTCCATTTTGAATTCTATTTATTGAAATTTTTGTTTTGTTATATTTTAATTTCCCCTCTTGTTTATTTTGGCTACGGGTCTAGTATGTTCAATAAATTAGTAAACTTTTTCTTTTTCTGGAAATGAGCTCAACATAACATTTTCACACTCAATTGATTTTTTTTAAATTTTATTACTTTACGCAATATATTAGCAGTTTTGGGTATTTTTGACTGTATTTTCACCTATCTAGCTATATTTATTTCTTAATTTAGCATTTACCTGTATTTTTTCTGTTAGTTTTTCATTCAGTATGCATTTTTTCATGATACTTTTTTATATTTTCCTTTCCCTTTCATCAGCTATATGGTCACTTACATTTTACATTTTCTAATGAACATATTACATTTAAAAAAAAATTAAAGTAGATTTATACGCATAACACAATGACGACCCTTTTTTCTGATTTTATTTCTGCTCCAACCGGTAGTACTTCCGGTACCGGCGAGAGCTTTGCTTCGCCACGTTTCCCTTCAATTGTACAGTGTTTCTTCCTGCGTAATTACCACTTCCTTTCTCAGCTCATTTTCCACCATGCTGCTCCTTTGTTCTTTGATCGGGATACATTAGACGACAAGAAAGGGAGTGTAAGTTTTATCGACCCCAAGACCGTTGACATCGTCTAATTTCCCATCACGTTGCAAGAACCTTTTTCTGCAAACACCCCCGCCATGGAGCATTAAACGAGCTTTGGCCGACAAGGCGAAGGAATCGGCTAATGTGCCCCGGTTGGACGAGAGCAACCTGTTTGATTCGGACATTAGCCAACCTTGGAGCAGCCCCGAAAAGGGTTGCGCCCTCCAAGCCACGATTGTGTAATTAGTGGGTGGGAAGAAGGATAATTTGTGGCTGATGTATATTTAGCTAGGTAAATAACCGCAAACAAGCAACTGAAGCAAGGTGAACCATTTTGGGACCTCCAAACGTGCTGTGCTGTGTGTTTCATCCATTTAGGGAGCATTAAGAACGATTTGTGAATTACCCAATACACCCAACCCACTGCTGGCTTCACTGTTTGCCATTGCTTTATCGCGCTTTGGGACGCCCGATTGGAAGATGGAAGGTTAAACCTTGGCCCAACGTGCTGTGCTGTGGTTTAACTTATCGATAATGGAAAATAAACCAATTCGTTCCCTTCTTAGAATATTGGGAGATAGCAATGTGTGGGACGTTCGCTAATGAATGAAACTGGAATGAAGAGGAGTTTACACTTTCTTACGCTGGCAATAAACGAACAATTTTCTGATCATATTCATCGGAGCTTAGCACGGTTTTTGGTTGCCATTTACTTTAACGCGAACATTTATTCCTTGAAAATATTGGAGTAAATACTTATATTTTAGAAAAATCATTTTAAGTATGTTCAAATTACTTGTGCTTTGAGTTTGATTCAATCATTACGAGTAAATAAGCTTCTCGAATCGATTTATGATTTCAATGCATGAACTATTCCACCTTTCCCATTAACAATTAATAGTTATCGATTTTTTAGAGCTTCTTTTACAACCGTAGGGGAAGGTAGGTAAAGACGGACACTGCGGGTAAGATGGACACTTCTCATAAATGCATGAAAAAGGTAATTTTCGAAAAAATCAACAATGTAGAATCCAAATTGAAGGTAAAACAACACATTTGAGAACATATTTGGCATAATATATATAAAATTGATAAAATCCACGAACAAAACAAATTTTCAATCATGTGCACCCTTGTGGATCTAATTTGAATACTGCCGATCTTAAGCTCTACAACTTGTATTGTTTATATTTCCGGAAGTTTTATTTCATGAATGGGTTGTCGTGATCTTTAATGAAAAAACTGGCGAAAGAACTAGAGTGAAAGCAATACAAAATATTGTTTTCTGGTGGTTTAAACATCCTCACACCAAAGCGGGAAAGACGGACACTTTGTTGTAGGGAAAGATGGACACCGAGTTTATTGATTTATTTTACTTCTTATATCAATTGGTGATGAATAGATTTCTTCAAATACCTCAAATAAGGGTATTCCGAAGCTAAAAACCAATCAGTAACTAGAGAAAGTATTGAAATAAGCGAGAAATGAAACACCGGTCAAAATAGTAGCCATTCGTTATACTATTACTCACTCGACGCAGATGAGGCGCTTCACAAAATCCAATATCTTGTCATGACTTGGACAACTTTAAGCAATAAAAATATGAGGCATTGATACGACATCGTTTAGGAATAGATGAGAGATTCTATGGGATTACAAATATCAAATGTTGAATTTTGACATGGTGGAAAATGGATTTAACTATTAACAAATCCCTTATAAATACTGGGGTCGTGGACTTTTCGCGAAGTAATTTCCCAAAAGGAAGTTCTAGACTTTTGTTCTGTAAGCTAGAGCAACGTCAGCTGTAAGTGCGCGATATGTCAATAATGCTTTAGATGCTGCATTCTACGATATATCACAAGCGCCGTTTCTTCTTCTTCTTCTTTGGCTCAACAACCGTTGTCGGTCAAGGCCTGCCTGTACCACTTATGGGCTTGGCTTTCAATGACTAATTGATTTCCCCCCATAGCAGGATAGTCAGTCCAACGTATGGCGGCACGGTCTATTTGGGGATTGAACCCATGACGGGCATGTTGTTAAGTCGTACGAGTTGACGACTGTACTACGAGACCGGCAACAAGCGCCGTTTACAATTCCTAAATTAATGGCTGAATGAATCGCCGTTGCAATAGGCCAAGAATTGGTTTATAAACGTACCAGGACGTGGAAAGCGATAGAATTTGGTAAAATATTGTAAAACTCTTCACTTTCTAACCTTTTCTACAGGTGTCCATCTTACCCTTCATGGTGTCCATCTTTCCCATATCAGGTGTCCGTCTTACCCGAACATTTCAAAACTACACGAAAAAAAAACATATTTTTCATTCATGAAAAAAACGCAAAAATCGATGGAAACTTAAAAGTTTTAAAACATTTTCTGATAAAACATGAGTGTAAGATAATGTACGCACATTTTCATGGTCGTTGCACTTATATATCCCTAGATTTTTACCATTTCCCTTAACGTGTCCGTCTTTACCTACCTTCGCCTACAATAAATTCATCGAAGAGTTTAATGTTCGGATTGCTCCATAATTGCTCTGACCTACCTATACTTGTTCCGGACTTATTACGAATGGCGTTGCGTACCACAATCAATAGTGTTATTAAATTTATATTGTTGTTCCCTGCCCTTTGTTCGCCTGCGCAGTTAAAGCGGGAATTCATATTTAATCAATTTAAAACATTAAAACGATTCATACAACCCACCTTATTAAGCGTGATGCTTTCATCCACTCACGGCAAGCAGTTTTATAGATATTATTTTTTGTACTATACATTATCCTGTTCCTTTAGTTTTCGTTGTTCTATGTAGCAAGTGTTCTTATTTGAACGCTTCTGATTCTGGTTGGAGTTTTTTCCCCTAACAACAAGAAATACAGCTATCAGCTATCCCACAACAACAATCCAACCACCGTGGTCTATGATGCATTTAGAAATCGCTCATCATTTTCGATGTCGATGTTTATTGGGTAAGCTTTTTTTGTTTTCTGCTAGCTCATCTAGCAATACTGCACAGCTGGAGTTCACACCCCATGGTTTTTTTTAACATAAAGAATCCAATACCGCTACGCCCACTACATCCAGCCCAAGTAACAACGTGGGTGGGAAAGCAAACGTGCACGGGGCTTTGTGTGCAAGCGTGCCACCATGTTGTACAGATAGCTTCGGCACGATAAGTGCTTCTCTCTGCGAGCTGCATTTGGGAAGTTTGCTAAAGTTTACCGACCAAAAGCCCATTCATGCGACATTCAAACGGACGTAAAGGGCCGTCTTTATGTCGTGCAAATAGGGTGAATAGGGTGGGAAATTGCGTGAGCAAATTGCCGGTTTTCATTAGCCGCTCGATGTGTCGTAGAAGCTTGCTGTGTACTTTAACACATTGGGTTAGGTTTATTCGCCAGTTGTTTTGGTTCGTTCGTTCGAAACAATCCACGAGCTTGTGTGTTGTTTTATTCACTCTTATTCAAGTCATCTTTCATTTCTTGATTGTTAACTTTTCTAGATTGTAATGAATTTTCTTACAGCTATTCTTATCACTTAGCAAACTTGTTAGAGCAAACACCACATGCAACCACAACGCCCTTAAAGCGATCAACCAAAGCTTATGACACCTGTCGGCCCATTGAGCCCGGCGTTACCATGAGCTACAAAGCGATCGTGCGTTATACAACGCCACCCTATGGCACATACTGGCACAAACACGCACACCTGTGTCTCTCCTCCTCCGATAACGGCCATGCGACGTTGACGACTGCGGAGACACCTGATAGACACTAATGGGACCCCAGATGCTGGCGGAAAAGCGGCTGCACTAATGCTCTGTCAAAACCGCAAGACCGCATGAGTGCAGCCGAATGAGCCGATGCGAGGTACAACCCCCACCCAATCGGCCACTTGGTGTGAAACGGCCCAATGTCAGGGTTTTGCTCAATTGTTACCATTGTATTACATCTGGGCAGAGGTCACTTTGGCAAGGGAGAAATATATGACCGGTCCCTTTTCCCAGTTCGGAAACTGAAAACTAGAGCTAAGCAACAATGACACAGTTTCGTGTAACTAACTGGGAGGCCCAGCGGGGAGAAGAGATCAACCTCAAACGTGCACATGGTGGGAGTTCTAAGTAGCAGAGGAGGTTGCAAACTTGGACGAGCACATCATCGAACACAATGCGATAAGTGCTAATCGTTTCAATCGGCAGCCGGGTAGTTTGGTAGAAAGTTGATCCAATGTGTGTTGAGTGAGTTGTTCCAACATCGAGCACATCAGTCGAGATAAATCCGTTCGCAATTAGGCTTCGTTCTGGATGCTGTAAAAGCAATGGGTGGTTTTGGCATCGTACCACTATTTATCTGTCTTCGTATAGGAAGATATTCTCATCAGCAGAAATTTTAACCACAGGTTGTGCTAACCATTCTCCTGAAACCTTAATAAATTCACAGAACCTGGTAATCTTGTCGACTTACCGATAAGGCTTGTTGAAATACTATGTTTACGTGAGTTGCATTGAATTGCTAATGTGTGTTTGTACGGTTTCTCTATGATTGGAAAAGTAGCTTTCTGCGGAATTCTATATCAATTCTATACCAAGATCGATGCAAACGTCACCTTTTTCCCTTTACAAATTGACGAAAATCTATAATTCCTTTCTGCACCTTTAGTGCGTCGGTAACAGAATCTAAGCCTGTTAATGCTGGGGTCAGCAAACTTTTTGAAAAAAATTAATTGTTTAAAAGATATCGAAGAATCTTTGAATCAATATTCTGAACGAAGCATCTATTTTCTTCTATTTTAACCTTAAATGTTGCAGTTATAAGGGAATTGCATGTCTAACGGGGCGTTCAAATATGTTTTAAAAGGTATATAACAATCTCATTTAATTGGTGAACTGCCTCTCAGTAAGGGCAATGGACGCAGTTGGTTGAAATGTTTCGAGATTTTGAAAGCCCAAATCAGACTGCCAAAGAATTAGAATCATCTTTTTTTTCTGACCATAATTCATGCTATTTTTTGTTCAAACTCTTTTGTGGTCCAAAACAGTATTACAAGCAATGAAAATGTGTGCATTCACGTTGATGCTTTTCCGATCCATACACATTCCGATAGTTTGCCGACCCCTGGATCTCTTATTGATTTCATGGACATGATTGCAAACACGTGCACAGCTCTGTAAATTATCTATCAAAACAGATACAAAGTACTGTAGACTAGCTCTTACATTCAATGACTTACCACAGCACCTGCTTTAATCGATAGCTCGTGCAAAGAATAATGAGTAAGCGCCTTGAAGAAATTTTCAGGGCAACATGGTCGCAAAGAACCAACTGCTCGCATCCAATGCTGGGTCAAGTTGTGAAATGATCCACCTTTAAACTAAAATATGAAAGCATTTAAAACACAAATGAACAAACATGCCTTGACATACCCATTTAGACCCATGCTGTTACCCAACTACGTATAATCGCATCCCACAAACGAAAATCCAATCTGAAAATAAAAACCAATCCTATGAATGCACTGTGCTTCACCACCGAATGTCCCACAAATTCCGAAACAGAACTTCAAAATGGAATGAGATAAACCTGGTCCACCGTTTGCATTAGACCGTTTTTTTTTATTATTTTTTTTTATTTTAAAACTTAAAAATAGGATCGACAATATAGGTTTGCTTTGCTGCTCTTTCATCGCCTCCCCACATCGCTAACCACAGGTATTACACCGCGACGGACCGTAACCAAGCGACGGTATGGCAAACTGGCTACCGGCGGGCAGTCCACCGGCTCCCTGCGACACCGCTCCCCGACCACCGGGCAGCGAGTCGACGATGACGAGCGGCAGGAACACCTGCTTCGCGTTGGGATTAACTGCGCCGAGCGAACCGTTATCGTCACAGTCCGCTGGGGCCTTCGACTTTGGAGCGGTGTTGAGCGACGAGAGCAGCATCTGGAGCAGCAGCTTCAGCTCGGAAATATCCTGCCCGACCGCTTGGAGATCCTCTGCAAGTCAAACATGAAGGCAAACAAGAGGATAAAGTAACCCGTTTTCCGTGGAGCAAATCCGCACCGGTACTTACGTGGTGGTTTGAGCGTTTCCGCCTGGTTGGTGGCCGGAGCTCCAATGAAGTTATCCCGGTTGTTGCCGAACTTGTTGCCGCTGGGCTTGGACGAGGGCTGAGCCGGGAAGCTGTTTGGCTTGAGCGTGTTCTTCGGTGCCGTACGAGCCTGGGTCGTTTGTACCGGCGCTGGGACACGCGTTGTCACGGGCGCCTGTGGCTGCTGGCGTGGTGCGGCCGTCGTTGGTCGGGGAGATGGGCGGGTAGTGGTTACTTTTGGCGACGATTTCGGCGTTGGTTTGCGAGTCGTTGGGGCAGGGGCCGCTGCACGCGGTGTGGTCGCTTTGGCAGTGGTCGATGGTGATTGGGCACGCCGGGTTGCGCCCGAAGTCGTGCGTGGCGTGGTACGGGGCGGAGTCGGTCGAGTGGTGCGGGAAGGTGGCGGTGGTGCACGGGTGGCAGCGGGTGACGGTGAGGGTGCCGGTCGCTTGGAGGTCGGTGCCGAAGCCTTTGGTTTCTGGGTCGTTTGAGTGACGCTGCCGTCATCGTTCACCTGGAAGCCTCTCGGAATGGACAGCTCGTTGCGCTCTTCCTTGCTCTTCTGCAGCACCCGACAGACGTCGGGGAAGTAGAGCTTTTCCCAGTCGTACGTTTCACCGACAGCATCGTAAATGTTGGCCCTGACGATTTAAACGAAAGAGACGAGTGATTAATGCATCGAAGCTTTGCCTCTAGTTCGCCTTTAAAGTCTTGATTGAATTTGGGGATATTGCAGTTTCTGTGTGGGAAAATGTCTTTGAACGGCTCAAACCCCATTTAACTTAAGCTGATTGCATCCATTTCTTAAAGAGAAAGGAATTTTAATTGAAAAATATACAACATTGCACATCACTGCAAACTGAAGGAGTTGTTTTATTATCTAGGAACAGCCTAACAACATTATGCTAACATCCCTCAGAAACACTTTGAATTGAAAGCTGCTCATCATCCCGAACTCAAGGAATGACTTTATTTTCCAGGAATAGCATAACAGCATTGGCCTATCACTCTCCAGGAATTTTTTGAATTGAAAGTTACTCAAATACATGGTCTCGAATTGAAGAAATGGTTTTATATTCCCCGAACAACCTAACAGCATTGTGCCTAATACCTCTCAGGAACATTCTGAAATTAATTTAAACTGTACTGGGAACTAAAAAATCTCATCCCTAATTGCTGTGTTTGTAGCTCGCACACACTTGAACGAACGAACGTACCTCTCCAAACACTGATGGAACGACCAACCGTCGTCCTCGAAAAACACTGTGCTCGACAAATACAGACACAAAAGCAGAGAACCACCTGACCAGTTGGAGATTCGCTGTGCCACTAGGACAAGTCTGCAAGAAGAATGAGGCGCATCCTACTTCTGTGTTACCAAGAAATCAGAGGAGAGCTCCACAATAGTCTGAGAAACACCAATTTCTTGCTATCATAGCCAACACCCATACTTGAGGGCGTGATATCACCGATCGTGTTAATAACTACAAATTACAAATTATGCATCTTTAAGAAGATGGATGTCTAATTACAGTTCAATACTACAGGGAAGTTTTGTACAACATATTTACAAGATATTAGCCGGCATCGCGAATAAATTAACACATTTTAACAGTCGTTTAAAGTTCATTTTGGTTTAACCGAGTTCATTTGTTGTTCATTCCTGTTAAAATAAACGACCGTCAAAACAGTTAACGACTGCTCGATATCGCATATAGGCAAACACGGGGAAAAAATCGAGCAGTATAATTAAACGACTGTTAATTTGTATCGCATACGCTCTTGACAGTCGTTTGTTTAACGGCGGCATAGGACCAGTCGTTAAAATTAACAAATGAACTCAATGCGTTCGCGATGCCAAATTCTAGCAATTTTTAACGACTCTGGTTAATTTTTAACGACTGTTAATTTTAAACCAATTCTTTCGCGATACCAGCTATTGCTTTTGCTCATGTGTTTGTTAATGGTATGTCCTCAAAATGTGTTTCCAATAATTTTATACAAGGACTTTTGCTCTGAGGTATTCTCAAGTTCAGCTTCTGTATCTAATTTTTGTAGAAAGACATAAAACATGCTCATTGCTTTTTACAAATTCCACGATGCACTTCTCCTTCAGTAAATCAATTTCATCTTTCGATCTTATATCCCAACATCCTCAGTATATACAACCTTGGGGCCGTTCCGTTTTTTTACGGCTCCCTTTTCCACACAAAACCTTATCACGTTTCCCGGATCGCGATTTCCGCCCGAGTTCGGATCGGAAATTTAATCAAAGCTCAACGGCCAGCCACTCTACTTACACACTGTTAGCGACCCGGTCGCTGTACACCTTGGTCGGTTGGTTCGGTGGCACCACCCGGTACCCCTTCAGATCGGACACGTAGTGGTAGAGATGGGTACCGTTGGTCGGATCGACAAACCCGTAACATCCGTACGTCACACCGTCCGGGCCCTTCACCTTGTGCTGGTACTGGTTGTAGTTGCGCCGCGGCACATTGTAGCCATAGTTGAACGAGCCTTCCACCGTCCTGCCCTGATGGTACAGCTTCGAGTCCGAGTCGACCTTGATGTCGATATCGATGTTATCGTTCAGTGCAGCACCGAACACGCTGCACACGCCGCACAGGGCAATCTGTTAAGGAATGGAGAGAGAGAACGAGCAAGAGCATGTAAAAGACAACAAACATCGACCAGCAGCATGGAAATGAAGCGCAGATATCGGGTTAGGGATGAACTAAGCGGCCAAGAATGCCATCAAATAGATTTCAATTTATCGATAGCCAAACGCCCGAATTCGTTACAAATCGATTGGTCGACCCCGAGCCGCAGCAGCGCGATTAATCCCACGCAACTGCCTGGTGACATCTGCCTACGCACGGGTCGCATCTTCAGTTCTACAAGCCACTCCACCTCCTTCTTCTAAAATGCCACGGTTATGATACAGTATCTGCTCGGTCGGTCAAAAAACGCGGCTATGCATAATTCCGGAGCAGTGGAATATTTAATGCCCGCGATGACACCTGGTGACATCAGTTGGTCGCCACACGGTCAGCCTCCCCAAAACTCTGGGCCAACCGGTTGGATCGACCAGAGTGGGATGAAGGGTGGTGGATCCGAAAAACGCAATCCGTCATCAAGGTCGCGCAATGTGTAAAGTAATGTGTGCCGGACAAATTTCGACCGTTTTTCGGCAGCTGGCTCGATTGTGGCCGGTTCATTAGAGCCGCGCGTGGTGAAAACATGCTAATTCTCCGTCCTCCAGTCGTAAATAAAACAAAATCAAACCTAGGGACAACATCGAGCTTTGCACCACAAACCCCGCTCACCGCACTCACACGAGCGCTATCAAAGGCGGAAATGAATCGGTGTGGCGGTGCGTTTCGGTATCGTTTCAGGGCACGGTGCATAAATTAATGCTCATTTACAGCCAGTAATCCGAACGCGGCGATTTGTTACACCGGATGGTGCGTGTAAAGCTGTAGAACATGTTTTTTTTGTGCTGTGTTGCTGTTTAATTCATTTCCTAGTGGAAAATTATGCTATCAACGGTGTAGGACGCTTCGGACAAGTTGAATTGATTGATAAAAATTGAGGTCCATTATAACCCCAAGTCCTAAAGTTATTTTAATAACATAAAAACAGGGGGCAGATTTATGAATAGGATTTTCATCAAATTCACACACATCGTGATATATCCGTAGGCAAGGGAGATTGATTTTGGAATTCGTTGCACTTCAATTCACTCCAATTCTATTCGGTCCATTCGGTCATCATTGGCCTCGAGATAGCATTGCAGTTGTAGGGGTCAATTATTTTGTTGGGCTTCATACCAATGAACGGTTTTTCTAGTGCATAGCTCACGAGTATATAGCTCAATTTCATCAAAATGGGAAAGCATTCCTTTGCATTTTACGTGAGTGCTCGTAGCGAGCTAACTCTCAGAGGTTTCGGGACTAATCCGATCAGGAGCAAAAACACAGTCAACTATCGGAAATACTTGACTGCAAAAAGCAGCTTTTCATTGGAAGGATCTGTGTGCATAAAAATAATACTATAGCCGCTGTGGTTATTCTGCAATCATTTCGTGACATTTTTCAATCATCAACGCATTCGTGTTTCAATAGTTGGGATGTGTTCAAAAGGCTTGGCAGCTGTACGCAAATTATTTGCTCAAATTGGAGAGTTTTCTTGGCTAAGGATGTATATTATGCTTAAACAATTTGAAGCTTTTTCGTGGCACATGTTTGTAATTAATTGGCATGAGGTTTAATATATATTTTCATATTCCAGGTCATGTACTTTAGGTGTGAATGGGGAGAAAATTATATATTAATTAATGTCTGATACGAAAAAGTTTGTCAGGTTAAATTTTATTGCTTCACATGATACAATGCATGAAAGAAGTATTTTTAATTGAGAAGAATTGCAAAACCTGCAGGAAAGATAAAAACTGGTCAGGTTTAAAAAGCAAAGTTTTGCGAAGTCGATACTTTTTCCACATTATTCATATGCTCCTAATGCATGACTACAATGTTGCCTAAAATTTTGCCAAATATGCCATCTAAAGAGATGCTTTCCTACACACTTATCTACGCTTCTCATGCTACAAACTAGACGAAACTATGATTGATAAAAAATAAATATTAAACTATAAGTCTGGCAATGTTGCTAAGTTTGCTCCAGGTTATAAAATAGTTGAAATATATCAAAAAGTAGCAAAATCTCATAGCCAAGATAACGGACAAAAGCTTACAATTTGACAAATTGGTCTGAATTTTTTCACTAGTTTGGGCAGCTATATCTTGTAGTTTGCCTAACTTAAGCAAAATTATCTCAAAATTTTTAACATTGTATAGACTGCTCAATGACACAACTCAAACCTAGTATTACGTATCAAAGTTCTAAATATAGAGCCCGCGTTACAACCCCAGTGAAATTGAACGTGAAATTTTGGGTGATGATGATGATGATTCGTTATCTCAGTATTTTTTACAGTCTAAATAGTTGGGGAGTTAAATATCCTATCTTTTGACCAAAATTTTCAAAAATTCACGTTCATATTCACGCTAGGGCTAAATCAACCTGAAATAGGAATTTTGAATGAAATTTAAAAAATTGGTGCATCTTCATGGAACAAATTAATTTTTTAACGCTTTATTATTAAGATGCTTAAGATTTGTTTTCGAAATTAGCACATTAATCTCTTGCAAGCTTTAATGTTTTCTCAGAACATTTATACATCGTAGATCTGTCACATATTCTGAAGACCATCAAAAGATAGCTTAAATGTACTTTGCGGTGTTACACAGCTTCTGCAAATTTTATTCACGTAGATTATGTTCCACCATTATCCCTATCCCATTTAACGTTTATGGACAGGCAAATCCTAATTTATTCACCCATTATTCACTTACCACCACGCGAAAGCTCCACATAGTCACTGAGTTGGTAGAGCGCTGATAAATTAAGCGCCTCACTTTGGACGGCTCACCAAGCGGCCAGCCAGCAAACGAGAAGTATAAATAATTCTTGCTCCACCAAACAAACAAAAAATCGCGATTCTTCCACTCTACTTAAAGTTGGCCGCGATTCCACGCTAGTGCCAATATTAATGTCCGGCAATTTGCACTGGCAGCACAACAATCGAGTATGGTCTGCAAAATGTCCACTCGGAATCTAAAATACCCTGTGGTCCGGTGAAAAACGACGCTTGTATTATTTATAAGACTGCGGACACACACGCACAGATAGACACACGCGAAAACCAAAACCCTCCAAAATCTCGCTCGAGGATGCTTGCTCACACACACGCACGCACGATTCGTTTCGTTCAGCACGTTCAGCACAAGTCACCAGCCGGCGTTCGACTAAAGCTTGGCTAACGTTTGAAGCACTTTTAAATAGGTGACAAACAAAAAGGAAAGAAACACATATCCCTCTCCCCCCTACCCACGTTATCGGTGGGAGCATTTGAAGCTAACCAACCGAGAAGGAACACAGCACTGGGTTCATCTTCTGGCAGCATCCTGAGCGGCTGCTACCGCCTTGGTATGGGGCCTGGCGACGGCGCCGGTAGATGGTGGAAACGTAAGAAAAAGCTACACGCATCCACACATTTGGGGTCGGCAGTGGCACGTATGGTGCGCCCCAGCGTGGACCGTTTTATATCTTCGTTTTTGCATTTTTGATGAGGAGACCCCAAGCAGAAACCGCGCATCGTCCGCGAGGGGCGCCCCGAGAGTGCGACTTATGGCTTTGGCAGATCATCGAAAAACCAGATCTGAGCCGGGAGGGATAGAGAAGAATGGAGAAGAGCAGTGGTACACACACACGAGCGCTCTGATGGTGGTTTGAACGATGATTTCCAATTATTTTTGAAGCTCATCTGCTAATAGAACTGTCTCTTCCGTCATCTTCCGGGCTCGGGCAGTAGATCATCCCACACGTACCTAAGACGCGGGTTTTTCGGTACCACGCTCGGTATTACTAATTTATGAGACAAATTACCAAACCTTCTCCGGCAGCTGATGCCTCGTACTTATGGTAGTCCTGCCGTCCCTTAACCTGTCGGATGGCTTAAGTGTGCCGAAAAGGAGGAAGGTTGGAGCGAAAAAGTGAATCCGGAGCAAGATTTACATCCTCCAAATATTTAATTAGCAACGCGCGGGGAATGTAAATTAAGCATATTTGTCTGGGAATTGCCTCCCTAAGCTCTGAAGCACGCTCGAACAACAAGTTTGAACTTGAGATGAATTTTTGGCAAACTTGAAGGTTTCGTGGATTTGATCTCTATTGGGGCACATTATTTACCGTAGGCAAATGAACTAAAGCGAACTACAGGTGAAATCAATTATCACAAATAGCGACGTGGCGAGGCCGGTACTGTCTCGAAGTCTAGCCTGTTAGAAATAAATCTGAATTATAAGATCTCGGAAGAGGTTTTGTTTTACGGCTTCTGCCAAAGTTTACACACGCTGCTGAAAGAATGAGCTTTATGTTTGGGTAAGCTGATCAGTTTAGAATCAGGCGCCATTAGCATTCTTTTATGAACTGTTATCGTTGTAAATCATATTTTTACTATCAATAACACAATTGGAAGGTTTGGTTGTGGAAGGTGTATCTGTGCTGTGTATCTAAATACATGAATTTGAATATTATAGTTGAATACCAAAACACAAAAAAAACATTGTTGTTTGATGATTCATCGAACAAAATGATACTATGGTATCATCTGTTCCGCTTTTTTGTCATTTGATACAAACTCCTTTTGTTATTTAGAATGTCTGACGTACGATTGACCAGACAGTATAAAGGTGTGCAAAGTTGAAACCAGAAGAATACCGATACCGGTGTCTTTTAACAAATGTCACATGTTAATAATTCAAAAGTTCTTAAAGGTTATGATTTTAGATTTTCGAAACATAACTAGTGTCTTTTAGTGTCTTTGGCTCCTGAAAATATCCTGCATAAAAATTAAGTAACAAGCTTGACGGCCAGTTGATGGCATTAACTCAAAGTCCACTCACTGTAGTAGCAATCTACAGATAGATGAGACGAACCTCGCCAGAGTTATTATTTGAGTGCAATGGGTAGAAACAATTAAAGTCAGAAAGCTCCGGTAAAACACTTATTAGTGCTAGACTTCAAAGGCTTCAGGGAAAAAAAGTATGAGGAGCTAGAAGAAAAGCTTGGGTATCAGCAAACCTAGCTTAACTTCCAATAAGTGGTGGTTCTGACTACATAACGTTATATGTTCTTATTTCTCCGAATCTCATTCAAAGGCAATGAAAATTTTAATGATGCAACGCATTCTTTGAAACTGCACATTCAGAATTGCACTGATATAAATTAAAAAACATTCGTTGAAAAGTGCTCCGAATGCCATTAGATTGATGATTTTCTCATGATATTCTTAAGTTAGAAAGCATAATCCAGTATATCTATGACCAGAATTGTCCTTCAAGTTTTTAGTGTCTGGTCGCTGGTTCTGGCGAGTCTTGTAACAGATGGTATTAAGTATTTATACAAATTAGATACAATATTGACGACGACGAGTTATCAGAAAAATAGGTTCAATTAGCAATCTAAATTTCTTCCATTTATAGCTTCAAACGCTCTTCTCTACACAACCTTCATGGATTACCATTAGCAGCAGATACCATGTCAGAATAATGGTGTACCACACAAATAGGCCAACATATATTAATAAATCTGTCAAAAAACCATAGCATACAATTTAAATACCAATCCCCGGCGTCTTCGCTATTCACTATGACTTTCAATCGGCACAAGATACTTCTCAAGATACCCCGCGATCGCGCGGAAAACTATCAATGAATTACGCACACTCGTGTTTTCCGCCCGATAACAAAGTCCATCCATCGATTGTTCTAATTCTTAAGATGTACAGTAATTTATGTGCCTCACCTTAAATTCATCTGTATGCTAATGGATGATGCAAAGGCAAAGATCCACCCGCTCTCGATCATCATCATCTACTCCAGTTCGTTGCTGATTATTCTGCAGCGTGGTTCTAGCCTTTGATTCCAATTCAACTGTTGCTTTATTTGCATAGCGGCGTGCCGGTATCGTAGCTGATGACATTTAGCCATCACGCCGGGCCAGGTTAAGGCCATATGGTCAACCTACGATCTTTTGCAACGTGGTCCTACCCTTTCTCCCCCCGCCCCCATCCGGCGAGCCAACGTTTCTCGGATAATTATTGAGCGAGGAAAGAAAGACGCGGAGACAAAAAACACACACACACAAAGTGATCACATTCAGGATCAGAAGATTCTTCCATCCGGATGGAGAAACATTGGACATATCATGGCATGGCATGAGTCATAGCGTTCTTTTGGCAAAGCTTTATTAACCCAGCAGCACATCATAAATTTTAAACGCAATCATTTGATCAAAGAATGATTGGAGTGGAGAGAAGAGCACGATAAGCTTTTGAAGAGGATACGCTGATTGCGAAGAAAAGGTTAAATGAGATGACTTGTTTTATGAAAAGGTTAAGCTTTTATTATGCCTAATTTGCAAGAATTGCAATAAAAGTGAGTAATGGCCCTTTGAGGATTAGTTTTATTTATAAGCATTAAGCTCACAGTTTGATTTAAAATGCTCTACTTTAACTCATTAAAACGCATTATTTTATCACAGCATTCAGGAGCGCATTCATGTGCAAGAAGATACGTGATGAGAGGTAAGGCACATACGGACTCATCAAACAGCTCTCCCAAACATACCTCTGTTCCGGTTTAGTCGGCCCCACATACATCGCGCAGCTTAATTCCTTGCTCACATTTTGCCGACAACAACCTTCACCTAGCGACGAGGGCAGCCCTAAGCCCCACACGGCCAATGGCCCGTCCTTGTCCCGCGTGTGTTTGTTATCACGCTTACGGACGCTCTAAATTCCTCTAAAATCTGCTCATTAACACCACCTAAAAACGCTACCAGCCTTTACGCACCAGCTGTACCGTACCGCCCGGAGCTGAATGTTTGTCTCCGGCTTTGGCCGTCTGCTGTTGTGCTTTAGGTACGCAGCTTGATCTAGCGCATTAGCGACGCTCCGGTGACGAAATAGCAACCCATCGACAAGCATAGAAACGGATGCTTTGCGTGGGATGAACATGCCAATTGACTCATTGGTCCCGTCACAGGCACATGGGAGAGCACAAGCTGCAAGCTTAATACAACAACAAAAGTGATCGCATGATCGTAGTGGAGACACGCGCACACGGGACGGATCGCCCAGAACATTGAACCGGATCTACTTATGCAGGCCTTCCAATTTCCAGTTCTGATCCGGATTCGCCCAAATAAAGCATGAAACCGCATCCTAACCGCTGGAGCCCGAAGGCGCGAACCCTGACAAAGCAAGAAGAATCTTTGCCCAATCGAACGCCGGAGCAGTCCGAAATTGGAAAGGTGAAACAAGCCTCCAAAGAGTGAGAGAAAATTAAAAAGATACATAAATAAGGCTTCCAGACCGAAATAAGGTTGCTGGGCGTTTGTTTTGGAGGTTTCTTTCTTTTACATCAAGAACACGAGCGCTGTAGCGGGCCGCGTGCTTACGGAGCGCGAAGAAAAACTCATTTGTGAAAAAGAGGATACGATTCCCGCACTCTGTTTGGTGTGACTGAGGTTCTTGCGATGTTCTTGTTTGGAATGAAGGTTTTTTTTTTCCTATACCGTATGACACTCTGCTCGCAGCATCAGAATCGCATGCGAACAGCGTCAGTCAGTGGGTCTGGAACGGGGAGCGTTATTTAGCCTTCACCCATATCAAGATCAAGCAGCAAGAGAATGCGGTAGTGGATACGGGTTTTAGAATTTCACATAAAAGGCATTGCCTGTTAGAGATGATAAGATACTGGCTGGGCAGTAAAATATTTCCAAAACCTCCATCCCCGAACGATCATATACTAATCATAAGCAATAGAAGAGGACGATCGTAAAAGAATTCCGCTGAGGCGGTGGTTGTGGTGCGAGTCAATTCGATTACTACTAGCAACACAGTTCGAATGCAAAAACATTTAATTGTGTTTTTAAAAGCTAATGTAATAGCATTCTGGCTGGTATTATTGAATCCGTTCTTAGCGGCGGCGTACGTCCCGACACTGCTAACGTACTAGATCGTTGCTACAGTTTTTCACCGCGGCGTGGTCCTACAACGCGTAAGAAATATGTTGCCATCCCTAGAATTTTATGTGAGCGACGTACGTTTCCGCTACGAACCTATTCAATACTACCAGCCTCTATTCCAGGAAATTAGGATATTAAAAATGCTTTTTTACATCATATCTTCAGATTGTATTGCCGTCTGTCGATTGCAACTAGTTTTGTTCAACCTTAAAGGTCTTATTGCATCCCTGGACTGCTTTGCAGTATTAGTCCATACTAATTCAAGGTGTCATTCTGTAAGCATCGGTTGAGAAACATTTGTAAACTTCCCGCCGCAGACTTCAATTTTAGGTTTAGAGTGAATTAATTAAGTTGTCTGTTTGAAACATGTACCGGAACTTTAGAAACATCAAAGCCGTTTTTGTAGTTATTAACTGTACTGGAGCTCCTTCTGGGAAGTATCTCCTAGACCTGAACAGTTTTCATGTACCAGAACCATTACCTAGTACTTGGAATCTAGAAACAAGAGCAACATCATGCAATATTTACATCCTTGGTGGAATAATTTCACTATTTGGTGTTGGTAGAAGATGTTTATTATGTTGTTTAGAAGTTATTTGTTAATAGCCTAAAGTATTAGAGTTTAAGAAATAACAAGGTATTATAATTTCCTCGATTAACGAAGTTGAGATCAGACAATAACATGAAGCTACATTCGATCAATGTAAACGTTGAGAAAAGTTTACCAATCGAACTTTGAGAAACATGTAAATCTTAACGTAAAGAGTTGATAGAATTGCTAGTTCCAAACATAAAATGGACATAGCATGCTTAGCATTAGACTTGCCGCAAGCATATTCTGCGTAAAGGATGATCTACAGAATCTTTTTTTTTATATATTTTGACCAAGAATCAATAAAACTGTAGTAAAACTTTGTAGCAATCAGCACACTTTATCATGCGAAGAAATTTAAATTTTAATTACACTAATTTGCTAAACGGTCAGGCAAGGCTTCCTCCCTTCATCAGCACCATCCAAGACCACCGTCCAAGCGGAAGGCCACCGGTTAATGGTCACCACCGTTCTGGCCGTATGGCGGGGGACAGATTGGGATCGAAGATTTGCAACGTTCGATACGCGAGCCCGGTTGCTGCGTTCGCGTCCGCACCAGAAACCGGTCACGGTCGTTAGAACTTTTCGTCCGTCGCGGAGGCGCCTCCTCCTAGGCACACGCATATCCAGCCCGCAAACAGTGTCGCCATCGGCCGTAAATGTTGCAGTTAAGATGGGAATTATCACCGATATCGCACGGGCTGGGAGGAAAACAAAACAACCAAATCGAACCAAAAAAAAAAAAAAAAAAAAAAACAATTAATTTGCAGTCACTTTTACACGATTTTTAGCCATTGTGAAGCGTCGGACAGCGCTCTAACGCGCGCCGTCCGGGACACTAGCATTTTTTGGTCGATTAATTTTAAAGCAACCCGCACTATTATAGTCATAATTTAGGATTCTCTTTTGTAGCGCGCCCCTTGAAAACTGTTTCGTAAAAACGAGAATCAAATTAATCCCATCAAAACGCTATTCATGTGTGAAACAAAGGCATGCTTGTGATTAGAACGTGCTTAGAAGGAGGATGAGCGTAGGAAACATATTTGTTAAACCTTAAAGGCAGCCAAAAGGGAAGCATCTGTTCTGTTTTCGCAAACAGGAAACATTAGCGGAATGCTAACTGTACCTACATTTTAGGTCAAGAATATGCTCGCGCGAAAGAACCTTTCTGTTTTGATTTTGGTTTTTGGGGAGGGAACGAGCTGGTGAGGGAATATTTTTTCATCGCTTTATGGTAACATTAGTTATTGGTAAGTTATGTGGCAGATTAACTATCGGATTCTAGCCGCTAAAATACCGCTAACTTGCGAGGATTTTGGAATTGGATGTGTCAGGATAATTACAAACATCGTATATCAATAAAATAATACCGCTGACATAACACGATAATGAAACCCCCCGAGAGCGATCTTGGGAAAGCTCCGTCCCGTTGCCAATTGATACCTAGGCGAAGGAAATAATAAATCCGCCACTTATCAATGGCATCTAGAATGTTTTGGGAAAGATCTTGATTGGGAGTTGGGATTGGAAGAAAAAAATCATAGGAAATTAATAAACATGTTAAGGGACAGCTAATTTTGGTTCTCTTATGAACGTTCTGGGGCCAATATTCTAACTGGAATTGGGTAAAAAAAAAACTATGATAACTCCATAAAGAGATATGGAAAATTAGGTTCTTTTACATTCGAACAAAAGACCGTTTCATGGAAAATTAATATCCACGAAACGAGGCGCGCTGTTGGCAATGTTTTTTCACAAAAAAAAAACACGTAAACTTCATAACGAAATGATATGTTTGGAGGCTATTGGAAGAAGTGTTCTTTTTTTTCATTTGCTGCATTACCCAAATGTTATTAGTTTTGAGCTGGCAATAATCGCAAAAGTCACTGCTATAGCTATACCGGCCATCGTTTACTCGGAAGCGGATGCAATCAAAATTCAATAAAAGCCTGCAGGCTTTGTTGAATTGTAGCTGGAGTACAAAGAATTGCAATAGAATAGACGGAACATAGCGATAGCGTCCCTTTAATGAGAACCAACGCGCTAGAATTTTGCTAGACTGTTATGTCTAGACTCCAGACAGTACGGGGTTAATGAATTACTGCCCGGCCCAAAGTTCATCACTAAACGGTGGATCACGAAAGCTCTACTCTAACGCTATCAGAAAACAACACTCCACTCCACTCAAAAACCAATCAAAATATGCAGATTGTGCGGGATGAAAATATCAAGCATGGGAATCGCTACCAACAACGTTGCGTGCGAGCCTTTAAAAACGTTTAACACGTAAATCGACGGCCCGAACGGTTCGACATATCAGTCACGCTCTTCGTACGATGCTCTTCGCGCACACAGTGTCATTAGAAGAAAACGTTTTTTATTTGTTAAAGTCAGTTCTCGAAGCATTACGATGCTAATATATCTTCTCAGGGGTTTGTTTTATTTTTATTATTTTTGTTCTGGTGGGGGAGGAAAGACAGAGCTTGTTTCGTTCCCATTTTCAAGGATACCGGCTAATAGGTTGTCAAACATCGGCCCCAAACGATGGCTGGGCCCCGGTCAGAAAGGCTTAGAATGCGACCGAGTTTACCCATCAGGCCGATTGGAAGCTGGCAAAACGTGCCCCATAAAGCAGATAGCGCACGCTGTCCCTCTATCTCTCTCTCGCTCCCTCTCTGGTTTAACACGTATCAGAACTCATGCCGCACAGTAGTACAATCGTCCCTGTCAAGCCAAATTAGCCGCAGACGGGCAGGCTTGCGCGAACCCTCGCTTCGCTGTGAATGCTGTGGCGTCGCCGTTAGAAATGAATATTAATAAAGGCTTCGCATGTGAGGACGACTGCTTTCCGGTTCTGCGCTCGAGCGCCCGATCAGCCCCAAAACTTTCCGAACCGGCAATCGAACTAGTTTAAATTGATAACATATCGTAAAGCGAACCGAGGAAGCAGCAAAAAAGCCCCAAGCATATACGACACATTCATTCTGATTTAGAACCGAGAACGAGGCCCCGAGAAAAAAGGGTACAAACGACATCACAGAGAAGCATCCTTCTTGTTTTTTTGTTTGTGTGGTTGCATGAAATACTGCCTGATCTGTTTCGCACGACTCCTATTGGATACTAGCAAGACTAGCCTCCGGGGCGAGTAAGCTGGTTTTTATGATGTTCGCGGACACAGCTGAAATGAAAATAGAATGGCTGTACGGCAAAGAAAATGTTCTGCTGTTGCTGATGCTGCTCTCGAAACGATCGAGAGAATGCTCATTTGGGAACAAACGAACAGAAAAACTGATTCGCAAACTAGTGCAAAGGCACGGATCCGGTATTTAGAACCGAGCGCCGTGAACACCGTGCAGAATGAAGATGAAATGGACAACATGTGCCTTTTTGCTGGTCATAAAATCGAAAGACCTTGAGCATTAAGTATGCTGGAGGCGACGATGCTACACAAACAGGTCATAAATATTTGTTGATAACTGGAATGGGGCATGAATGTCTTGAATACAAAATCTTTTAATTCTAATCATTAAAAGTTCTTAAAAGACTACTGTTCTTCTAAACCAGGGGTCTCCAAAATTTTAAGTTCGCGGGCCGCATTGCTTCGTAAACAACGTTGTTGAGGATCTTTTTGACGTTATTACCCCTTGGCTAATGGGGGATCATTTAAATCTCGTTTTGATTATAAAATACTTAGTTCATATTTCATAATTCTTAATCTTTTTGTTACTGAGGCTGAATTTCATCGTCAACTAATAAAAAATAAAAGTTTGATGGAAATTGTCAAAATGATATATTATTTACGTTATCCTTTATAAACTCAACGCAAGCCGCATTAAAGGCTCTAGATAGCCGCATGTGGCCCGCTGGCCTTAGTCTGAAGACCCTTTTCCTAAACGTCTAGCAGATTTGTTTCTCTCACACACTTATTTTAACTTAAACAATCAGTTAACTCGCAAGTATACATATTAATTTTACATATTGGTATTCTAGTTTCAATATTGATATTTCAATATAGTTCATATTATCTGATTGCATAAAATAAATTATTTTAATTATTTTTTCATGTTCCCAAATCTCAAATTCTTCAAATCCTAAACATAAAATACTGGCAAACATTTGAAGCCAATTTTAGATCAGTTTGAGCAATCATCTAAAACTTTAAAGGTATGCAATCTGCAGCACATACCGCTGGCAAAGTAGCTTTCGTCAAACTTTATTCGTTCGTTAAATTAAACAGGTTTCGTCAAATCAGATAGGGTTGCTCAGCTTTGTGGTGAGAAATTGCTATCGAATTTTAACATAGTTCTCAAAATGTTAAAACACTTATAGCTAACAGATTTCAGACTTTACTTTTAATGTACTCTTAATTAGCGAACTTTCTTCAAGTAGCTTTTCATGTACAGGGGTAAAGAGATCATGTGAACGAGTTGAAAAAGTATCTGTAACAAGTTCGCATTAAACCTCTCAATAGGAAAGGATTTGACAGAACATTTTTCTGTCTTTTCATTCTAATGCACCTACAGCGAATTGCGTTTATAAATTGATGCTTTGGAACAAAACTCAGGAAAGTCCGTTTCGCGAGCCAAATTCCATTTTACTGAGATGTTCTTGATTCAAGTTAATATGACGTAAAAAGAATAATTCCATTGTTCAGGTTTTTTGCACATTGAACTATCATGATTTTTACCAATAAGTTTCATTATTTATACATCTAATCAAGGTACTCAGCGATTTCTTGCTCGTAGTTCAATAAATCAATTTTGGTGGAAACTGGGTAATGTTGGGGCTTTGTATAAGCTTTACGGCTCATAATTATTGGATAAGCAGGAGACGTTACTGTTCTGGCAAATTCTTACTTTAATGGCTGTTTTAAGAAATATTCAGATTTCATCTATTTATTAAGCATTTTTCATATTCCTGTAAGATCATGAACCTGGTTGAGGAAATACTATGTTATTTTGTAACGAAATCAAATTCCTCGAGGAATTTTTTTTAGTAAAAGTCCAAATTTTGATTAACTGCGAACCACAATAAAAATTATGGTGAACTTTTTTTGTGCAAATATTTGTATATTTGAATATTTTGCAGTTAAAATTTTTCCGCCAATTAGGCTTAACAAATAGTCTTACAATAAATTATTCTAATCAGACCTAACGAGAATATTACAGCCTAACCTCTTACAAGTGAACATAAATGCTAATACGGTCTGGGAATGGAATACAAGGCAAAGAAGTAAAAACATTTAAAGGATGCTAGAATTGCTGGTGAGGTTACGAAACTTTTCAGATGAAATGTTATAGTCAAACCTATCAGAGACTTCATTAAAGCTTCTAAAAGCTCTCACCAATGGCTCATTTTGACCAAAACTAGTTACGCGGCTCGGAATAGACGAAGGAGGACGAACACGTAGGCGACGTGACGGCACGTAAAAGTTTAGATTAGACAAAAAATAGGGAGAGTCTATATTATTAGCAATAACGTTTGCGATCAATACAACATCGGCTAAGAACAAACCCTTGGCTTGAAATATTGTGATAATAACCATAAAAACTTTAATGAAACGTCTTTAACTGAGCAATGCTGCACTTACACGATGAATGCTAATCCCGAATATCATAACATACATAACTGCATTATTGACATTAGTATTACTAAAAGTTCTTCCTTAATCAAGACTCCTTCGCAACATTGAACCTAATTCATTAAAATGAAGGGGTCCTAAAAATCCAAAGGGTGACGTTGTTGTCGTATTTTATGAAACAATAACAATAATCAAAACTATATCCGATTGCAACAAGGCCTTCCAGTGTTCCACATATAACGATATGGTATTGTGCATGGTAACGTAAATTGATAGTGAGTTAAGAACACAGAGTTTCTCTACTTCCAGGTAGTCCGCATTCTTGAGTATGAGTATACTGCCTTAACATATTCTAACAAATACAAAGTAGAGTATTAGATAAGACCGGCAGGCGAGGACCGCAAAGCGGTTGTTGCGCCGGATAGGCGATTAGTTAAGAAGAGATCCCAAGATAAAAGTTCCCTAGTTTGATGGACAAGATATCTTCTACGAACTTTAGGACCGAATGGGACGCTGCAATGTATGTGATTTAAGAATGAGCTTTACTTCTTCTTAGAAGTGGACATTCTTAAACCGTACGGGGTCCAGTAACACAACACTCAGAGAGCATGGCGTGCTCGCATGATTGACACTGCGTATCAATAGCTGGGCGCAGCCGGGTAGTTCATCCCTACCGCTCTTCCATGCTCTCCATAGCTGGGCCTGCCCCATCCCGAACAGTACCGTCAGTTTGCAAAACACTTCCGGCTTCATCGCCTACTCCATTAATCACAGACTATCGTGGGCTAGAATAACGATCAGTTGTGCCCTAAAAGGTCGCCCGCTGTCACACAGGGAGCTTCACTGTTTTGTTGTTATGTCATATTCTTGGTGAAACATTTGGCTAACGTAAACATTTCCGTTTGGGAGATTTCTGGGAAGGAGTGGCCCCTCAGTAGGGGCGCATGAAATGTTGTATTTACGTTTGTTTGTTAGTTCGTAAACACAAGAGTCATGTTGTCCAAGGTGGAATATAGAGGAGGTGTCTTCTTAGCGTTTGGCATGTTGCCATTTTGAGATTCAGTTTGACAACAGCCGTCGATATTTGTTTACAGGCAGCAGCCGCAATATCACGTTGAAAATGCCGATTTATAAAATTTGCATGCAAAGTACAAGTTTGTTGTGCTATACAAATATTTATTAAACGAAAACAATGCATTTATCATACCCGTAAACCAGCAACATTCGTCGCTTTTGACAACTGCCGTCGATCCTAGTTTTGTGCTTTTTTCTAAAGCCTTGATGGCCAAATGTTCTGTATGACGACACCTCCTTTCTACCCACTTTGATGTTGTCTTGGGAAAAAATCCTATTGCATACTTTTAGGCGTTTAGTAGTAGAAATTGAGTTCATTTGTTGCTAAGTATTAAAAATAATTCTGATACAAAAAAGATTTAACTAATAATTTTAACATGAAAAATATTATAATTAAAAAGCATTATGAACAGAAAACGAATAGTTTTATAAAACAGTAGTTTTCACCTCTTTATTCAAACATATCTTACAGAACAGCTTGCTGCCACTAACTTACCCACTAACAGCCCTTAACACATAAGCATATGACTCGATTGCACACAGCTAACTTCTACACCTTACAATGTTTAACAAAAAAACAAAGGCAAACCCTGTCCGGTGGTGTCGCACCCCTTCCCCGCTCCTTCCCCCTCACTGTCGACCGCACTGCTGCGGGACGGCCGGGAACGCAAACTGGGCCGAGCTGGCATCGACACCGTCCGGCAGTCCGTCACTGAGCATCACCGGGAAGTAGGCAAACTTGCCCCCACCATTGCCCGCCCTACCCCTCGGCTTTTCCGCAAGCGTGTCCAGCAGCGTCTTCAGCTTCGCCTTAATGTCCTTCAGCTCGTCCTTCAGCTCACCGCAGACGGAGGAGCAGGCGGGCTGGGCGGCCCGAAGATCGGCCGGCGGTGCCTGCACAACCGACGGGCACAGGTTGCTGGACGCGGTGAACTCGGGCTCGGCTGGCGCCGGTGGCGGTGGGGCCGGAGTCGTACGGCGGGTGGTAGGGGCGGGGCGACGCGTTGTCGAGGGCGTGCGTGGTGGCGTTGGCCGTGGGGTGGTTGGTGGCGCGGCAACCTTCGTCTCGGTGTACAGCTGCTTGCAGGCCGGCGGGAAGAACAGATCCTTCCACTGGACGTTCTTTTCCTGGGACGCTTGGTACACGTTGTTTCTGTTGTGAAAAAGAAGAGCTTTTGTTGAACGAACTTCTTGGAAACACTTTCAGTGGCAGCCGGGGCACAATGCTTACATGCTACGCTCGAGGCGCGAGATGTAGATCTTGGTGGCGGACTCTGGCGGCACGATGCGGTACCCCTTCAGGTCGGACACGTAGTGCACCAGATGGGGCTTACCGTCCGGGTCGACGAAGCCGTAGCAGCCGTACGTCACGTCGTCCGGGCCCTTGACTTTGTGCTGGAAATGGTTGTCCTTCTGCTTCACCACGTCCAGTCCGTACTCGAACGAGCCCTGCGGCAGCCGGCCGGTCAGGTAGGAGTTGGAGTTTTTCTCCACATTGATCTTCACGTCGATGCCCTCGTCACCGTAGTGAAGCGCTTGGCCGAGTGCAACAACCGTCGCTAGCTGTGGGAGAGAAAAAAGAGCCATAACAACACGGGTAAGAAAAGATGAATGAGAAAATGGCCAGTGAGTCAGTGAGTCGAACACGGACTGCACAACCTTGATCTTATTCTAACGCATTCCAAATCGAATTTTTGGTGTGCCACAGTGGCCTGTTTTTTTTTTTTGTTTCTCTCGTGCTTCGTTGCACCAACCTTGACAAGTGACTTTTTCGATATCTTATCTTTCGCCTAACGAGGTCGTTAACGACATGTCCCACACAGTCACAGATGCATGCCACGGCATTCCGCACCGTGGGTGAACTAATCTCATCTTCAACCGATTGGCGTTAAGTGAAGTGAATTATGTAATCGCTCCGCATCGTGTTCTCTCTTCCTTTCCTAGCCTTCTCGCCCCTTATTGGGAAGCAATAAATAAAGCCATCGACGAAGCGTACGAGTCGCTCCAATGGGAAGGACGAAATGGTTGGGGGGATTATTGTTGCTTTTTTTCTTTTCTTTATCGCGTTAGATGATTATTTTCATCCGTAATGTGATTTGCATCTAAATCGGATCTTTTGCACCGTTCGGATTGAAGATTCACATCAAGCAAGCAAGCGTGCGTGCAATGGTGTTTATTTATCTTCAACGGTGTGTGTGTATTGCAGTGTGTTGTAATCGGAGCGTTGGAGTAATGGAGAAGCCCAGTAGCTTGTAGGGGCAAGCGATTTCTTTATGCAAATTATTCTTCATTACAATATCCTTGCAGATTTGCTTCCATTTCAAGTTTAATAGAATCAAAACAATGCTTTGATATGGCAATGAAATGCGTGACAAGGAGATCCGTAGCTGATATTAGCTTTGAATTTGAAATAAATCTCCAGTAATAGTATATTTTACGATTTTAACGGTTTTTGTGTAGATGCAAAGTGGAAATATGATAACCTTAGTAATGACCAAAGACTTCTCGATAAGATTTACATATTTATGATAAACTTCTAGACTGAAGCATATATTGTTTTTTTTTTGTAAATATAAAGTATTTTTTAAGCGCAATCTTGCTATGATAAATAAATAAAGAACTCGTTATAGCTCTCCGATAGCTCAACACATTGAAAACTTTTCCGGGTCGAAGGACCAATTGTTAAGCGTCAATGTTTTGATAGCTCTTATTAGAAACTGTTCCAAGGACCCAAACTAATAGGCTAGCTTTTTTTTAAACTATCACGCAAAAACGACAACGTTTGAGTTTTAGCTACTCTCCCTACCACTTTACCATTTTCAATTCACTTAGTTTATCTTTTTTTGTATTTCAGTTGTTTTAATTCAATTAAAATTTAACGTTTGTTCTGTTTTTTCTTATGTTCTTATTATTACTTCTTTGATTGTTTATACCTCATTATCATTCGATTTGATAAAATTGTTGACAATGCACCACTTCTACTTACCACTAAGACATATTTCATCATTTTCACTTTTTAAGCACACCCTGACTAGTTAATACAATACAATGTTCTATCACACCTTGGTCAGTCAAACTTGCACCAAAATTCGCGCCTACACAGGCTACAAACAGTTTTTATCAACACAGTTTGTCAATTCTTAACGTTTTCCCGATCAGCTTATTTCACTCTTTCGATCGCTTCAAAGCAGCAAAACAGCTCTTTCGCTTTAGGTTGTCGCTCGTTCACAACTCTTTCACACAATCAATGCGTAACAATCAAAACTACGCCCCGTACGGTTTTCGTGTGTCGTTTGTCGTTGGACTGCGCGTTTTGACTTTAAGCCCGCGTTGCTCGACTTCTGGCGCACAACTGTTGCTGATCAACCGACCGTCCGGCGGTCTTATTTAAACGACTCCATGCACGACTCCAGGCCAGCATCCGGTCGGATCGTTTTCGACGCAAAACATATGCATCTTCCCTCCCTTCTCCACCTTCGAACCACACATCTTTCGTTTGGTGACGTGTTATCGCGTCGCCAACCAGAAGATGAGATAGATGAGAAGGGAGCAAAAAAACGACAAAAATCCACCTCCAACTCAACTCAGCAAAACAGCATCAGAAAGGTAAACTGAATATCACCGTAAAAAAAGAAGAAGAGGGAAAAAACACCCAAACCGGAGCGAACACCGAAAAGCATCGAAAGCGAAAAACCTGTTCCACATCTCACCCGAACTGTTTGCGCGGGCGAAAGAGCTTTCCGCCTTTGCGTGCGTGCGTTTTGTTTTTGTTTACATCTTTCCCTTCGCGCGCACAGGGTTTGTGTTTTTGTTTTTCGCATTTAGCACGCTTCTTCTGCTCTTCTTGTTCTTCGTTTGCTTCTGTGTCCGCGGTCCCCGGATCTTCACCGGGCTGCGTCAGCGGCGTCCGAATGTCGCCAAGTTCTTGGAAACGTTACGAAACGTTAGCAAGTTTTCCTTTTTAAGGTATTTCGTACCCGACGAATGCTTTCCATCTCACCTCACGCGACACCCGCCGGAGTGCCGCAGCGAATGCGCGCAGAATCAAAACAATCTTTGACTTCTTTTTCTTCTTTAAATATCCCATCACCTTCGGGGCCTTCTTGTTATGCAGTGCCTAAAAATGGACAACAAACAAACGGTGCGAAGTGAAAAGCTGGAAAGTCCCGATTGGACCCGTTCGGCGACACCGGATGTTTCCAATTTCGCACACTAATAAATGTGAGTCGCGTTTGTTTTTTTGTGTGTGGTTTTGTTTCTTTCCGAATCTTTGCATCATTTTGGGTGTGGGGAGGAGGTTTGTTTTCCCTACGCTTTCGAGAACATTTCGGCTTGCTCGTCTGGCTCGTCGTCGGGTTAATGTTGTTTGGAAAGCGCGAGCTCTTTTTGAAGTAAACAAAATTCCAATCCATATCAGTGCCGGATCAGGAGGATGAATCGTCGCTTGGGCTTGGTTTGAAGTGTAGCAAATATTTGAATTAAATAGAATAAATAGAATGATGATATCGCGTGCACGCTTCGTGGCAAATGAAAGGCCGTTGATAGGTTCTTAAAGAAGGAAATCAGAAAAATTCTTCAATTGTGTGATTAAGGTACAACACCAATTGCGAAACATCGTATAACAATAAAAATGTTGTCTTAAATGTGTCAAAACCATCGAAAACTTATTTAACTCGTCTATCGTGTCTAACTCACTTTTTGTGTCTAAAACTTGACTTTTTTGTGTCCACTTGACTTGAAAAGCAACTTGACTTTTTTGTGTCTAAAAAAACTAAAATTCCCGCAAATAGCTTAGCAATTAGAAATATAAAAGAAACATATTTTCAAATAGCTATTACAAAGTAACAAAAGCAATCAGCAATATAACAATAGCAAAAAGAAACAAAATACTTTTAAAAAATGATTCGAATTTCCAAACAAAACATTACCAAAACATGAAATGAAAAGTAAAGACGTAAAAGTAAGACATGAACAATTGATACCTTGAAGTCTTTGCTAAAGAGTGTACAAATTAATGGCAGATATTCATAACTTTGTACAGCTTGATGAAAACAACATGAAAATTCGACGATTGAAAAAGTGTATTTAAATCCCACATTACTCCATTTGATATACACTTCATTGAACAAAATTTTCTGATGCCTTTTTTCATGACAGTTTCATCCAATTTGTCTAAAATGCCAATGTGTTTTGTATAAAAATTAAAAATATAAAATATGTTCTATATACTATAATCTATCAAACTATATTTAATGCAATTTTTTGCACCAAATTTTCCTAATTACAAAAAAATTAATCATCACACCGCTTACGGAAGCTACTCAATTACGCTTCGCCTCACTGAAAAAGGCATTAATAATCACCACCCACCCTAATAACTGCTAATGATACTACCCCCGCCCGAGAACAATACAAATCACCGATCTCGTGACAACCAAACATGGCGCTATCACGATTGTGAACCAATAAAATACATTATCATTATAAGGCATCTCGCATTTGGCAGCGGAAGGTTATGGATGCCCGGGGTCTGGGCTTGATTTTATGCCAATAAAGTGTGCGTTTATTAGGTTGTGTGTGTGTGTGTGTGTGTGTGATGTTGTTGTTTTGTTTTCCCATTTCACCCCGGGTTCAACCTTGACACCTAGCTGATCGGTATGCGGGCAAGGATGAGCGAATTTTATTACCAAAATTACGAGCTTTTACGAAGATCGTTTAAAAGCTTTGGCGAATCGGTCCGTTGACATTTCGAACAGTATGGTGATATTTCAAGGAAGATGATTATTTTTTTAACAATTTACACAACATTTTCAGAACCTTTTTTTCTGACCATCAAACCATTTCTTTTATTCATCCACATTTGGTCCGCACTGTCTGAACGATTGGCATTCGAGTGCGTTGGCGTTGTCCACGACTCCCGTGACTCATCCACCCCCTTATACTAATGGGCATCATTTCCTCGCCCAATCATCCAAACTCGTCTCGTAAGCTCATTCTCGATTGCCGGCCAGCTCACCAGGAAGCGAGATCGGGCGTTCTAAATGGATTAAAAAAGCAGTGACATTTAAGAGCACACTTCCCTCCTGTCCCGCGTGCATGTTTCGTTTTGGCAACTGTATCAAACAGACCACGATATTCCCACTTTACCACCCAAAAAGGGGCACATTAAAGCTGAAGCACCCCACTTTGGCTCTGCATCGTCTGCTTTGATTGAAATCGTTGATGAACCAACGCGTCGGTTTTACGACCCAACGGAGCTTGTAAACCGAGCAGCCGACGGTGTTGAAAGCCTGTCGCTCGAAACGGACATCTAAATCGCATAATCCGTTGTCACAGTTAAGCAGCGGGCCGCGCGTGAGGGTACGTGATGCAGTAAAGAGCTCCTGCTGCTGAGAGTTATCATTTCGACTCCTTCCACCCGGTCGGACGGACCATTAAATGTCAGCACCATTAATCTTCGCAGCCCATCGCTCATCAGTACGCTCGCGCTTTGTATCTTGTTTCACTCTCGCACGCTGATGTCCGCCAGGAAGTGATTACGGTGCGTGTGATACCCGGGTGGCAATAATAATTAAAGTTTTGCATTTCAGCTCAGATGATCATTGCAAAAAAAAAAATAATAAAATTCATCGTTCCGTGTAATATCTGTTAACCACTTTCCAAGTCGTACTGCTACGCGTCGGTTCTCGATCGATCGCATCCTGGGGATCGGTTCAGTGGGAAAATTTTCGGAAAGCTATAAAATTAACTTGTTTACCCCGTTGCTGTTGTTTTTCTCCTCCTCATGAATCGTTGTTTTTTTTTTTTTGCTCAATTTTTAAAGTGGCGCCACGATAAGACCGACCGGCTACCTTTTAATTTCATTTTGGGCCGATTTTCTGGCGTCACGGGAGCAATAAAAGCGTCCCGCGCCACACACCGGCGCGCTGACGGCGAGTTAATTGGGTTCCCCCAGCGCGAGACGAACGGTAGTTTATGGAGTGGACGGTTTGAAAAGACGGAACTAGCCGAAGAACTTGCCGCTGCCTGGGAGGACGTTAGCACGTTGATAGTCGATTTTTTGGTTTTGTTATGAGACGAGAAGGATGATAATTGAAGGAATCGTTTAGACAGTGCTTTGCATACTGATGAGGCAGCGCTTTCGCTGTTCTAAGGCCCTTGGGGCAAAGGTATTAAGGAAGCGTTCAAGTGTGTTAGCTTTTTCGGTTGGTTTCTGCTTCAAAGATTCTGCTTGTCAAACGGTTGAGAGCTTCTAGGAAAATTCTACAAACTACCCCGTGAACACAAATCTCAGCCCGGTTTGGGTGCGATTGTGCCATGCTGCATCGATCGGAGCTATCTTAATGTTTGGTTAAGTGCAAGGCCATCGTTCGCATCGCTTTGAAAAGGCAACTTAAGCAACATAAAGCAGTGACCGCCCTTTAAGTTTTGGGCTCATTCGTTGCACCACGCTTGAACTCCGGTCGGACAGATGGTATGGACACACAGACGCGTGAGCCATGACCATCGCCATCCATCGGCCAGCTTCGGATGCAGTTGCATAACGATCGCATTACATCCAGCGGACCCTTTCAAGGGCAGGCCAGCCAGGCGTATTAGCATAAACTCATCCTACCCGGAGCCCTGCGACGTTTTGCTTTGCATCTCATTTGTAGGCGTTTAGTGTGAGAAGTGTGAACGTCGTCCAGCTGGTGACTCTGTTTCGTTACGCGTCCGTAACCGGTCCGGGGCCGGCTCCTGACGCGCGCTTCCCGCGTGCGACCTTGCCGACGGCATTTCTCGGTCAATATTCGCTCTGCTACGTGGAGAAAGAGATGGAACGGGGATGAACCGCGTGCTTTAAAATGGAGTCCATTCACCACAAACAGAGCGGAAGAGAGGTGGAGAGACTCACCCAGCCAGCTGTATACCAGGATGCGCTATACACCGCACGACAGTGGATTGTAGCAGCGGTAGAGTTAGATCGTGTTTGGATTGAGCTTTTTTGGACACGGTCAGTTGTTCGCCGTTTTCAACAGGTATGATGCCGCTTGTGAATTTGTATGACTCATGCTGGGGATGAGTATTTCGGTGGTATATGTTCTACTTCTTACTTCAAGAAACGGCTAGGTAGCGATAAATGCAAAAAAAATCATTTTTTTTACTTCTAAAACTGACAAAAAAACATTGTGGAATAATTAGGCCGAGTAAGAACCGAGAAGCTATAAAAATCGAGAATTAACAACAACAAAACAATCAGAATGTTATACACAAAAGTAACATGATGACACACATCAAGCTATATAGTAATGTAAACATAATGCAAATAACAAATACGATCATAAAATACGATACGATCAAGGTGACCAGATATGTATGTAAGAATAGTTGCAAAATGGTATTGCCTGATGCGAATCGGAATAATGTTATAAAGAAGAGAACTTGGGCTGAGCAGTGAGTCGTTGATCAGAACTCAATAAAGCAACACCGTCTGAACAGAAAGAACCCGCTGCGCAGATTCGAGCAGTTTTCTGCGTAGTTTTTTGCGTCGTTTTGTGTCAAAAAATACGCAAAAAACAGCGCTGGACTTCAGCCGAAACTACGATAGCCGGCGTATTTCTTGCAGTTTTTAGGTGCGGAACGAGCGCCATCTGCTGAAGGAATGGATGAACTATTTCAGACGGTGGAGCAAAAAAAACGGCCGAAAAATTCAAAAATATTGGCGCCGATTCCTTCCTCCTCCTCTTCTTCTAACTCCCTTCCCCTCCCTGCTTTGCCTTATACTTGCGCTTCAGCCCGTGTCTTGCGCCGTCAGCTGATTGTGTGTATGCGTTGGTGTATATGTACATTGCGGTTGTGTATTGTAATTGGTGGGTGTTAGCATTTATTTATTCGTGTGTGACCTTGACGATGCGGGAGAAGCTGGTTCATTTTGGGATTTAAAGTGTTATCGGTGTATTGATGGTTTATTTTATTTCGTGCCGCTGCTGATGAGGCCATTTAATGCCCGTGCCAATCGAGGGTGAAGAAGCCAATTTCAAACAAGCGTACGAGAACGTCTAACACTGATCTAATATTTGTTTTAAATCTGAACATGTTTGATGCTTCAACGACCTTCTAAACATCATGTAGCACGGTGTATAGTGGCAATAAAAAATATTTTTTTTTCAATGTGCCGGAATTTGTCTCGAGTTTTCTGGCCACGACACACACACACGGACACACACACAGCGCGGGGAAAGTGATCGTCCACTCTATCATGCCGCGATCCCCCTCCCGGTGCTTTGGATGAGGATGCGCTACAAGTTAAGCCAGCAATTCTACCGATAAGGTAGCGGAAATCGATCGTGCGTGTACGCGCGTTCGGGGGTGCGTTCTCGCGTACGCGCGTGCATGCGTGCGTGCGCGTATGTGTGTGTGCGTGCGGGAACCCCAAAACTGTTTGATTCTGATGCGTCTACACACTCCATGCATTCTCAGAAAACGCACTGTACGCCGCCCGGTCGATTACCGCTACCTAGGAGACAATACAACCATTTAATTGGCACCACCATCTTTGCGACCGGTTCTGCTGTTGGGGGTATTAAAAAGACAAACGATCGAAGCAAACGTGCATGTGATATGTTACACATTTCTTTCCAATTCCGCTAGCGGACGCAAGTGGAAACAAAACATGAATTGAATTCATACAAAAGAGAATTCTGGTTTGGTTTATTACGGTGCGCGTATGATACTGCACCTGTCCGTCCAGAATCTGGTGGCTTGTTGGTTTTGAGTCGGTATCATGACGCCGTGCGACCAGCACTGCCTTGGAATGGGTTCGGATCGGTAGGTTCATGTTTTGGTCGATTGCATTCCGTGCATTTGTCGCGTCACAGCGGTAACACGGCAGCAACAAAGATAATCCAATCTCTTCTCCGGGTGTGGGCTGTTACGCTATGTTATTCCTCTTCTTCTTATTATTATTATTGGCGTAATGGCCTACGCGATCATGCCGGCCTTTTCAGGACTTGAGTAGTCACCCCTTGCTACGGCGGATGGTTCATACGCGATTAGAACCCACGACGGGCATGCAGATGTGCGGAATGATGGCGGTGCCGCGGGCCCGCTCCTATCCAGTGTGCAACTTGCATACTGCCACACTGTCTCCTGCCCGGTGCATACGCAGCAGGCAGGGGGAAGGATGCACCTCTACCATAAAAAAAACACCGTCATGAACCAGCGGTGGATCTAACGGTAGACGGACTAGGCGGTCACCGATGATCTCTAGTCTTTGATATGCCGTATGTCTACAAGTATTAGCGACAAAGGCCCCCGGAAAGATGATCGTAGGGATCCCATGACCATCCCCCTCCCTCCCCGCTGGCAATTTAAGTATACTGTTCAATATTCCAACAGCTGTGTGCCACTACCCCCTGCTCCCGGTCATGCGCAGCGGGAAAGGAAAGGTGCGAATATGGAGGTGGAAGGGAGGAGGGAAGGAGGGAAGGAGGGAAGGAGGGAAGGAGGGAAGGTGGGAAAGAGGGAAAGAGGGAAAGAGGGAAAGAGGGAAGGAGGGAAGGAGGGAAGGAGGGAAGGAGGGAAGGAGGGAAGGAGGGAAGGAGGGAAGGAGGGAAGGAGGGAAGGAGGGAAGGAGGGAAGGAGGGAAGGAGGGAAGGAGGGAAGGAGGGAAGGAGGGAAGGAGGGAAGGAGGGAAGGAGGGAAGGAGGGAAGGAGGGAAGGAGGGAAGGAGGGAAGGAGGGAAGGAGGGAAGGAGGGAAGGAGGGAAGGAGGGAAGAAGGGAAGAAGGGAAGGAGGGAAGGAGGGAAGGAGGGAAAGAGGGAAAGAGGGAAAGAGGGAAAGAGGGAAAGAGGGAAAGAGGGAAAGAGGGAAAGAGGGAAAGAGGGAAAGAGGGAAAGAGGGAAAGAGGGAAAGAGGGAAAGAGGGAAAGAGGGAAAGAGGGAAAGAGGGAAAGAGGGAAAGAGGGAAAGAGGGAAAGAGGGAAGGAGGGATTAATACTAATACTATTAATACTAATACTGTATTAGTACTAATACTAATACTGTATTAAATTTAATAATATTAATACTAATACTAATACACCTACGTATGGGGGCACGGTCTATTCGGGTCTTGAGCCAAGACGTACTAGGTGACGACTGTACCACTAGGCCCGGGAAAAAAATATATACTTATTACTATAATATTTATAAAAAAAAAAATAAATTAAACAAAGTATAATAAAACCTATAAAAAATCATAACCTTAAACATAATTGCAAATAAAAGATATTATTACTAATAAAACAATCAAAACCAAACTTGTAATAACTTTAGTATTAAAAACGTTTTTCTTTTTTTGTAAAAATCGACTAATAAAACTTCTTCTCCTTCTTTGGCACAACAACCGCTGTCGGTCAAGGCCTGCCCTGTACCCACTAATGAAGTCAGCTCGGCTTTCAGTGTCTTATTGCCTACCATAGCAAGATAGTCAGTCCTACGTATGGGGGCACGGTCTATTCGGGTCTTGAGCCAAGACGTACTAGGTGACGACTGTACCACTAGACCGGCCCTCGACTAATTCAACAGTTACGAGAAATCCAAATAAAAGAAAAGAAGAAATATTTATACATAGCCAGGTTTGAAATATTATAATTCGATCCGTCCTAACATCACTTTACCCCCTGATTACTGAAAAGCCCTCTGAAAAACTACATTCAAGTTAATTTATTCTTATTTATTTACTCTTTCAAGTCTCTTTTGTACTTCGCTTCGTGAACAGCCTTCGTAAGGACATCCGAAAATACCTAGATCTGTTATAAATTCCTCTTCAAGTTCAATTTTACAAACATCCAATCGCAACAATTTCCATCCGTTCGGTCTTACCCTACTCTTATCTTACTATAGGAACTGGTTTCGCGATATTTTAGATTAATTTTAATTTTATTGCTCGTTGATTAGCCGCAACTATTGTACTGTTCGATTGGCTGTTCGCGTCTCCAAAACGGCCCCAAAACGATTATTGCCCCGTGGCGTCACTGTGCCGACAGCCCGGACGCGAACGCCAAAGGTCTCGCGCTCTGTATCTTCTGCACCATCAAGCAACAGCCGCAACACTCTCACACTGGATCGATCGCATCGGTGCGGAGCCACCACAATTCACGCCAAGAAAACGAAACGTGCCAGTAGCAAACGTGCAATAACAACAAATTCCAATGCAAATTCGACAGCCTACAACATTATCGTCGCTGCGTAGCGCATCATCTCCGTGCCCAGCGATGAGATGAGGAGAAGCGACTGACCCCGAGGCTTCGATATATTGACCCGGGCAGGAGAGGACGTGCTATCCTAATGCGCATCGCTACGCCCGCACAATCCGGCCTGACGCGGCTGCCAGCCAGAGAAGGAAATTCAAACACACACCAACAAACTGAATCGGAGTGTGAACCAAAAAACAAACACCACATAGAAAAACCACGACCAAGTTCGAGGACCGCACTGACCGCGAAAGTGCATGGCCCGCCAAGGACGTCGGTTATGCGGGGTGGCGCAGAAATCGTTCAGCTCCAGCATCACGCAACTGGTGTTCGCCATCTTCACGAGGTCATGAAATTGTTGAATAATTTACCAGCCCGAAACCGGAAGATTCCTTCAGGAGGAGACAGAGAGACAGAGACACGAAAATCGCCAAAGCCGGCCGTTTGACGCTTGCCAAAAATCTCTCTTTCGCCACCCTCGCACCGATCAGGGCCGAGATCAGGGTGACGCAGCCGCAGTTTAGCGCCACATCGATTATGGTAACGGCCGCAGCCAAACAATGGCAATGTCAAATGCATTAAAATCGTTAATTTATCAGCTCGGCAACACAGTTTCGGCAACGGTAGCCAGGGTTACATTCCTTTGGGGACTCGTACAGTGTGGTGCTAGCGCTGGACGACTAATCGACTTTAGAGATGCGCCAGCCTGTCCACTCTGATTGTAAGCTGCATGATGATGGCGGCAGCGGTGCGTGTGTGTGTGTTTGATAATGTGGTGGGAGCCTTCGATAATGGCATGGGCAACCTTGCATAGCACATCCGGAAACTGGGCAGTTTCGTGCGATTGTGCAAATCGGAGGCAAATGGAAATGTATCAGCTTCTGGTGGATTATTGGCGATAAAGGCATGTTTTTCGCTGTTTTATTGTTAAGAAGAACTGATAGCATAAGAAAAATTGCAGAACGATTAGGATTTAATTTTATTGTGATTGTTCATTTACTTATCTTGTCAAATCACTCATTTTTCTTCATTTGATGCTATTATGGTTTATTTTTATAGACGGTATTACTTATTACTTAACCATTACCCATTAACTATTATTCTTTTCATTGTAGTAAATAAATAATTACCTGAATTTGTACTACCCAATAGAAAATGATGTTAAGGTCTACATCAATGTCAAATTAAAAGGAAGAAATCCATAATACATTCAATAATTTGATCTTGTTACCGTTAAGGAATTATCCGATCTAAATAAAAGAGAATGTTGAAGTCCTTCTCTAGTATTTAAAATATTTTGGACTATAGTCTGTTCCCGTGATACGAAGTTCTTGACTCACATGGATATGGGCACTAAAGTCACCCCATTTTTTTACTTTTTTACTTCATATTTGACAATTTTATAGAACAAATCGATGAGATTTGCCACATAAATTCAGGAAACCAACATAAATTTGCCATTCACTATAATTGTAAGATCATTGAAAAGGGAACAATGTTCTATTACAGCTTCTACTATAATTATATAATGGCAATGCGCTTCACCTTCCGTGATTGGCCGCGTCGTCTCGACTACAGGACTAGGTGTTTGCTACTTGGGATCCCGCCCCTCGCCGAACGTGTTAAGCACGCCAGGCTAGCATTTATCACGGGAATCTTTCGCGGATTCACCCCTATGTTCCTGCCAGAATAATCCGTCACCGTTCAATGCTGGCCTTTTAACCGGACAACTTAGTGACTCTCGCAATCCACTTCTTTGTGTGTGCCGTTTACTAAATTCAGCTGACGATCTCTACGAGCCTGGAATGACGATAGCAGAACTGACTTCACGCTTGAATGTTCGAAATGCGTCCAACCATAACAATATATATATGCTCTGTTCGTTATCATTCGTTAAAAAAAATAAAAGAAACAAAATTTAAAAACAATTTGACTCGAAAGGGCTTTACAGTCTATCAATTAATAAACACTATACTAAACTATTTATCTGTTGAAGACATATAAAAATATGTAAAACTTCCTTCATCAAATCTTTCATCAAAATTGTTCATATATTAAATGTATTTGACTGAGAATCGCAAGCTTCGGCTGAAGCGAAAATTCGAATAACGATGTTGTCATCGATATGCAATAATCGATATGCAACTCGAAAACCGGTTGTATTCTTCTATTTACTCCGACATGTTTGCTACATATACTACTAACTTACAAACTACAAACTACATATACTACTAACTTACAAACGAATCGATGTACATTCTAAGACGATCAAAGATTTGGATGAAGATATCAAGCAATTTCATTTCCAGGCTGAACCTTGTTATTCCAGACCTTGCTATTTGTGTATCTGCGCGTTTTCCATAAAGCGTATAAAGATACAAAGATCTAGAAATCAAAACGTTCAGCGGTCGGCAAACTTTTGAGGCAAGAAGAAGAAGAAGAATTTCTCCATATCCAGTACCTGGCAATGCCGTTTTTTTTAAATTTTACTTGATTGCTTAATTGAGTATATCATCTACAACCACTTAAAAAGATCCTGATTTCACAATAAAAAAAATTCTGTCGGTCAATACACCGCGGAATGCTCTCTTACCAGTTTTCTAAGTGAATCCAACGTAATATTATACATCGTAAGCATCTTCCTTCATTCCAAAAGTCTTACTGTCGTGTTGAAACCGTCATTCCATAGTACTTTTATTACATTAAAAAATGTCATACTAAAAAATCATCAGAAATGTATATACGAATAGTTTAAAATAAATCAAATTCTTTCGCGGGGCAGATTGAATGTTGCAGCTGGCCGCATTTGGCCCGCGGGCCGGACTTTGCCGACCGCTGTTATAGATGAAAGATCTAGACGACTTGCTTTTGAGTTGACAAGATGAACATTGAGCAAACCATAGAAGCATCACTTCTCCTACTGGAATGTGTTCTTCGATAAAAGACGAACACACCGTGGTGACTTGTGAAACATACGTATGATACGTGTTTACAAACTATTTTATACCACTAAGACGGCAAAGATCATACTCTGCTTTGTTCAACTTTTTTAGGTTCAAAAGCGATATGTTTTGGAATATCGTTGTGATGTGGAACAAGTTTTGAATCAAGTGTGTCCTGCTTCATCAAAAGATGAATAAAGTTTCTGGGTGGATCCGTTTTCATTGTGCATCTCTTTTTGATTATGTTCAGCGTGTTCAGGTTTTGGGACGTTACAGGTCGATTTGCATTCAATCATTTTACAATTTGGAAATCATCACGCTTTCCTTACATCATTCAAACGTCAAACAACCGACACCTATTAAATTCTCACTATAATTTTAACTGCAAAACTAATGGCGACCGCTAACAATCGAAAGTACACCTCTGGATAGCATTTAAACTCTTTGATTTCTAACGTTGACAATGTGTCAACATCGCAGTTCCCGCAAAGTGTTTGATAAGTTCTCGTTACCAGCCATTGTCAAGGGCCTTCAATCGAATATCAGCGACTAATTGCCATTTGTAGCCCAATCAATCCCTTTCCCCTTTCAGTACCTTTTCAGTGGAAGAGTTTGTATGTAATAGTTTGAATGCTTTTCAAAATTAAAATGATTCGATACTGGGTAAAACCACCGTTCTCCCTCCCCAATAACCCAACCGAATCAGTTTGACATTCTCGGTGAAAGGCGTTTTTCGTGAAACCTCTTCACTCACCCTGAACAGTATTCAGATACAATACCAACGACCAAAACAGCAACCAGTTGCCGGGACGCTAGCGGGTTACTTATTTTGCAACACAGAGCATTCCGGATGGAGATTCGTTCCAGGAATGGAGAATAAATGAAACACCCAGTCAGAGTGCTTCCCCTTTAGAACCCTCACACAATCGAAAGCTCGGAGTCCGTTGCACGCCACAAGGGAAAGGCGACAGACAGAAAGTTTTTTAAGCGTATCGTTTTGAGCATTTTAATGCTGTGTTGATGCTATTTTTAGCAAGATCGAGTGTATACACTCTGGTTCTGGTAGTCATTTCGCTTTTTTTTTTGCAAAAGCATTGAAACTGTTATCGAGTTTCTGCTTTCCTTTTGCAACTAACTGCGTCTTGGCGTGTTTGGCTGCCAACACAAACGACAAAAAATAAATACAAACAGGCTTTCCTTGACATTGAAGGTGCCTTCCCGTTAACAAAAGGAAGGTAAACAAATCGTTCACGAAGGATGGGAAAAGATATACAGCGGATTGACCAGCACAAAAACAAACATGTTTGTGCTCTATTGTTTGGACATTTTTCAGTAATTTTTTGCTACCTTTGTGTGTGTATTTTTTGTTATCCTTCTTTTTATTGAAACATAACAATGGCTTTAAAACAGCATATGGTGCATGCTGATATTCAATTAACTCTGTGGATGTGAAGGAAAACAAAAAGAGTTAATTTGCTCGTTCTGAATTTGCATGTTCTTTGTTATTTCACGGGGCTTTGATAGCACAGCTAATATGTATGTTAAGTATTAAAATGTATTTCTTCATTAAGCCGACTTTAAAATGATGAATGAAAAAGAAAAATAAAACAATAATAGAATATAATAAATAATGAACTCATAAAACAGCACTTTAAATGTATGGTGCAGTAACTCTTTTAAGTTTTTTTCTCTTAAGTTATGGTTGGTTACGGTGTTATCACATTCGATCTATCGTTATTTGGCTTACCTTGATGTATGTTATTCTTCATTTGTTCTTTACATTTACTAGTTCATCGTTGAGTTTCTTGAATGATTTTTGGTTTATTACTATATTTCTATGATTGGTCTAAAGATTACCGAATATTTTTTCACTATAATATAAGAAAAGATAAGTCACAACCAAAAATTATTTGAAGAAATTAAATAACACAAAAGGTAAGCTATAAAAAATGAAATACAATAACAAAAAATAATAATGGATTCAAAAATAGACAAAAGAAAATCCTCTGTATTCATGTACTTAAAATTATCTATTATTCCTATTGTATAGACTCAGCATTTAATGGTTTGCTTTTCTGTTTTTTATGATGTTCCTTACATTTTTGATACTCTCACGTATGAAATTGCCAATCATTATAATACCGCGCTCTTTAGTTCAGATCGGACTTGCATATATTTTCGCAAAAACTGAAAATGATTCTTTCCTCCCAAATTTTACTTAAATCATCATTTTGCATACCTTCAGGCGCTCGACATGGGGAAGAACAATTTATTTATTTTCATAGAGACATTGAGCTTAAAAGCTTTGTTTGCTTCTTTTAAACCTAATTTAATATTTGCTCCTTGCATAGCATTCCCTCCGAAGAATTACATTTTCCTGGGATTACACGGTTTACGAACACTGTACCACACAAAAAGGCTGACGTCGAAAAAGGTTTTAGGTCATTACACCAAACTCAGCAACATTTTACCTTTGTTTTAAAAACGTAATCAATCAACTTAAAAAGGTTGTAACACCGGGGTGGTTGCCCCACAAAAATACACCGCAAGCCGAACAGATTAAGGACCAATACACAACCATAGAAAGGAATTACAACTTGTTTTACCACATTATAGCCTAATTAGCAGCGTAACGTTTCGAGGAAAGCAAACACTAGCCTTCCTTCCCCTTCCCCATTTTCCCAGCATCGAATCAGCACGGCATCATGCAATTTAAAACGTCCACATCAACCATTCTACCGAATCAACTCACGAATGATAAATTGATTTGTCACCGTGTCCCACCGCTGGCCGGTCCCGCCGTCGGCAAAAACCTCACTCTTAATATCTGTCATCTTTACGATGGCCATAAAACATAATTAATTATATAGTTCAACCACGGTGGTGACGCTGCGTCGAGAGCTTCGTGCCGTGAAATTATCGGAAAGTCATCGTCTCCCTCGCTTGGATGAATTTAATTATGCCACTTTGCGGCGCGCATAGACCGCAACTTCATCGCTTTAATCCGGATGCCGGTTCGGCTTTCGGCTAGGGGAGCATACCCACCGGCCAGCAACTGGCCAGTCAATTTCCGGCCCTTTTCAGTTGGCAATTAAATAAACACAAAAATGGAAATAAATAGAAGCAAACATCAACTTTCCCGGCACGCCGATTAATCAATTTCCAAGCTGTAGTCCTGTGTTTCTGCGTGTGCAGTGAGTCGGAATTACCGGCAAGCCGGAATTTGCTACACTAAACTGTATGCTAATGGTAGATAAGCAGTGTCGGCTTGTGTCAGGCAGTGCGATAAATCAGTCCGGTGAATAAATCTTGCTGAAACAATACACTTCCATCGAAAGAGTGCACGAGCGCGCGCCCGGGATAAGCATTTGGTGTGCCTTAGCAAACAAAACGAGCCTGTAAGAAAAGCCTGCGGCTTTCGATGCTCAATTTATACCAGCCACTAGAAGGAGGCGCTTCCGTATGCAAGTGCTAAATCAATCGAATCGTTTGACATCTCGCAAGAGATTTGGCTCTTTTGGCTGCGTGTGCTTACAAGCGGAAGGAAGGTAAACGTACTCCGAGTTCGCGATGGTTTGGCGCGATAAAACCATGGGTGCGTAGGAGGACCGCATGATTGGTGGTCCCAAGCATCTCGAACGAAAAATCCCGGATGTGCAATCGGCTGATGTCACCGTGCCGATTCAACTCCCGGTCCCGCGGGCGCTCAGACTTCCAAAGGGTAAACATATACAACACAGGCTCCACAGGCCGACATTCCTTGGCTCTTTCTTCGCGCTGGCGCCATCGAACGACCCGCGACGAACTTTAAATTCTTCAGCCAGCGACAAAAACCGAACCGAACTGAACCGAAATTCTCAACTCTTGCGCAATTCGATCGAATGTGAAAACCTTCGAGCTGGCCTGATTACCCAGTGGTTGCAAAACCACACGGACAAACACCTTGAAGACGGCACACATCATAAACATATTCATTCGAGCGAGCGTCGTAACATCTCCCAGCCAACCCTGAATGACTTTGGTCGGTAATTAAAAGTTAATTTGAAAATGTAAAACACTAGACCGACCGAACGGAGCGACCCAACAAGCCAGATGTCACCGGTTGGAGCATCATAACGTGGAAAGGACGCTTCAAACACCATTCCCACATGGAAGAAGGAACGCTGGGTCGATTCGTGCAAAATGTCGAGGTCACTTTTGCGGTCACCAGGCAGCAGCAGCAGCAGCAACACCCGCCACAAAAACTGGTTCACTTTGCCGTTCTCACATCTTCGCACACGCAGAGGAACGCGCGAGCTCCCAAAAACGGCACCCGTTTTCCATCTTTTGCTCTGGTTGGTGGTGAATTATTTGATGCCGGCTGTCCTAACTAAGGGGGGAAATATTTACATAGAACGACAAACCGGAACCCACCACTCGGTGGTGGCAGATCGATGGTTCCCCCCCCCCCCTTCTGGCACGATGAAAATATGGAGATCGCTGGCGCATAGGTGTTCGTTACGATTAATTTGCCGCATTTGTTTGTGGCGCTGGTGCTGCCCATTGTATGCAAAAACCATTCCTGCCTAATGATGCGATATTTATCGCCAGCCCCACTCGGCGAACCCTTGGCGATTATCGAGTTATCGATGCATACGCTTCGGAGCAGATAGATCGTAGATTGCCGAGCCACATCGTAAGTCACCTCGTTAATCTGATTAATGAATTGGTTGCCCTCAAGCCAGAACCAGATCAGTTCGATTTGTGTGATGCATAAGAGAGCCACAATAGAGGGCACCCATTATGGGTGGTGTGATGTTTGTTTGAACACCCCCGTTGAGGGCATGGAAAATAAGCCCTAATTCGTATGTGGCATATCTTGTCCCATTATTGTCACCTTACTAATCGCCTCAGTTTTTTTCTTCTTTTTATTGGAGAGCAAAACGTGTTCTGATGTTCACGTTGCCTTACAGCTCTATCGTGATGCGTGAAACATTAATCGAATGGTTTATGCGTGTCTGATTGTGTGGGTATTGTTTTGGGCGGTCACGTGATTCGCTACCTCTTTCATCGGAGCTAAGAAGTCTTGAGCGCCTAAATGTAGGCAACTTGTTTGACGGCACGTGTGCTGTCGTTGCATGCGATGGTAAGGCATAGTTTTCTTGTAAACAAAAATGTACAACTGACAAGATATACAAGCAAGCTTTAATAACAAAAAAAAAATTTGAAAAAAAAAAGAAAAGATGGTAAAGATTTAAAAGAACGACTATATTATAGGCCAGACATGTCAAACATACGGCCTACGGGCCACAAACGGCCCGCGAAGACTTTCAATCCGGCCCGCAAAGAACTTTGGCAGTTATTTGAATGAAGCAGAAATATATTGTAGATTATAAGTTAAGAAAAACGGTTGTACTAATGTTTATCCACTAAGGAAGAAGGTTTCAATATTCAGTCTTTATAGTTCAATTAACGAGGTTTGAAGTAAATTATATATTGTTGCTTGTTTGGGAAGGTATCCGCGAAGATGGCATGTAGCATGTGTTTAGTAGTTGTTTCTTGGTGGCACCCTAAAGTCGGACTCTCCATTTTTCACCCATTATCTGACCTTGAGGCTTTCTGGAAAGTTCGGATACCATGTATCGGAATACCACTGTTTTCAATTCATTGATGAGGGTAGTCTTTTAGCTATGGTTCTGCAAAAATCAGGACAATATGTTTAAAAATCGAAAAAAAACTAGCATTGAAAAACGGTGTGATGTAGTTCTAAAATTTTTAATTATCATTATTAGTCAGAGGCGTTTTGAGAATGCAGCAATTGTACTTCGTTTGTCGTTTTGCGAAGGCGATAAACGAGGTTTGAAGAACTGTCCAGATAGCCTCAAAGAGTGCATGTATCGGAGCATTGAATATGAATTATTAAATTTCTAAGTAAAGGCAACTGTCCGGCAACTTCCGAGAGGAAGATGCTCAGAAGGATACTTGGCCCAGTATGTGTGGAAAGACAATGGAGGAGTCGCTATAATGACGAGCTATACGATATGTACGACGACCACACTGTCGTGCAGCGTATCAAGCTCGCCAGGCTCCTGTGAGCTGGCCATGTTGTACGCATGTAAACGGACAACCCAGCCTGTAAAGTCTTTTTAGGCCGTCCACAAGGACAGAGGAGGCGTGGTAGGCGAGATTGCGTGAAGGCGTCCGCCATTAAGACCGGGATAACGGACTGGCAGACTAAGGCGCGATACCGTGAGCGGTTTCGGACACTCTTGAGGCAGGCCAAGACCTCAAAGCGGTTGAAGCGCCGGATAAATCGATAAATCGAAGGGCAACTGAATTAAAGAATTAGTAAATTTCATGAACTGCTTTAGTTATTGTATTATAACGTTATATCCATGATTCCTTATTTCAACACAATGAAATATTTATGATATATTATCTGTTATTAATAGCTTTATTGGAGGCTACGAAAACATATAGATAAGATTCTGGTCGAAGAATAAGTCCTAAATGATCCCCCACTACCCTCAACAGTGACCCGCGAGAGTATTTTTATCCCTTATCCCAAACCCGCGATCCAAAACGAGTTGGACATCACTGTTATAGACATAAATTTCGTCAATTTAAGCGATGTATATTGACAAATTGCTGTTATTTTGTATTACAAGGACAGCAATTATCTGAAAGAAGGACTCATGTAAAAGGTCGTCAATCCTTGCAAACACCATCAAACTGGGTTAAAAACATTTAACTGCTTCGTCAATAGCTACGAATAATTCCAATTTACTTTCAAACATGATGAAATGAATTAAGTACAAAAATAAGTTACCAACATCTTTTAGAGTTGCGAATTTTCTTAAATATATCAACCGCCATCAGTGAATACTGAATCAGAATTTTTTAGTACACAAAACAAGGAGAAGGTACATGGTAGTAGACCTAGTGCATCATTAATGTTAATAAAAACGAGCGATTGTGTCCAATTTGGACCAAACATGTCTACAATATGGATACCTGGAACTTCCAAGAATTCAACTAATTTATAAGTTAAGTTTTCACAGCTCTTTCATGAATGGTACCGGCCAAAATGTGCAATAAACTTTTAAATTTATTTTGAAAAAAATTGACACTTTTTAAACTACTCTTTAACTACACGAGGTAATTGTTTGCTAACATCCTCCTATACTTTTCATTGGTTTGGTTCATTGTATTGGACAATTGTCTTCGTAGCAATGTTTCGTTCGACGCGATGAATCATTAACATGCACAAACCATGTGAATATAAGTCCCTATTAGCATAAAGTAATATCAATGAGATATTTTATCATAAACAACTCTTAAAAATAATTATTTGTCAAAAAAAAAACAATCAGAACATTTGCTTCGGCAAGCGCATGGCTGCATCGCTTTCATTAAACTATGGCACAAGTTTCACAAAATGTGTAGAAAAACGACTGCAACAAACTAAACTTCGTCATATGCTGATCCGGACGATTGACCACATCGTATTACATGGCAATCAAAAATCACTTAGCAAAACACGATATCAACGAGCAATGGTATTACAACACTTTTCACTCACGTTCTCGTCACATTCTTAGCTCAGTATTGCAACGAAAAGCATGTCCAAAATTGAAAAGTTGACATGAGTTTGCTTGTGTAAGTAATACAGTTTCTGCTACATATCATACAAAGCTTCATACCGGGCTATTGACCTTTTTATTCAACTGTACTCCAACAGCTTAATCACCTTACTATTGGTGCTTTCGACGCATGCATACGAGTTCACCTGCTCCTACACTGCGTGCACCGTGTCCAATATACACATTACCTACGACGGACTGTACGCCTTCAGCTTCATTCCCAACGGAACGGATGCGCTATTTTTGAAAGGTGCTAAAGGGAAACTGGCGGACTTTTCCTTCCTCGAAAGTGCTCCCTATCTCGTGCAGTTTGTACTAGAAAGGTGTATGTTTGGTGAGCTGGTTATGCCCGCCTTTAAAACCCCTTCAACGGTGATATTAAAACACGTGTCGGTGAAAACTATTCGATTCAATTCCGGTGGTCAAATGCTCCGTGACATCAGATTGTGTGGCACAACGTTCAAGAACATTCCTGACACGGTACTGCAACTATCGGGTGTTGTAGATCTAGAGCAAAGCCATTCCCCTATGCGACACTTGCAGCTAAGTGTACTTAGGCGCATGAACAGTCTCGTCAATCTAAACCTGTCCTACAACAAGATACAAACCATAACGGCCGACTCGGAGGGTGTTTGCTGTGAGAAGCTGGAGTCTTTAAACTTGATTGGTAATTCGCTGAAGCAGTTCGATTTTGCAGTTGTGATGTACATGCCGCAATTTCAGCGCCTTTTTCTCGGCAACAATCAAATCGCAACGATAAGTGTAGAGGCAAATAAGCCCTACACAGGTAAGCAGCGCTTCTGCTCTTGGAAATCTTACTACCTTAAGCGGATTGAAGTAGGTGTGGAGATTCCCAAACCACCGTGCGTGGATTATTTTGCCAAGCTCAACGGAATTACGCTAAACCACAACAAACTGACAACGATCGATATGAGCCTGTTTGAACGGATGAACGTGCTGGATTATCTAGATTTAGCGTACAATCCTTTAAAATCTGTGAAGATAGTGAAGGAAAAAGTGCCAATCTCAATCAACTTTAGCCTGCTGAAAGGTGAAGCTGGATATTTATACGACTTACCGCCGGAAGTGTTCACGAGGGTTTAATAAAGAAGCGTTTTGATAGGTACTTAACGTAAAAATGTTTTTTTATAGGAAAAAGGTAAATTAAAGCAACAAATATTCGATCGTAGCCAATGGAAGTATTCGTTCAGTTTACTCAGTCTGCATGAAGTTTTCGTTCAGTTTACTGTCTTCTGACCAAACAGAAATCGTTTTGCAATTGTTTTTTTTTTCTATTTTTCCACCATGTTTTATTTCTTATGATTGTCATATGCATTGAACTGTATGTCAAGTCTTTTTAACGAACATTCCACTCCAAACCAGTCTTTATTCAACCTCGTCGGCCCATCGCTAAAAATCTATCCGGAATACGACGCTGGCTTTGAGCGCTTTTCTCCTCCCTGTCCGCTTTTGCCATCTTTTCATCCACACCACCTACCCGTGATCGAGCAGTATCAACCTTGGGCAGGTAAGCATTAACGCTGTCTCCAGGCACTCGTTGGCTAGGGCCCGAATTGCTTGGCTTCGGTACCAGCTCGTCGTAGTTGAATGCCTTACCGAGGTTATTGGGTGTTTGCGGTTCTTCATCGATTGCATATTTGTCATACATTTCAAACACCACCTTGTCAAACTTGGCCAACTGCACATCGTACACACCAGGCGCAATCTTATTGACAAGCTCATTCAACGGTGCACCTTCCTGCGTTTTAAACTGAGGATGCTCCGTACGCACGATAACATGCCTGGCATCGGTCGGTACCTTCAGTATGATCTCAATACAGCTGCCCATATCCGACGGTGGTGGTGGTGTGGAATGGCTCGGTTTTCCCGGATCATTTTGCTTCGCTGGTGCAACTGCATCAACTGTATCAGTGTCCTCGTCATCATCGACCTCATCGTACACGTCACCGTTGAACGAGGCGGATGTTTTCGGAGCCATCGATGGTTTCACTTTTTCCGGCGAGCCCGTAGTAACGAACGGTGGTCCGATATCACGAATCACTGGTAAAACTCTACTGATGGCAGCTAGCACGTCGTTTGAATCGCTCGGAAGACCAAGTCGAGATGGAAACGGATCTGCTTCAAATGGTGGTGTCGGGAAGACATCGGTGAGGGGAGAATCTGCCGGTTGTGTTCTAGCAGCAAGTTTGATATCAGGCCTATCAGATCCCTTCTTGGACTGTGACTTGCTCGGTTCTTTGCCTGATTTGGGCGACTGCTTGGGGTCATCAGACTCTTCGGCTGCCTCGTCCTCGGGTTTCTCTGAGCTTACATCGTCTTGTTGATTTTCAGGATCCTCCGATGACTTGGAGTCCTCGCTGGGCCTCTTGTTCTTGCTGTCAGGCTTTTCAGATCCCTTTTTCGGCTGCGACTTGCTTGGTTCCTTTCCTGACTTGGGTGATTGCTTGGGGTCATCAGACTCTTCGGCTGCCTCGTCTTCAGGTTTCTCGGAGCTCACATCTTCTTGTTGATTTTCAGGATCCTGCGATGACTTGGAGTCCTTACTGGGCTTCTTGTTCTTGATGTCAGGCTTTTCAGATCCCTTCTTGGGCTGCGACTTACTCGGTTCCTTCGCTGATTTGGGCGATTGATTGGGGTCATCAGATCTTTCGGCTGCCTCGTCCTCAGGTTTCTCTGAGCTCACATCGTCTTGTTGATTTTCAGGATCCTCCGATGACTTGAAGTCCTCGCTGGGCTTCTTGTTCTTACTGTCAGGCTTATCAGATCCCTTCTTGAGCTGTGACTTACTCGGTTCCTTCGCTGATTTGGATGATTGCTTGGGGTTATCAGACTCTTCGGCTGCCTCGTCCTCAGGTTTCTCTGAGCTCACATCGTCTTGTTGCTCATCATAATCCTCCAAAGACTTCGATTCCTCGCTGGGCTCCTTTATCTTACTGTCAAGTTCTTCCACATCAGACTCTCTGGAAGCCTCGTCTTCAGGTTTAATTGAGCTTTCACCGTTTAGTTGATCTTCATAATCCTCCAACGACACTGAATCATCGCTGGGCGTCTTGTTCTTGCTGTTCGGCTTTTCAGATCCCTTCTTGGGTTGCGACTTGCTTGGTTCTTTTTCTGACTTGGGTGATTGCTTGGGGTCATCAGACTCTTCGGCTGCCTCGTCTTCAGGTTTCTCTGAGCTCACATCGTCTTGTTGATTCTCAGGATCCTCCGATGACTTGGAGTCCTCGCTGGGCTTCTTGTTCTTGCTGTCAGGCTTATCAGATCCCTTCTTCGGCTGTGACTTGCTTGGTTCTTTTTCTGTCTTGGGTGATTGCTTGGGGTCATCAGACTCTTCGGCTGCCTCGTCTTCAGGTTTCTCTGAGCTCACATCGTCTTGTTGATTCTCAGGATCCTCCGATGACTTGGAGTCCTCGCTGGGCTTCTTGTTCTTGCTGTCAGGCTTATCAGATCCCTTCTTGGGCTGCGACTTGCTCGGTTCCTTCGCTGATTTGGATGATTGCTTGGGGTCATCAGACTCTTCGGCTGCCTCGTCCTCAGGTTTCTCTGAGCTCACATCGTCTTGTTGATTTTCAGGATGCTCCGACGACTTGGAGTCCTCGCTGGGCTTCTTGTTCTTACTATCAGGCTTATCAGATCCCTTCTTGGGCTGCGACTTACTCGGTTCCTTCGCTGATTTGGGTGATTGTTTGGGGTCATCAGACTCTTCGGCTGCCTCGTCCTCAGGTTTCTCTGAGCTCACATCGTCTTGTTGATTTTCAGGATCCTCCGACGACTTGGAGTCCACGCTGGGCTTCTTGCTCTTGATGTCAGGCTTATCAGATCCCTTTTTGGGCTGCGACTTGCTCGGTTCCTTTCCTGACTTGGGTGACTGCTTGGGGTCATCAGACTCTTCGGCTGCCTCGTCCTCAGGTTTCTCTGAGCTCACATCGTCTTGTTGATTTTCAGGATGATCCGACGACTTGGAGTCCTCGCTGGGCTTCTTGTTCTTACTATCAGGCTTATCAGATCCCTTCTTGGGCTGCGACTTATTTGGTTCCTTCGCTGATTTGGGTGATTGTTTGGGGTCATCAGACTCTTCGGCTGCCTCGTCCTCAGGTTTCTCTGTGCTCACATCGTCTTGTTGATTCTCAGGATCCTCCGATGACTTGAAATCCTCGCTGGGCTTCTTGTTCTTGCTGTCAGGCTTTTCAGATCCCTTCTTGAGCTGTGACTTGCTCGGTTCCTTTCCTGACTTGGATGATTGCTTGGGGTCATCAGACTCTTCGGCTGCCTCGTCCTCAGGTTTCTCTGAGCTCACATCGTCTTGTTGATTTTCAGGATCCTCCGATGACTTGGAGTCCTCGCTGGGCTTCTTGTTCTTACTGTCAGGCTTATCAGATCCCTTCTTGGGCTGCGACTTACTCGGTTCCTTCGCTGATTTGGGCGATTGCTTGGGGTCATCAGATCTTTCGGCTGCCTCGTCCTCAGGTTTCTCTGAGCTCACATCGTCTTGTTGATTCTCAGGATCCTCCGATGACTTGGAGTCCTCACTGGGCTTCTTGTTCTTGCTGTCAGGCTTATCAGATCCCTTCTTCGGCTGTGACTTGCTTGGTTCTTTTTCTGACTTGGGTGATTGCTTGGGGTCATCAGACTCTTCGACTGCCTCGTACTTAGGTTTCTCATCGTCTTGTTGATTTTCAGGATCCTCCGATGACTTGAAGTCCTCGCTGGGCTTCTTGTTCTTACTGTCAGGCTTTTCAGATCCCTTCTTGGGCTGCGACTTACTCGGTTCCTTCGCTGATTTGGGCGATTGCTTGGGGTCATCAGATCTTTCGGCTGCCTCGTCCTCAGGTTTCTCTGAGCTCACATCGTCTTGTTGATTTTCAGGATCCTCCGATGACTTGAAGTCCTCGCTGGGCTTCTTGTTCTTACTGTCAGGCTTATCAGATCCCTTCTTGAGCTGTGACTTACTCGGTTCCTTCGCTGATTTGGATGATTGCTTGGGGTCATCAGACTCTTCGGCTGCCTCGTCCTCAGGTTTCTCTGAGCTCACATCGACTTGTTGATTTTCAGGATCCTCCGATGACTTGGAGTCCTCGCTGGGCTTCTTGTGCTTGCTGTCAAGCTTTTGAGATGCTTTCTTGGCTTGTACCTCGGGTTGGACTTGCTGAGGTGTCAGGTTCAGTTCTTCGTTAGGTTTAATCGCTTCTGAATCAACGGAGTTACTTTTCGGAATATTATCTGGTTGCGGTCTTCTATTTGGCTTGGCTAACGTACTTGGTTTCTTGTCTGTTGGTTTCTCCACTCTATTTTTCGGCTGTGGTTCATCAACTTGGTTTGACTGCTTTTCAAAGCTTGCTACTTGCTTCGGCTTAGATGCCGGTGCTGACATTGCATCACTGGATGGTTGTGGGGACGGTTCTTGAGCAATTGGAGACTTTGCGCTTCCTGCAGGTTTCTTTACTGGCCTTCTAAAGGAACTTGGATCCCTCACATTAATCAGACGATTACCCGTTTTATTAGGAGCATCAGCTGGCACCGCATTTGCAGATTCTTTTTTCGGTTGAATCGCATCATCTCTTATGTCGCTGCTTTCCATAGGTTTGTCGCTTTCTTTCGGCCTGCTCGCCCTTTCCTTCCCATCATAAGAAGGCGCATTCCTCTGCGGTTCGTCCTCACCATTGCTACTCTCGAAATCCTTCTTTATCTTTTCGGCCATATTCTTCAAACGTCCCAGATCGCCATCCTCCGTGCAGTCGACGGGAAATAATTCAGCAGCTGGGCCATCCTCACCGTTCCTAAAATGGTAAAAGTTTCGTTGATTGTTATTGATTTTTCGCTTGGAAGCTGGCCGAAACGTAACGCTTGCCTAAATTGTTGCAATTTGCGCTCTTACCTCAACAGTTTCAACCGTTCCCGTGTCATTTTATCCGGAGCAGATAAACTCACACTTCGGTACCCAGACCCATCGGCCAAATAGTGTGTGACAAACATTTTTCCCTGTCCATCGACGTAACCGTAACATCCTAGCACCGCTCCGTCAATAGTTTTCTGATGCTGAAACTGTGTTTCTCCCTTGCGATCTGCTTTCCTGTAATCAGCTTTCCCTGGAAAATAGCAATGCGGAAAGCATTATACCATTCTACTGATGCTTTTATCACGATTTTCCTGTCCATTTAATTACCTCCACGGTATGCCCGTTCATCTCTCGCTTCGGTGAAAAGTACCAGCAGCGATAGCAGCAGCTGTAGCAGAATGAAGAGTGATAATTGATAATTAATTAGATTTGTTTGGCTTTCAGTTTATCTTCATGGTTTGTTTAATTTAAACTAGCTTGCTTGGCATAATGAAACAAAGACTATTTGCCCAATTAGTGTGAATAACTCATTGAAACCCAATGTCAATATCCACCTATAAACAAGTTCTGTCAATAAGTCAATAAGTCAATAGTAAAAAAAAATCGTGTAAACGAAAATATTCTCTCAACTATTATTCCCAAACATGTAATTAGATGATTAGAACATCGTCAAAGTATAAGTTCTTAATCATACTTAATGAAGGATCGCATAATACTTATTAACTTATTTATTTATTTATTTCTTAATTCATGTTTATTGCCCTACGGAAACAACAAGATCCAATTAAGACATTTTCCGCATTACCCGTAATTCAAATATTAGTACGATCATTAAGAAACACTCTCCACATCGGGCTTCTCTTGTTAAAAATCGCTTAATTTTATATCAAAATTCTTCTGTGATTTGAGACTATGCTATATTCTAAAAAACCTTTCAAAACATGGCGTTGAAATACGCAAATCGAAAAGCTTATCGCCTTTTATCCGTGTCCACTTCCGATTCCCTTAACTCTGGTGAAAGCCCCTAATAAGTTTATGCACCCAAATTTTAAATTAGTCTCACTATTATGTCAAATATTTGAAATATTTCTACAACATTGTATTAATTGTTATGTGCAGTGTTGAATGACCCGAAAGTCCATAATCAATTGTAGCGATACTCAAAGGCTTTAAATTATCTACATTATATTATAACAAAAAACTTTAAAACGAAAATAAAGCCAAATCAAGTCTAAACTACCGTGAGAACCTCATCGTTTTAGAGCTTAATTTCTTAAAAGTATACAAAGATTTATGACTGGAACATAATATAGATAATTCAGCAATAAATCAAGCCAAACTTATATTGCATAGATAACTATTCATTTTAATGTGTTTTGTTTGTATTTTAAGTCGATAAGAACCCCACTTAATACATAAAAGATGCAATGGGAAGCGATTCACACATCCTTCTTCTTTGCTCCCGGTTGAGCACGTCGTGGCTTACATGGCCACAGATGATACAATTCCTACTAATGGTAATACAATAAAGAGCTGCTCAAAAGGACTCACAGTATTGGATATGTGATAACAGAACGCCTTAAAGCAAAATGCGCAACATCAGGTTCACCCCTTCTAAGGGCACTCTTTTGAATTTTTCACTTTTTATATACATATATATTTTTCTTTCCTTCTTTCCTTCATATTTTTGAATTTCTTTTGTCTTGTTCCTAATCTAATAGTGTTAAGTAGATAAGTCAGTTTAAGTTAAGATAGCGTAACAAAAGGCCCTAGGCCTAACACCATGCTTTCTAAAACCAAAACAAACTGCCTCTTGGCAAAATGCTCTACAGCGGTGAAAAGCGAGCGTTACGCTAAATCTCGCAAAACAAATGTACACATGAACTTAATAGAAAAATATCAATAAACATATATTCTGATTCTGACTCACAGTGCAATAAATAATCCACGTCTACTCATCTTGGAATACACTCGCTAGCTCATCAATCTACAGCTTACAATTTGCCTCGCCTTGAGCCATACGTTGTTTAGAATATAAACATAAAACCAAAACCTGTAGTAATTCCTGTCATAAAAGAAGACGAAACAGGATGTCCTGCTGGAAAGGTCACGCTACAGAAGATGTTCGACCAAAGAGTCAAATTGTTAAATGGCTGGCAAGAATACACCACAAAACTAATGGGACAGTGCTGTTTTCCATTTTTTTTATGCAAGCTCACGTTGTGAAAGATGCGCAGAACTATTATTTCGAGAAGAATGTGATGATGATAAAAAAAATCAAATACCATGCTTGTTATCTGAGAGAAGAATTCATCCTCTGACATCATCATGATGATTTCTTGGGAATTAAAAGATAGTTTTACTATTGGAGATCATCGTGAGTGTCCTACAAACACATATTCCTTTCCCAAAAAACACCATTTCAGCTAAAGTTCATCTTTATCACGTCTGGTTTGAACTCTCCGAAAGACATCACCATTTCGCAATGCACACGTCTCGGGCTTTTTGAGTGCGTTAAATCACTATCGCGTAAATTAATACACCGTCCAGCGCGCGGGCGATCGTTGGATTTGCATTCCGCACAAACTTACCCATCTGCAGTTCAGTCGCATCTTGATCTTGACTCGTGGAACGACGTAGACGTTCCTCTTATAGCACTGAGCTCACACTTAACACGGGCACACACTCACAGTAGCAAACAAAAAAAAACTTGCCCCAAATCCTCCTGGCCCCAAACCGAACACTGCACCGGTTTCAACTTCTCACCCAACTTATTCACAAAACGCTCCCCGAGAGCGTTGTTCCGCCACTGCTCCAGGAGTTGCTTATCGTTCGAGCGCTTCTGCCGAACTGACTGCCGGCCGGCAGGATCACCATCGTTTTGATAACTTTCAAACACACTGTGCATGCAGTTCTGCTCCCCTCCACTCCCCAAATCAAGTCAATCAGGTTTTTACAATATCTTCTTCAGCATAATAAAAAAACACACAACAAAATAGCATAATTTAGAGCCAGAACAACCCAAGAGCGCAGGTTTTTCCAATTTTTATGTATCCTTTTTCCTGCCACGATCACGCGTCGTGACGTTTCTCCACCGACTTGAAAGCGCAATTTATTCTAACGACCTTACCCCTGCCGACCCTGAACCCTGGCACGTACAGACGCTGGGAGGTAACCGAAAGTAAGACGAAAGCAAAATTCTCCAAAATTCTCTACCTTCCTATGGTTCGCACTAATACCCGATCGGTGCGGCAACAACCGAAACACGCCACGCCGTGTATCTGCCCGGTACGATCACACGACGTATGGACACCGGGGCCCCTGATGCTGTGCCTGCAACGCCGAGTCAACCCGACCGATCACACCGTATGGATGGACCAGTTTGTCCACCCCATGCCTGGCATGTGTGTTTCACCCTTTCCCCTAGGAGACCACTCATCCGATGGGTCTTCTTCTGGCCCCAACAAATCCAAAGCACCACTCTGAAGAGTTTATGGTACAGTAATTTATGAACGGTCATTTACCGCGAGTTCGCTTTTCGATACCAGCGCCAAGAAATTAGGAAGATAGCGCACGGAAGATTAAATTCACGCAAAAAAGATTTCTACCCCTTTTTCGCCTACTTTGACCTGCGCTTAGAACGGTCGATCAATAATCGCTCGTGTTCTATATAATGTTTTCAGCAACTCTTCCTTCTTGCTAGACAACTTTACAGCCCTGACATCACCTTACCAAGCAGGAGTGAAAGGAAGAAGATTTATTAGCATTATTCATAAAGCACCTGTTTTATTCTTCATCTTTTTTTGTATCGATGGCACCAGGTAGAGTGTCCTGTTACACACGCTGTGCTTTAGTTTGTTGCTTTTGGTCGCGGATAGGGTGCTGCCCAGCGCCTGCCTTGATGGTAGTGGCAGCAGTGCATCAGCTGGTTTCTTCGCTGGGCGATCGTGCCTTATCACATCGTCGCATTGCGTGATCGCATTTCGTTGGAACTGAATCGTTTGCAGAAACAGGGTGATCCTCGTGTTTACTCTGAAGCTTGTTAGTAACAATAATGAAATAAACCGATGAAAGAAGAATAAATCATATATAAGTTAGTAAAAATTAAAGCATAAATAAACCATTTTTTTAAATACGTTAAATAAACCTAAAGCTTTTATAAATACAAAGAAAACGTATTCACAGCAGTACAGAACATGAAGGACATAATCAATTGTAGCATAGTATGCATAACAAAGGGAGACGGCTTACTTCGTTCATTAAAAGAGCTGTAACAAGATGGACAAGACATGGAGAAGACATGAATGAAGATAGACATATCAAGAGATTAGCTAAATTAACCGTTATTAGGTTCTGCTTTTAAATGAAGATTCTTTGTTTTATAATCACTATAGCTTCGAAAACACATAAAACTTCATTTTCAATATCTTCTTCATTTACTTAATCTTTATCTATTGTTTATTTATTCAAAACATATTTTACCTTCTTCGTTTGCCCGCAAACAAATTGCTTTTGTTTCAACCATACTTACCGTTACTCGCGTAAACTATGCTACCTTGCTTGCTGAAAATGGGCAAATATAATTTATTACTGCCGAGAAAAGTTCTCGCCCGATCAATATTTGCTCCTTTGCCCCTTTTTTCACGTTTTACGCCTACAAACTTTGTCTACCTCCCGCCTCAAAAGATCAAAAAACTTTGCTCCGGTTTGCCACTCGCGTTTGCCACCCTGTGCCATCGATCGAACCTTTATTGTTCTTTTTTCTCTCCCTTTTTTGCATATAAAGTTTCGCTTTTTTGCTTTGGCTCTTTCGCTTTTATCGTTTCGCTTTCTGCTCATTATGCATTCGAGCATCTTTCTTCGGCCACCCCCTCGTCCCGTGCAACAAATTCTGATCTTCTCTCCTTTCGCGCGCGTTTGTGTGCGGTGCGCAGTGGTAAGCAGTAAGAAAGAACCGAAACCAAACTTTTCTCGACATCTCTCCAAACTGCATTAGCATATTGCCTTCGTTTTGTGGTTGTTTTTGTTTTTTCGCTTCCCCCTTTCACGCGCCGGCTATGCGTGTGTAAGAACTTTCAGAGACATCTTCCACGCCGCGCTGAGGGTTGTGTCGTTCTTCATTTTATTGGCGATACAGCATTAGTGCGGCGAGCTTCGTTTCACTTAACACGCTGGCTGGCTGGTGATTCGATCGTATAACCCCGTTGTCGATATATTTCTGCTCGGTTTGGTTTGGTTGGTTCGTTCATTTGACCTGATCCTTTGACATTTCATCTTCGCTGAGCTGAGATGTTACTCAAACTGGTTGGTAAAGTGTATACTCCTTATCATACTATCAGACAACATTTGCACACCACGCTGGTTGCTTATGCATCCTGAGAGCAAAGTGGGTTGGAAAAATCAAAGAACAACACAAAAAGTGGTTTTGTGTTTGTTGAAATCAAGGACCTAATCTCAAACTACAAACCGTAAGAGAACGGAATACGGTTTAGTTCGTTTTCGCGTTCTTCTTGCCTTGCTTTCATTTCGCATGAAAATGATTATTAATTAGAGGCCATTAGCTATGTAGAGCAATATAAATTACTTTGACTAATTTGCATTTTTCCAAAGAAACGGCCCGATGTTGTTAGCTTGTTTGTTTACTTCATACACCAATTTATTCCGTTTTATTTGAGATAATCAGTTGAATAGTTGTTTCAGTGCATCCCACATACTCATATCTAACCACCAATAAATTGTAAAGCAGTAAAGCAAATCATAAGTTACAGATAAAATAAATATTTAATAATAAATATTCATATTTTATCCCTTTTTCAAAGAGTTAATTAAGTAGACAGTTGTCCTCATTATCTGATCTAACTCGGAAAGACAATCACGATATCACGGTTCTAATTAAGTTGCTCCGTCTTTTAACTCTCTTCTTTTACTTCCTGTTGCTTATTCGTTCTTGCGGCCGACGCTTCCACATCCAATGTTGATTGAATTTATGTTGAGCAATATTGTGCAAACTCAATTACCAATCTGCCCATTCGACCGATCGTTGTCGGAGCGCCGATAGGATATTCAGCAACATTCTGTAGAGAAATCTTGGTCGATACAAAAAACTATACATACAGTAAAGATAACTTTCTAATAAAAACGATTTTCTAATTTTCAATAAATATATTACTCTATTTATTAATACACAACAACTATTTTCTCAAAACCGTTCGGCATCTGAAAGTACAGAAACGCAATAAACGCAGCATGTCGGTAAAACGCCTTAAAGTATGCAATTTGCGCATCAACACAGTGAGCCACAGAAAAGTCGCATAAACAGAACACAGAGACGCTCGCTTTACTTACAAAAAACCTCTAAAAATGATGTTAAAAAAAGACACACGGGAAAACATGACAGATTTGATTTCAGATTGAGAAATGATAAAAATAGAAAAATGTAATAAAAAAACCATCCAGCTTTACATTTATGCATCAAAACACTTTTATTCAATTTGTGCTCAAACTTTTTTTTTCTCGTGCTATCTTAAATAAGTTACGATTAACTAGCGTAGACGAGAGGGATGTGCTTTTACTGTGCGTTAAACACACGGCACACATACACTCTTGCATTTGCTGTCTTTTGCCGTTTTCGTCCTCCACGGCAACCCTTTTCCTACGGAACACGCAAGGCAGGCAGCTACTTCCTTCCCACATCCTACTCGAATACACACGGGAAGCTCTCCATTTCGCTATAGCGATGCTTTCGCAGTATACTTTGCGCGTTCGTTTGATGAATAAATCTAATCACAGTGGCAAGAGGAAAATGAATGCATCCTTAAACATCGAAAACACACTGTCTTTTGCTTCCATAAATATCGCTTTTTTCTCGAACCCAAATGCGGGACCGGGTTGCTTGTGTTGGGGAGCGAATGAATGAGTGTAGTATACTAAAGGGCAGATGAAACTTAATATAAAATGAGTATTTTTTTTTTTTCTCTTCCATGCAAACTGCTGCGTCTTTTCCTCAATCGACTCTACTTCTTCGTAGGATATTCCTGGTCGGTGATGATTCGCCGGGCAGCGGGACGTCGGGCACGCAGCCGGCGAGAGCGGTTGCGGGCCCGCTGCAGTACCCAGCTACCGTCTGGTTTCTGAAAGAGTCGCTGGGCCGGCAGCTCGTCCAGTGACTGGCCGAACCCTTCCGGTGGTGGCGGTGCCGGCCAGTTGAAGTTGGCCGGCAGTCCACTCTTCTGGGCGTGACAGTTCGGGATGTACAGGACGGGAATGAAGCCGAGGTAGCCGGCCGGCTGGTTTGGCTGTTGGCCTCCCTGCTGGTTCTGCTGATCGGCTGGGCAGTTGCATGGTGCCTGCGGCACGTTCGGCGGTGCGTACGGATAGGGTACAAAGAAGTACGGATATTGCGATACCGCTATCTGATAGTTTGGAGGTGGAGCATAGTTGTCCCCACCGGAAGACGACGGTGGCCCCGAGGGTGGCATCGATGGGGGCGGAGATGAGGACGAGGACGATGACGAGCCAGGCGGTGAGCTGGTATCGATCGGTTTTGTCGGTGGATACACACCAATTGCGGTTCCAGGCGATCCAGGGATCGGTGTACTCGGTGAAGACTCGACTGGAGGTTGTTCCGTCGTAGGTCCTGCGGGAAGTTCAAAAACAGCATCAGTACACCATCCCACTGTTTGCTGACATCCGTACAAAAAATCTAGAAATAATCATGCACTACATCCTACATCCCTTACGTCCTTTCAAAAGAGTACCAGCTTCCCAACACCCTTCATTTCCGTCAGCGTATCCGTATCTGGATGCGCTGTGTAAGTTTACAGTGGAGCATACTACCTGGAGCGACGGTTGGAATCGATATACTGGCGTTGTGCGTTAGCTGTGCCACTCCGCCGATCGTCGTGTGATTTGCCACGATTCCTGCGCCAACCGCCGTGGCGCTACTTACGTCGATACTACCGACCGAAACGTGCCCGGTATGATTAAGGGAGCTATCTATCAAACCTGCTTCGACGCCAACGGCCACACCGACCGTGCCTGCCACGGTGACCTGCTGGCTGTCGATCGTATTTTGGCCACCGTGTGTCACCTGCACACCTTCTCCGGTCACCGTCACGTTGGACGTGTGCGTATGATCGACGGTCACGCCGAGCCCGGTGGCCGATGCGTTCACTCCGGCGCTTGTCTGCACGCCTGTGGACGACCCAATGGAACCACCGATCGTGCCCATCACGTTGTGGTTCGGGCCGGTGTGCGAGGTGCTTGCTGTGCCGCTAATGCCGGCCGTAGACACACCCGCGCCTAGAGATATACCACCTGGGCCACCAACCGGTTGGTCGGTTGTGGCAGTCCAACAAGGGAAGATCATTCGTTAGTAGTTGGTAGTAAGGCGCACAACATGAAGTTTGCGTGCGTGATGCGCAGTATACTCATCGGCAGGTGTATTTACCGTGCGGTCCACCCAGGCCCAGCGATGCCTGCAGTCCACCATTTCCCGGCTTAAACCCGATCCCAATGTGTACTGGAGTGTGGCCATGTGTGTATGTGTATTGATGCGTTCGTGTGCGTATCGTGAGTGTGCGTGATGTTGACGTGTGGCGATTGTGTTGTGGTGAGAAAAACGTGTAAAATGTTTGTGTACGATTAGTAACATTGTTATTGATTAGCAATATTGTTAGAAATAAGATAGACGCGCGTTATTTCACAAGTTACACAATTTACCACAACCACTCTTTCACCAGATGTTAATATTTTTGAATTTCAATCTTCTTGCTAAAAAACAGCTTATTAACGGCGGAAGATCAACCTTCCGATAGTTCCATACGTTACCTCCTTGCGGTGGACGATGTGTCTGTCCCTGGGATTGGCCTTGAGACTGTCCCTGTTGTCCCTGGGATTGGCCTTGAGACTGCCCCTGGGATTGAGACTGTCCTTGCGACTGTCCTTGAGACTGTCCTTGGGATTGACCTTGAGATTGGCCTTGTTGTCCCTGTCCCTGCTGTCCCTGTCCCCAGGACACTTGAACCTGCAGGTTGTGCTCCTCCTTGTTGCCGCTGATCGGTTTCTGGTGCTGCCCCTGATGTTGACCCTGGAACTCTCCCTGCGACAGGCCCTGGTGGCTTCCTTGATGGCTAGTCTGATGTTGCCCTTCTCCAACTGGTCCCTGGTGCTGATGTTGATGCTCCCCCTAGAAGGTACCACTCGTTAGCAGCGTAAAATCCTGCAATCTTCCTCAGGAATCTCACATACCTGATGCTGTCCGCTGTGTATTCCTTGATGACTGCCCTGATGCTGTCCCTGGTGCTGACCCGAGCTGATGGGACCTTCGTGTGAGCCCTGGTGTTGTCCCTGATGTTCACCGCTAGCACCCTGATGACTGCCCTGATGCTGTCCCTGGTGCTGGCCCGAGCTGATCGGACCCTGATGGGAGCCTTGGTGTTGTCCTTGATGCTCTCCACCGTGAATACCTTGATGGCTTCCCTGATGTTGTCCCTGTTGCTGGCCCGAGCTGATCGGCCCCTGATGGGAGCCCTGGTGTTGTCCTTGATGCTCTCCACTATTAATTCCTTGATGATTGCCCTGGTGCTGTCCTTGATGCTGTCCGGAACTAATAGGACCTTGATGGGAACCTTGATGCTGTCCTTGGTGTTCACCGCTCGAGCCTTGATGACTTCCCTGGTGTTGTCCCTGATGCTGTCCCGAGCTTATTGGCCCCTGATGTGACCCTTGATGTTGTCCTTGATGCTCTCCACCGTGAATACCTTGATGGCTACCCTGATGTTGTCCCTGATGTTGGCCGGAACTGATCGGACCCTGATGTGACCCTTGATGCTGTCCTTGTTGTCCATGCCCTTGGCCTTGCTGTTGTTGTTGACCCTGTCCCTGTCCCTGCCCTTGCTGTTGCTGTTGTTGTCCTTGACCTTGCTGCTGTTGCTGTCCTTGGCCTTGACCTTGTTGCTGTTGTTGTCCTTGGCCTTGGCCTGGACGTTGGCCTTGACCTTGTTGCTGTTGTTGTCCTTGGCCTGGACGTTGGCCTTGTCCTTGTCCTTGACCTTGTACTTGTCCTTGATTTTGTCCAGGACGCTGCCCCTGACCTTGCCCTTGAACTTGACCCTGACCTTGACTTTGGCCTGGACGTTGCCCTTGTCCTTGCCACTGGCCTTGCCCTTGAGCTTGACCTTGCCCAGGGCGTTGACCTTGTCCCTGGCCTTGTCCTTGTCCTTGTACCTGACCCTGCCCTTGTCCTGGATGTTGACCCTGTCCTTGCCCTTGAGCTTGGCCTTGACCCGGACGTTGCCCTTGTCCTTGACCTTGCCATTGTCCTTGCCCTTGTCCTTGACCTTGTCCTTGTCCTTGCCCTTGTCCCTGTCCCTGCCCTTGTACCTGTCCCTGTCCTTGTCCTTGTCCTTGACCTTGTCCTTGTCCTTGCCATTGTCCTTGACCCTGACCCTGCCCTTGACCCTGTCCCTGCCCTTGACCCTGTCCCTGCCCTTGGCCCTGACCTTGCCCTTGCCCTTGCCATTGGCCCTGCCCCTGTCCCTGACCATGTCCTTGTCCCTGTCCTTGGCCATGTCCTTGTCCTTGACCTTGTCCTTGACCTTGTCCTTGACCTTGTCCTTGACCTTGTCCTTGACCTTGTCCTTGACCTTGTCCCTGACCTTGTCCTTGACCTTGTCCTTGACCTTGTCCTTGTCCTTGACCTTGTCCTTGTCCTTGTCCTTGTCCTTGTCCTTGACCTTGACCTTGACCTTGACCTTGACCTTGACCTTGCCCTTGTTCTTGACCTTGTCCTTGCCCTTGCCATTGGCCCTGCCCCTGTCCCTGGCCATGTCCTTGTCCCTGTCCCTGTCCTTGTCCTTGACCTTGTCCTTGACCTTGACCTTGTCCTTGCCACTGTCCCTGTCCTTGATTTTGACCTTGCCCTTGGCCCTGTCCTTGTGATTGTCCTTGATTCTGACCTTGTCCTTGTCCTTGATTTTGGCCTTGTCCTTGCCATTGTCCCTGTCCCTGTCCCTGTCCCTGTCCTTGCCCCTGTCCATGTCCCTGTCCCTGTCCGTGTCCCTGTCCCTGGCCCTGACCCTGCCCTTGCCCCTGCCCTTGCCCCTGCCCTTGTCCTTGCCCTTGCCCTTGCCCCTGACCTTGTCCCTGGCCCTGCCCCTGTCCCTGGTTCGATGGTTTATTTCCTACAAAATGTTCAAATTATATGAAAACCCTAGAAACGTAATGTGACACGTAAAAGTTATTTTTCAATGTATTCTACCTTGTGTACTGCCGCTTCCACCGGTGCTTGGGTATGAAGGTGCTACAGAGATGTGTGCAAAATAACAACAAAAGAACAACAAATGTGCCATAACTAAATGTGCCTACGCCCATTGGTGCTGCTAAGCCTGCCGTTGGTTCATTGCATCAAATCGTCCAACACACACACGCACACACAAACACAAAAACCCACTGGTCCCACGTACTTACCCGTCGGTGGACTAGCACCACCTGAGCCACCGTCCGGCCGCATCCCACCCGGAAACATGCCACATCCCTTCGGCAGGTACAGCTCCGTCCACGGCCGTAGCTCACCCCGTCGTCGCTCCTGTGGTTCCTCTTCCGCAATGGAGCTGCCGTGTCGAGTGGGGAATCAAACGGGAAACATTTGAACCATTTCGTCCGTGTTCGCACACACGCCAACGCCGTCACGAGGTTCACACTTACTTGCTGTACTGTGTAGGAGCATCGACAAAAATTTCGACCGGCCGGTTCGGCTCTACCACCCGGTACCCGTGCGTATCGGCCACGTAGTGCGTCACGCGCAGCTGTCCATTCGGGTCGATATATCCGTAGCAACCGTAAGTGACACCATCGGGGCCACGTGTTTCGTGATGGAACTGTCCGTTCGGTCCCACCTCGTACCCGTACTGGTATGAACCTGGAAATTGGGGATGAAATGTGATAGCCGTACCTTTCGATGATTTCAAAGCAAAGTCTATACTAACTGGTGTTAAAGTTTGCCTCATGGTATTGGGTTTTGCCGGGTTCATCAATCGCCACGATAACTTCCTGCTCGGCACGAACGATACGCGCAAGTATCGTGAAAATCTGCAAACAGAAAGGGTATGGTAGAATCGGTTAAAAGTGTCCTGAAATGTGACGTCGATAAAACGAACGTTAGCATCATTGGACGCTTTCCACATTGAACGCCCTCCAGTAACTGCATACTTTTTGTAACGCAAAAAACGGCTTAACAACATTCTGCACTATCGCGTCCAAATTCCAAGCGTTTGCAGCAAGCTTTTTCAATCCAGAAAGCTCCACCGTCTACAGTAACATCCACTTTTGCTCCATTAAACAGCAAGCATGACATGCGATTGAAAGTTCAATATTCTAATATAATCCTTTACGAACGGTGGATGTTCAGAGCTATGGGGTGATGGTGAGATTTGTCAACCTTGTTTGCTGCTATATATGCTGTTGTTTAATATCATAGTCCAAAGGCTATGAAAGTAAACAGGTCGATGCGTTGGTCGAGTAAATTGACAGAAAGCCATGGGAAGATTTTCGGCCGTATCGGGGAACTCGTTCGTTCCCGGAAACGTTCGCCGCGACGCTCATTTGATGCATTTCACAGCCTACTAGAAAAAAAAATAGAAATCCTACTAGATTTTGTACTGCCCAACCTAGTGATACAACCCTGTCCACTCATGAGCGATGAATGTTTTTCGACGAACGAGTTCAAGGATCTCATTTATGATTCGTCACCCGAGTAAAGCAAACAACGGTATGCATATGGAGAGCAAAATTAAACATCGAAAATTATTCGTTTTTATTTATTTATTTATTTATTGATTATTTCACAGTTTAATTGAAAGTTAATAGCACCTCACAGGTGCATTTGGATCATATGCTGTGATGTGCATTTGACTAATAAGCTTTTGGTTTCTCCAGCAAACGGCGGTGTTTCGTGGTTACGGAATGGCAAACAATGAATAAATTAATCAATGTTTCTGGTCAATCTCCTTTGGACTCCATGAGTGATTGGCCGCAAAAAATTTAAGCATTAAAGCCGGGCTACATTGATCGTACTCGCAAGTGTAATTTCGATTTTCACTAGTGCATCTGGCGGCGGCTGACCGAAGCATTTTGCCAAACAATTTGGGGATGCTCCAGAAAATACGTTATTTTTCCATGTTTTTCACTATAACTGAACTGGGAAAGCTTTGTAATTGATACATAAATATGTTGTGCAAGTATTTCAGCCGTTTTTGCATCGAAAAATGGTGAAAAAAACTAATTAATTTTTAGATCCGGCACGACCATTCCCACGACGACCAAAAAAAGCTTCCACCAGCCGCCACTAGATGCGCTAGTGAAAATCGAAATTACACTTGCGAGTACGGCCAATGTAGCCCGGCCTTTAGAATCTTCCTAACAGTAAATTCGCCTGCTTTTCTGATACAGCTATTTCCCGTTCGTTTGTTGACACTTTTTCATCAAACTATCAAAAGCGAGCTGAATATGGCTATCTAACAACGAGCTTTGTATCGACCTGTTCTTTTTAAAAGACCTTGATCCTAGCCACTGAATTGGAACTTTGATTGAGAGCTATGAAAGGCTTGTACCAAGCATTCGATTTCAGCATTGAACTAATTCCTCATATAACAATATCCCACATTTCATTCTACGCAAGAACCTCAAAATTCTCTCGCACTTTTCCTGACAGTTTGGCTCTGTTAGAAGCAGCATGCTTAACTAGAACGACCTTTTCTAAAAGCGCAATCAACAACGTCACCTTGTCTCGTGAAGATGTCCTCCACTGCACATTCCACTGCGCGACAGTCTATAAATTCCTGCCTGCCATCATATGCATCACTAGTCCCCAGTTGTGCTTGCTTACAACCTGACATTTTCCGACTTTCGGAAGTGACAGTGTGCTGCCCCACCGTTGACATACAATTGTTTGCAAACGGTTCGAGCCCGTTACGAACGGCAACGTTTGTTCCTGCCAGATCAATGTGCGTCGAGGCGCACGCCGTTCCAGCAATGGGGTCCATTCCAGTCGCATCGTATCAAGAAACGCAACCGCAGAAACGCAAAAAATCGATGCCATTGTTTTGCTGTCGGTTGTGTAGTTTGCACAGGGCAGATCTGTCATCAGTAAGCATTCACCCGCGGCTCGTTCTCGCCTGCTATCGACGATTTCGACAAATATCTGCCAACCATTAGACGCACACGGACTGGAAAAGTGGATTTTTGTCTGATGATCGATAGCGAATGCAACAGGCTGGGTCTGATTTCGAAGGGAATCAGATTTAATTCGACGCTATAGGGCAATGATGCGATGGAGAGCGAAAGATAAAGGAAACCTACATATTTTGCAGTCAACGGGTTATTTTCTGCTTTTAGAAATTTGACGTTGGCTTGGTAATAAGCTTGAGATTAGGGTACATATAAATTTGAAGTATTTATTTATTTTTTTACTTAAACTCATACTTCAAAACTGGCAGTCCGTCTTGAACGGGAAAGATATTTACCGTGTATATTGAACCTTTTAAACAATTCTTAAATAAATAATCATCCTTTATTTATCATTTAAATAGCTGAGCAAATAACCAAACTACTCAATTAGCGAACAAATTACAAGAAAGTCTTCCGAAGCATTTGTGTTGTCTTATGAATCATTAAATTACACCAATATCTATAATCGATCGCTTTGAAAGGGTAATAAATATGTTGTATGTATTTTTGTCCAAATAATTCTTATTTATGCGTCTTCACTGCCTATCTTTCAAGAGTAAAATTTATTCCAGATGATAATATGACTACGGAATCACACTGAAACCGTATTGTGTCACAGAATTTCTCACGAAATCCATTTTCAACCAATCAAAACAGCCAATTGTCAGTCTTTCATCCGTTCCTATTGGAACCCTTTTTTCCAGGGAAACGTATAAATCGTTGCATTATGTTTTCGCTTACTTGCAAACAGTGACGGCACTTGCCTTAACGACTTATATGTCTCCAAAGCCAGCTGGGGTTTGGTGAGCCTACATTCAAGTGCTTGCGTTTGTTTCATCCAAACCTGCTCCGTACGCTCAAGGACTCGTCCTTCGGTAAAGCGCTCCCATCAAAACCCGGCCACTTTTCCTGGCACCGGCACAATAAAGGAACACGAACGATGGCCCCAAGTGGGCGTGCTGGCAATCCGTCAAAACTGTACCTTCCCTTTCCAAGAACGTCCCTTTCAAAGCTTGGGATTGTCTTACCGATGTTTTGGTTTCGCTTCCCAATTCCAAAGAATCACGCTGCCAACCGACTTCGGCGCCCGTTTCAACACACACACAGTTTTAACACTTCACCAAAAACCCACATCACAGGGGGTCGCCAAAAAAACAACACCCAACACAAATGCACACGCAGACAAATTGTGTTCACACTAAAGCTCGGTCCCTTGTTTGCCTTAATCGGAACCCATCGTGACAACCAACGCCCCGAACAAACACCAAAACAAAAAATGCTTCATGCCAGGCTAATCCTTACCGGATGATGCTAACCACTCTCGACTATTCCGACTTTACCACCCGGAACATAATCAAACGGAGTCTAGAGTAAAGGATGCGTCCGCTTTTTCATGGTGCGCCATTTCTATGATGCGGTCGTTCTATTTACAGCCACCAACGCACAAATAGCCCCATTCGTGCGGTGCCAATCCACACCCTCGGGGGGACGATGGCAGAGCGGATCTCGTTTAAAGTAGCTTGGCAAGATAATCCTTGGTTTCAAATTTGATTGCAATGAAAGGTAGGCGCCATTGTTTCGTCGCTCGAATTGGTCGGTGTCGCGTTTCAATGGTGCTTGCCAGTACTGGTGCGGGTTTTGAAGTGTGTACAAATTGTAATGGAAGCTTTTAGGCGTAAGGATCAGCAGCAGTAGCAGTGCTAAAATGAGGACCTGTTTCCATGCAAATAAAGTCGTATTAAGTTTAATGGTTTTGTGAGAATTTAGTTTTATGTCATGCTATTACACCAAATGAAGACTATTAAAGAGACAATTTTCATAACAGATTTATGTTTCATATTTTAAAAACGCGCATCATTGCATGATTAAACTATTTTAATCATAAAATTAATAGCAAGCCATAACGTTGGCTCCACACCAACGTTTATGCCAACATCTCAATTATAGGAAAACAAGAAGCAATGCAATCATGCATTACTGAAAATAATGTTTTTTTTTTTCTGTGGCGGCCTTATGCTAGCTGACGAGCTGACGACCGACATGAAGAATGTATCATCTGGTTCCTTGATTTATTTTATTTATTGCTACTACTAAAACCTGTACGTCTGGTTAATACATAAAAAGACAAAAATCAGCATATATAACCATATTTAAAGTACTTCGAAACAAGTAAGCTATCTAACTTTTTGCAGCTTTTAATCGTTAATGTAATAATCCGAAAAAAAGATACTTGATTGAACAATTTGCAACATTAATCACTGGAATATCTTGTGTTCTAGGGAATATGTTCTACTGGAATATCTTTGTGTAAGGGCTTCTAAAGCAAAAAATAATAGGGCTCTTCACGATGCTAGTCAATTTTTTGTATGAAGTTTGACAGTTGGAGGCTGAAATCATGTAAACACTCCATACAAAACCACACATAAAACTAGCTTGCAATTTTCAGTCTAGATTATTCTAGCCTCAAAGGTCGAGTACCTGCTTGTTTACACGGTGGTGTTTTCATTTATCCCAAGGTGCATCAAAGAGATCAGGTGGTGGAATCTAGAATCAAAGTGTATGTAGTCCAGGTGGTCTCATAGCATGTTTTTACAATCAAATTTTAACGTCACTTTTTGTCAGGGCGGGTGAAAACTTTTTAACAAACATTTGTCTGGTGGTTTGAAGAATACACAAAACATTCTTAAAATCTTCATTCAGAAGCAAAATCAATAAAACTCAGTTTTCTAAATTCATACACCTTGGGATAAGCCCACCTGTATATTATACCGACTAAGATAGCTGCTCCAAAACTAAATTAACCATGGTTCTGGCGGACTCTTTCGTCACTAAGTGTTGATGTACCATCGGTTGACATCACTACAACAGGTATAAAAATAAAAAATAACAGATTAAAATACTTTTACTGTACTACAAAAATGCCTCAAAAACGTAAGGTTTATTTCATTACTCCTTTCATTCAAATTTTAATAATAATGGTAGATATTTTAATAATAATGGTAGAGTAATGAAACAAAATTCGGGGGGTTAAGACATTTTTAGTGCATTAAAAACCGTGTTTTTTTTTTGTATTTCTTGTCTTACGTGGAGAGAGAAAGGTAAATAGCAATAGAGAAGGAAGACACGTTCATCTTAGCAACGAATAAAAACAGGGGAGAGCGCAATCTTGACCGGAAGGTATATTTCAGAGAGTTGGTGCGAATAATGCTCGTAAAACACGGCGATGTGACGAGCATTACATTTTCATAGCCAAAAGTAAGCGACTTCGATAAAAAAAAGTGTAATAATAATAAAAACGTGTAAAATGAAACATAAATAATCTCAATTTTCATACAACCCCCTTCGTTTGATGGAAAGCTAGATAGATATTTACACTGAAAGCCATCTGCAACGATCTACAGAATGATATAGACGCTAAAAAAATAAAATATATACTTTTAAGAAGAGTTTATTTACCAAACCATCGCACCGATTGGGCCTGCAAAGAGTACCGTCGCCCATATAACAGTGTGCAGATCAAATTTTATTTTCACAGCTAGCTTTTAATTACATGACCCTACGGCATACCCTACAGAGTTGTTTATGTAAAGCTTGTACATCTGATCTATTTGAGCAGCAAATGTAACGACATTCATGCATTAGTTATTTACAGCAAGACCTAACCTTTACATCGTACTTCAGTATCAGTAAAACATCACACATTGTGCACAAAAATAATCATCACAAAATCACATTTACTCGAACCAACACAACCGACCATCCACACAAGTAAAGCAAACATTCTTTACCAAACCATGTTTGCTACAGTTTGCTCGTTCCCAGACGGCATAGAGTGCGACACTGAAACCAGTGCATACCGTTCATCTTGTGTTTTGCGTTTATTCAATTACAATTATTTCCCCAACCAAGATAAAAACAAAAAAATAGAAGAAAAAATGCGAACGGGTTCGCTCCGTACGGCTTTTGTATCCTTCCCGGTACAAACAACGAGGCACACTGTACATTTTAATTCAATTAATGTCTTGCACTTATCTTGTTCCACTCTGCCCTTGCCTGCCAGGCCAGTGAGCATCCTTAGTGCTGCCATTGATCTCCGTGCAATCGCACGTTGCCCCTTTTTGGAGGCTTTGGAGGCGGTGCCATTGCCCGGGATAGAATATTCTACTCGGCTCGAAGCACCGTGCTGTTGGCGGTAACATGATTATGCTGCCCCATTCTTTATCTGCAGCCGGTCCCGCCGCATACGCATACCTCTCTTGGTTGGGCAAAAGGCAATCGATTCACTTTCAGCACCTCCAAACCACCAGGTCATGTCGGATGAATAAAAGACCGACACCGAAGCAAGCGCATACATTACTTTTATTCTAAGTGGTAAATAGCAGCAGTCCGGGTTGCCGTGTTGTCCGAAGCATACCTATCGGAGAGTGCGAGCGTTGCATAGATTCCAACACTGGTTGCATGTAAACTATTTCGGATGCTTACCTAGTGTCGCTTAATTTTCTGCATTTTCCTTTGTTCCGGCACTTCTGGCCACACGAGTAGACTCTTCTATTCTTCACCCTAAACTCGGTACATCTTTAACACCAAGAGTGATGAAAATTCCTCCACTGAAACCAGCTAGTGCTACTGCACAGCGAAAACGTTTGTTTGTGGCACTTGCTTGCCACACCGAGCACACTTCCCGGGTGATTTTTTGCTGCAGCCTTATTGCTAGTTGAAGTAATTGGCTCGGCTGTGCATTGCCCTGGAGACTTGGGCACTTGAACGTTAGTGTCATGGTTGTCACCGAGGTAGCATTCCGGGAATTGAAACTTCAGACAATTCAGAGTCAAGCTCTGCGAGACGATAGATTGGAATACTCAACAATCCGAAACAATTTCTAGTACGTTTTGCTACTCAAAATAGTTGCAGAGAAGGAATTTTCCATTCTTTTCCAGTGAGCATGAGTAAGAAGACAATGAGGAATAAAATAAAAAAGAAGCTTGAAACGAACATTCAGCTCCTCATCCTTGGCATTGTTAGTGGAAGCTTTTCTTCAAATCGATGAAACATGTTTGGCAGAAAGTTACACTTCATTCAACATGGATTGTTTGTAGGAAGATATATAAATATTTCCAGATTTTAGCAATGTAAATAGCAATGATGTTATGAATCAGGGGCCTCCAAACTTTTCAGCTCGCGGGCCGCATTGCTTCAAAAATAATTATGTTGAGGGCCATTTGACGCTACCTTTAACTGATGAGTGAACGTTTAAATCTCGTTTTTATAATAAAATACCAACGATACTTGTACAGTTTCGTGTTACTAAAGTTTGATTTTTGTCTAAGAAAAGTAAAAAATACATTTTAATTTTAAAAATTCATAATAACGAAATATTTATATTAACTCTGGCAAAGTCATCGTGGGCCGCATTATAAGCTCTTGAGGGCCGCATGCGGCCCGCGGGCCGTAGTTTGGAGACCCCTGTTATTAATAATGCGTTATGAATGATGCGTATAAAATAGTGAATTTGCACTAGATAGTTCAGTAGTTCCGCTGCCTTGAGATATGAAGGATAAAAATGATGTAAACAAATTTTACTCGAGAAACTCGAGAAACGAGAAAGGTTGGCATTCAACACAAATTATTTGAGGTGCTAATCCTACTAAACCAGACACAACCAGACAGGCCCTGCTGTAGATTCAATGGTTAATATGCTTAGTTTATTTTTATTTTGTCGTCTCTTGTTAGATTTATTCAACAGAAATGATTTAAATTTTAAAAAAATCTTACAAAATATTATTCAATATCTGTCCTTACCAAAATATTCATAGCTATAAAAATTGATAAAAACCAAAAAATAGAAGATTAATGATGGAAAGAAAGAACGGCATGGAGTGGCACATGGTTTATATTTGTGGTATTTTTTCGAAAAATAATTTTTAAACTACTGGTTTTTGTTGTGCATTCAATTGTTCTGTTTTTCATATGATTGGCTTTATAATTCTTTGCATAAACTAAACAGGGTAAGTGTTGTGGCTAAAGCACCAATTATGGCTATAACGAAAACTATTTTTGCTCTTAAAAAAGCAATTTGCGTTTTGAAACTACGAATGCATCTTTTATTTCAAATATGATAATTATAAAACATTTGTGCTTCATTAGTTCCGTGCTGGCCACTTCTGTTTGTTAAATATCACCCTTTAAAAGTGTGTTGTCAAGATGTTTAGCATCTCTTACCATTTAGCTAAGAACAGCGCTGTAAGAAATTAAAGATTTTGAAGTAGCTACCCATAGTTTTTCTCTTAAAATCACCATTTTGATGCAAAATTAATTATTGTTATTGTTATTTAACGACTTCACACCGAAATTTATTACTTCATCGAAAAGATTTCATCGAAAATGTGCCTTTTTGTTTGTCCATAATAGGTACAACTGAACATCTATGTACCAAAGTGTGAATATGTGTTTTAAGAATCATTTATTTGTAAAGTGTTATAAAATCAAATCATCAACATAATGCACGCTTGAATGACTTTCATACAAAAAAAGCGAAATCTGAAGCCGCTCGTGTCGCCATGTTACCAAATGCGCTCTTGTTCTTCCCTGGTCGATAGTTGGAGCTAATCGTGACCAGAAGTACGTTGGCCAGAAGATAGTTGAATATTGGCTACGATTATTCATTTAAGCAAATTCAAACAGACCACCCTGATTTGTGCTCCTCTGCGTATCGCGCTGAAATGGTTGCTGGCTTTGGTATAGCTTCGGGAGCATGTGATATGAAGGATTATCAGGTGACATGAAGTATCGTCAAACGCGATGTTTGAAAGTTGTAAGAAAGTCAAATTTTTGAAGGATTAGTCCCATCTATTTAGCGATTAATTGAGCGTGGCTATCAATAAAACCAGTGATTTAAAACGGATATGTGAAACTATTTCTATTACGTTTTAATGGTGTTTACATACTTATAGTTGCGAAGTGAACGTATAATTACTTGATTTGAGTTAAAACAATGGTATAAAATCATTTTTGGTGTAAATATCCAAGAGTTTTGGCCTACAGCCACAATTGGTACAGTTATGGTGAATTACTAGGAAAACCATAGCTGTAATTGGTACCTTGGGAAGCAAAGTTTAAATTAATTTTTAACCATTTTAATAAAAAATAAGTCAAAACTAAAAAAATACCCATATGTTCTACACATTTTACGCTATAACAAAACATATACACTTTTAAAATTTTACTTTATACTAATTTTTATAGGAGTAAAATCGGTATCTTGATGGCGTAATATATATAATTGGTACACTTACCTCAGATCAATATCGCAAAAAGACGATTGAAAATCTTGCTTTCTAGTGTATTGCATGTCATACGTACATGGGAATGAGACAAAAGCTCCCACAAAATCGACGTTTACAAATTGTAATTGTGTGGCAGCGTAAAGCAATCATCTTGTAAGTCTTCTATTAAGCAAACATACACACAATAATACATGCAAAGCAACTTAATTGACCTACTAAATACGACGCCCAGGGGACAATATTTCACCATCGTAAGTAAAGCTCGCTGACTTAGTAGTAAATTAAATGAAGGTAATTAGCTTCGCCCTGGATGAAGGTATCAATTTTTTTGTTCCACCACTCTGAAGGTAAATAAACAATAATCATTTCACATAAAAAATGAGTGTGTGTGTGTTTTGCAACGGTTACTTTTATTTACCAACTACTCTCACTACACCGTTTGTTTCACTTAACTCGTGGATAAGGATAAAAGCTCGACATTACTGTCGCCCGCGACGGCCATTACCACCGTTCAAACCGGGTCAAACCCACGGCAGACGATGGTGATACAAATTTTATCACCCTCTAAACGGGCCTCCCGGGCCAACTGCCGGAGATGGTATTAGGCAACGGGATCGCAAACGACCGAATGGCCAAAAAATGTATAAAACCTCTCACTCCACCCCTTCGACTCCACCGAATGACTAATCCAACGGAGGACCGATCGCCTCCAACCGCTCCGGGACCGTTTCCGTTTCGTTTCCGTCGAGTGTTGCGGTGGTGGACTTTTTTAAGGGAGCCACCTCACATGACGTAATGTCCAGCGGGGCGAAATAAAAAGAGCGACGAAAAAGACGCTTCGCCCACTGACGACAGCGTATGCAAAGCGTCTTTTCGGATTAGAAGACGAGTTTGAAGATTGGAGGAGGGGGGGGGGGGTGAGCCGAGTTGACAGTACACCCGTGATTTATTGGGCTATTTATTTCGTTCTGAGATTTGGCAGTGCGCGGCGTACATTATGATTGATGTCGAGAACGAATCGCAACATAAGGTTGCCGTTGAGTAAGGGAATGGCATTGCAAGTGTTTGTAGTTCATGTTTGGGGTTTACATTTTAATTTAAAGTAGCTATTTCTGGAGAATGATTTAGTTTACTTCCGTTGTTTTCCGTGCGCGACTACTTTTCTCGCTAAGCTCGACTGCTTCAGAGAATCCTATCGAAGGTTAGAGTCTAATCTTATTAACCATCAGTCGACAAACATTTCTCTGTCCCAAAAACCAAAAACAAAACGAACCACCAACACGGTATGGCACCTTCGCTATTGTTCTATCGATTTTCGACTCGTAAATCAATTACCTTGTCTTGCTTGTCAATTTCGCAACGGGAAAGCAGTCCGGACTCCGAATTGTAGTGGTACAGTGACAGTCAATCAGCCCGGACGTGTCCGAAACGACCGAGATCAAATGGATGTGGAGTATGGCCAAAAACAAAAAGTGGCAACACACAAAAGAAAGACATCAAAGGTGTGCAGCAGCACAACCTTTGGGGCAGATTTGAGATGTGTTTCAAGGATTACCGCCCTCGGTATCGTTTCGATTCCGGCAAGGATATGCCATAGTAACACAACCACTTATCGACAGCCTTGCTGGAGCGTTAAAAAGGACGATTGACATGAAGATTTAAGAAGTGTTTGTGGCTCGCTATTGGATAGCTAGTGAAACGTCCACACTGGTTGTCAGTGTATCATGCGGCTGGCACAATATACTTTTCTGACACCACAAAAAAGGGATCAATGGGAAACAACACCAGCATGAAAAGTTCCTTTGTACAACGTAGCATGAATCAAAACAAGAAACATCTGACAAATCTTTTATACCTGTTTTCATCACCTAACTGTAAGCTCTTGCTCAAAGTATGCCAGCGTCATTTTTTGAAAGAAAGCAATCAGAACTATCTTTCTGAAAACTTAGTGTTTCTTTGATGTAATTGATTAAGTGAACCGATGTGCTGATGAATTGTTGAATTTGTTTAATAATTAAATATTATGATTGTTTGGTAAATCTTTCTGAAAACTTAGTGTTTCTTTGATGTAATTGTTTAAGTGAACCGATGTGCTGATGAATTGTTGAATTTGTTTAATAATTAAATATTATGATTGTTTGGTAAATTGGTAAATTATATTGTATATCTTATACAATCAGACTTCTGCTATTAAATTACTGTGAAAATAATTTCCGGTCACGTTTTATTAACACTTAGGCCCGGGAGTATGAAAATGTTGTTGGAACATATGTTACCAAATCGTATGGACGAACTGTCAAAATCATGTTGCGGGAACATTTTTGTTGCAAGAGAAACCAATCGATTTGTTTCATGTTTATTTGTTGCATGAACATTTTTGGACTTGTTTGCACACCAAAACGGATAAAAAATATTTACAACTTAATTTAAAAATGTTTTTGTGAGTGAATATGTGCACAGTTTTTGAAATAAATAGGAAAATCCAGAAATGTTGCCATTGAACAAATGTTGCCGCAACATGTTCATAGACCCAGGCCTTACTCTATGGCTTTTGTTTGTATGCTTTTGTTTATGTTTTTTTGTATATATTCTTACGCTTTTAGTCATTGTTACCTGTTTTAATGCTTTAAAAAGTTTAAATCTCAAGCAAACGATTTAACTTTTGCAATATTTTACAAAAATACTTACTACTCCTTTATGTTGCTTTTTGCCTGCTTTGTTTATCGTTCATATTTGAATTTCATATTCTAGATTTTCTACAGAACCATTTCGTATAATGATGTAATAGATGAAACAAAGCGGTTTATTAAAAAATATTCGTATACTTTTCTTGTTATTCTTCTTCTTCTCCTTCTTCTTCTTTGTCTTAATTTTCTATTTACTTCTTCTTCTTTTTATTCTTCTCATTCTTTCTTTTTCTCTTTTTTCTTCTGCATCTTCTTCTTTTGCTTCTTCTTCTTCTTTTTCCTCTTCTCTTTCTTCTTCTTCTTCTATTTACATAGAAATAACTATTTTTATCAATGTTCTAAATGATTCTTTCTATATTTTTCGTATTTTGAATTTAAATATGTTGCAATACTTATATTAGCATGATGTAGTAACGAAACATGTTCACTTTTGTCACACGGCACCAACATCTCACACCTAATAATTGATATTCTGAATATATTGACAGCTCCAAACAACAAAATAATGCGTTAACATTCCCATCACTTCTTATATCCCTTCACTCATGCTTTTGAGAAGCTAACAGCGAAAAAAACAAGCTATGATACTTCCCACTTCCCTTTCGCAAATGCCACTCGCTGCTAACAAACATAACGCAACGCGAACGATGCGCCCCATTCGCCCGCTCGACGACGATATCCTTCACATTTATCTATATCACGGTGACTCCATCTCCTACCACCACCACGCTGTCACGCGGTTCGAGTGGTCCCGATGTGTCGTTGGACCCACCACAGCAACATCTTCAACAACAGCAACAAACAGCATCATAGCACGAGCGTGCGCACACACAACGACTAAGGCCCGTACAATGTCCGCCAAGCGGCTCGAGCGCCGCTAAGCCCATCTCTTGTGTGTTTGGCCGCAAAATCATGCTCTCTCGGTGTTCTTATTTTTATTATAATTCGCGTAAACATACTCCTTACATGGGGTGGATACGTCTGATTTGTAATAACCACTGGAGGAGGTTAACGTACAAGTACAAGTCATCTGCTCGATGTTTGCTTACCCTCGACAAAGTAAAGTTTTATCATTGCATTAGATTTCCCGTCCCGCGTGCCGGACCTTGAATCACCGTCGTTGAAGACGACCAACCAACCAAACTGAAAAAAAAACACAATCATAATTTTTTACGCGCAAAAAAAAGAACTCCTAACAATATTCAACAGATGACGCTCACGAGTGCTTTACGGGGCAACAGCATTTGGCAAAAGTGAAATGAAAACTTTAAACACATCTCAAGCTCCCTCAACGCGCGCCGGTGGATGATCACACCGTAAAACACGCTCCGATGGCCTGCGAGGCATCACCATGGACGCGAGCATTGTTAGACCAAAGCGTGGTAACGATCTTGATTAAGCATCATATAAATTTGAGTAATTTGTCGTAAATAAAAAAAAAGGTGACCGGGTGGTTGGCGATGGTCACCCAGTGCCCCCAGAGCATGCTAAGTTTGGTGTTTGGAGAGTCCTCAGCAAAAACTCTATTACGATCCGAGCCACCACCGCCACTTGAGCAATTATACTTCTGGGACGATTTATTCCTTTTATGCTGCTTAAAAGCTTTTGCCCAACTGCTGTGCCCCTTTTTGGGCTCAGGGTTGTGCTTTTTTGCATTCCCAGCAGTAACCTCAAATCAGAATCAGTTGAGTTGATAAAATTAATAAGACCGGTGCGAAACTTAGGATTGCGGCACGTTTTATCTACTGTAGTCGTGCGCGCCATCTAGTGGAAAATTTGTCCATCAAATTAGTGTCCCAAGTGACTAGCAGTGACGTTGCATTGTGAGGAATTCTTTCTTTGCTGGAGCTTATCGTCCCTCCCCCCCTCGCTGATTGAACGACGCAAAGGTTGAGTGCGATCGTAAAACAAAACACACTCCATCAACATAAACCGGCTCTCTTCTAAGGCCGGCAGCAGTGGCTCGATGGTTCTAGTCGAGGCGCACCAGGCACCATAGGCGGAAGTACGCTCCACCCCCACCCATCAAATTTGAAGAAAAAAACAATGCGTGAAATGTGCGTAAATGCGCACGACGAAACGATGTGAATTTGACACTGATGCTGTCAAACATGGACTTGGTGGTGTGGCTGTTGTTTCCCTCCTCTACCTTCTCTTCTACCTCCTTTTTCGTTCCTAAAAATGGTGACTGCTAATTACAAGCACCGCGGTGTGTGCGCGGCCAAGTCGAGTCAATAATTTAAATAATTTTCAATCACCGCCCCCCGCAGTAGGTAGGCTACAAACCTCAGTTACAAATCAGTTAACAAAAGATTGCAAACGGTAAGTGACCCCCAGGCCCGCGCGGTGCAACGATGGGGTGGAATTTGTTCGCACCCCTCCCGGGGCTGTGTGTGTGTGTGTGTTTATGTGTGCTTTGTTTGTTTCCACAAGCAGCCGTTTTTTCCCATCGGGTGCCTTTGTGCAGATCTGCGACGCTCGCCACTTGCCGGCCCCAACCACACAAACACACAATCAGCTGATGCAGCCGAGAAAAGCACGTGGAGTATGCCGAGTATGACGATGGGGTCTCTGCTGTTTCACGGATGCCAATGTCAATGGGTCATTATTGGCTGATAGCAGCAAACAACAAGCAAACCATTCGATTTCAATGCCAAACAGAAAATGGGGAAAACGACACCGTTAGGAAAGAGGTGACGTAGTTAGCGGAAGTTTCTGCACGTGTGAAACTTTAAATAAACTATTGGAAAATTACAATAATTTACAAAAAGAAACCTACTCCAGGTGTGGATTGACATTTGATAGCTACCTATAGGTAACATATCGCCACCAAATCCGGCCCCAAATGCCATCATTGCGAGCGCTGAGGCTATAGGTTTAATGTCAAATCAATCCATAACATATGAATCGGCAACTTTGGCTTTTAAATGCAGGTAAACAGATGATGGTAACATTTCCGCGTTCTGTATCAAATGACGGCGGATTCCTGTGGCCCAGCCTTAGTTTTACGCGTGTGATGATTAACTGTTCTAAAAGCCATCTTATGTTTCAGTGTCTCATTTGCGGGATTTATATCGATGATTATGATACTTAAGCGGATTATAGTCGGTGCCTATGAGTCAGAACAACTGCTGCCATTTTATTTCATTTTTTCATTTTTGGTACAGTATGTCTACAGGATGAGATGAAAAAACTGCAACAAACTTTTATTATTTCAGACTTTTTCTGAACCGCTCGTCTGAAAGATGTCAGATTTATTCCGGTGATAGCTCATTATATTTTTTACAATTATAATAGAGCGTTTCAGTGTGACTTTTTTAGGAAAAAAAACTATCATCGCCAAGAATGTGCCAAAATATCGCAGAATCACTTTCGTGCAGCATGCAGATGAAGTCAACCATCGACTGCCGGAAGGCAGGTGGCCAAAGGTGGCCAATTTAAACAAACACACATTTATTCTAATATTTTATCACATTTCCAACAGTATTTTTATTTTACTTAATAAAATTAAAAGTAAAAAAATAAGTTTTCTTTTTTAAGTTATTTCATCTCACCCCGTACAGTCGGAATAGACTATGTGAAAGTTACGACCAATTAAAAATCGCAAATTTGACAGATAGAGAAATAATACAAGTAGTAAAATCAGCTTTAAAATTTGAAATCAATTAGGCTTATGAAAGACGATTAACGTTCTTGCTATAGTTAATACACCTCCATAGCCTATTTATATTTAAAGCATTTTTGCAACCAAATCTTTAAGTGAAATTATTTTCTTATCATTAATATTTTCTTATTCGTTTTTTTCCTTAAACACTCAATTTGATTGTAAAAATTGGACCATCCTTTTCGATTGTATAGCTAAAACCATCTATACATTTCAAGAACATGAAATATATTTAATTGCAATAAAAATTGCACATGTTAACAAACTTTCAAATCTTCTTCTTCTACTTGGCGTAACGTCCTAAGCGGACATGCCGGCCTATACAGGCTTGCGAGGCTTAATTCATTACCACGCAGTCGTCGGATGGCCAATCCTTGCTACGGAGGGACGATCCATTCTAGGCTTAAACCCATGACGGGCATGTTATTGAGTCGTTCGAATTGACGACTGTACCTCGGGACCGCCCCCGAAATATTGTGACATATTGTGAAATAATGGATATTTGCCAATTGTTGCACACTTAAGCCAACGTATTTCATTTCAACGTTGCAGCCAACGTATTTAATATGTTTGAGATCGATAAAATCACAATATGCATGTTATGCGTGCCTAGTATACATCATTATTGTTAAAAACTATTATGTTTAATTTATTAAGGCAGAAAAACGATTGATAATGACAAGACTACTGTTTTTTTAACCTATTCAAAAATCCAATTGTTGCGCATGTAAAAAACTCAAAATTATATTGTTGCACACAAATTAAATAGATATAAATAAAAAATATAGATAAAACATATAATAGCACCAACAACCAAAAAAGGCTATTTTGATGACTTTTTACGAAGAAATTGATGATGAGTATTTAAAGGAAATCATTTGTTTTAAGTAGCCTGATATTAATCAATCTTGTTAGCTATTTTCATGTAAAGAAAGTTATACACGTTATTTATCATAAGCTAAATTAAGGTTAAAAAAAATATTTGTAAAAATGTCCAAAATAAAGACACGATGCAACAATTTTTAACAAAACAACTTCAAAATACATAAAAAGTTGCGCATGCAAATACTATTCAATAGAAGAAAACCCTCCACCAAGATTGAGTCATAACAATAATGTTATGAAGCTTCAGGTGTATCGAATTCGGCAAACCCAAACTGCACAAACGCTAATTAGAGAACGCAAAACGCCACCTACTAATATACCCGTCTCGGCACACCAGGTTCTCACGCGCGGCATTGCGGCATGACTTCATCCAATCAAACAGACAACGAATGCGACATCCTTTCTAAAATATTAGCAAACAACAGATTTCGGGGAAGATGCTGCAAAACAGCAAGGCACAGTGCGTTCCGGCACCGTTGAGTTCGATCCATCCTATGACATCCGCCGATGCACCCATAAAGCTCAACCGCACACTAACTCGCACCGACCGCGCTAAAATTTATCCATTCCGATCGGCAGCTCACCCGCGCGATGCCGCGCTTTCGGTGCTGTGCGACAGTGGTGTGTATATATATTTATTCGATTGCATAATTGATTGTCGCGAGCGGGCTCGCGCACGCGCTCGGCTTCACCACCAAACACTCCAAGCACAAACTGGGTAAAAGTCCCGCTAACAGATACGATCGTTCGAGGGGGACGAGAGACCGCGCGATCGAGTGAGTGAGAGTGGGTTGTCTCAATCCCAAAAACCAACCCAAAAAAGAAGACTACTCCTCTAACGCACGGACCCTACCTGTGCGACACCTTTGCCCGCGTGTTTATCGAACGCAAACTCGCCGAAAAATTTGAATCTGACCTCGGTCGCATCTTCAGGCGCTGGCGCGAGTGTCATCCTAACGTGGTTAGCGTCTACTGTCGAAACAAAACGCCCCAGGGAGAGGGAGAGATGGTTGAGACCTACCACAAGGAAGGTCTAGCGAGAGCTAAAATGTCGTACACTAAACCCTCCACCGAATGTTCGAAGCATTTCGGCCTTTGCCCGTTAGTTTGTCACTTCTCGTCCCCTCCTTCGACGATGGTGCTTGGATGGCGTAACGATGTGCGGATGGCACACGCGATCGCTTATCGAATAATTCCACCTCCACACCTCCTTTCCAACAAAAAAAAACACTTCCGACACCCGGCCCGGTCCCCCGAAAGCAAAACGTGATGTTTTATTACCGCGCCGGTGCCGGTGGTGCTCAGCTAATATGTGTTGACCTTTCTCTGTGTTTTTGTTGTTGTTGTACTACGAAATAATCACCAAATCATCATCATTCGCCGCATCAAGCGCAGCATGCGGCGTTATCACCTTTCTGTACTATTCCCTCTTTCATATAGACACACTAATTAGTTTTTGTTTGCAAAGATCAGATCCACCGATAAACTCGTGGGGGTTCGTCGCCTATTAACAGAGAAGAAAGAGAAAAAAAAGATCACTTACCAGTAATGACGCTAAACAGCGCCATCTACCACCACCCAGCGGTGACATATTGACAGTCATCAATCAGCGCGTAATAGTGCAGAGTGTCAACACGCGGGTGCACACAGCGTACAAACAGCGCCAGCGATGAGCGAACCTGCTGGCAAGTGCACTACTTTGCGTGAGCAGAAGCTACCCCGGATCTTGCTTTGGGAGTTACGAGCTTTGAACGGCTTTGAACACGCGCTCGTCACTTTTTCCACGAACCCGTACTCTTTTCCCACACGAAATGTGTATCCAAACACACACACAAATCACACACAAATCATGCACAAACACTTAAAAACACACACCAACAACACCCACTGTTGTGTTGATCTAGCGGTTAGACCGTTTGTGGGTGAGGCTTTCCAAACACGCCGACTGCCGACTGGAGGTTGGAGCTGTTGTGTGCGGGCAGCCCACGGATTGCTTAGATTGAAGATTCGCACATTCTTTCGCCACGCTCACTGTAAGGTCCGGGATGTACGAGCTCACTCGTCGTACACTACTAGCGCACACACCTCGATTCTGCTTCGGACTGTCGCCGCACACACCTTTATGTCGGTTCGATTGATTCGCTCAAACACCTCAACAGCTCCCTTGCTAGGCGCCCTTGGTCTGAGGGATGATCTTTCCTCACAAAAAAAAATACCACTGTAAGAACGATGGACCGCGCTTCTTAACCGGTGGAAAACGACTGCATCCTCCGTGACCGGTAGCGGTGCTTTTTATATCATCCTACAGGAACGAACGCACTCCCGGTTCGTATCCCGCTGATCCTGATCTCTCCCCCTGCTGAAGCACTCACGCGAAGAAAATTTGCACCCCAAACGGGAAACAGCAGAACGGAAGCAGGGAAATGTGTGAGCGCCACCGTTCTCGTTCTCTCAACTCGCTCTTCTTTTCTCTTTCCAGCGCAAGATTCGCGAACTGCACGGTACGACCGTTACACCGTTACTGGCGGGCACCGGGGCAACGTTTCCATTTTAAACCGCGGGCTAAACCTGTGCGGCTCCCACATGCGTTCGCGCTGTAAATGTAACGCACCACTCAGCTGGCTTTGAAGCACTCACGCACCCGATCGGGGTGGGTTTGAAGCGTTTCTTCTTTGGTCGGTTCGGCGATCGGAAGCGTTTTGCTGTTGCAAGAACGCTGTTCGTTCCTGCGCCAGTCACTCACGATCGGTTTGCAGAAGAAGGAAGGTCAAGCTTTGCCCGAGCTTTCAATTGTTGATGCGGTTGACTATGCTTGAGTGATCGTGAGTGTTGCACTTCGTGTTGGATCATGTTGAACAAGCGTTTGCAAATTGGTGATGATTATCTTGTGCTGTTATTTAATTTGGGGTGTTAATTTGGTCAAGTACAAACACAAGTAACAGTAGAACGTCCAGGATTATCCAGGAGCGGATTAACCGATGGGCGACTTAACCATGCGCATGAAATTGACAAGGATAGCTGACAATTGAATAACAGTTTTTTGTGCAGCTATCTAGTTAGTAGTGATTAGAGCTTCATTTTTGTTCAAGAACAGTTATAATACAGAACAGAACAACAAAAAATATTATTCATTAATCAATTGGTTGAAAGAAAATTGTAAGTATAACCATCTTATTTTATATTTCTTCACATATTTGACATTTCTTGAAACGTAATCCGTTGTATTATATTCTTATTCTAAAATTAATCAATTTATGTATTTTTTGTGCGTTTTGTTTTTGATCAATCCATGCAATTCTATGAAGTATAAATAAAGCCAGATCATGTTTAATTGATTAGAACAGACAATAATCCGAAGCATCATGTCTAGGTTACACAGTGGTGAGATAAAACTTACATTTCCAGTGTTTTTTAGTACTTTTTTAAGGATGCCGTAGGAGCGTGAAAATAAAAAAATGAAGTAACGGGGTTCGTCGCTTGATCACCAATTTCCCAATATTAGACCCAGTACTCCACCTTTAAGGTGATTTTACTTGCTTTTAAGCGCCAATATACTTGAAGTGTGCGGCTTGGTCAAATAGGCCCCTTCGGAACGGTTCTCTATATTTTCAATATGGATATATTTTCTAGCAGAACTCCCTGCAAGAAAACACTTTTTGTTGCAAAAGATTCCATGTTTGTAGCTTATAATTACAATGTTACACCCACCGTAGCGAAATTATTGGTAGTGGAAAAGAAAGCCTAAAGATAATCCTTTAAAATCACTGTTTTTGTTTCGTCCACCACAGTAAAATAAATTATTGACGACACCTATGCTAAATGTGCACAAGCTTTTTACAGTCCTAGTATGATAAAATGTTCGTTCGTCTTTCTTTTATGCACGATTTATAAGATTTTTTTTACGCTTCATTCCAGTTTAATATTTGAATGCATTTTTTAGTGTAAATCTTTTTTTTTATATTCAGGAGTATTGGTACATTTAATTATTATTAAGGTAAAAACGCAGTTCAAATGATGTATTTTTATTAATATTTATAATTATTTCATGTTGTAAGGTTTTGCATTTGCTGCATTTATTAATTTCTTCATTCATTAAATACACTTGAATAAAATTTGGTAAACTTTAATGGCTCATCACATTAAAAGGGAACGAGACTATCTCACAAATTTCAAATTGTTTGTTGAACATTTTTGCTTATATTTTAGTCGTTCTTATTTCATGTGGTAATGATACCGTTTACTTCTTTTACTACATACATACATACTTCTTTTTATGTATAACATATTTTGGCACGCTGCATAAATTTCTGGAATATGTTCTTGCTTTTTTGTTCACTTCCTTTCTCTATATGTCTCCTATACGATACTATAATATGCTAAAAGTTTATCAATTTAAAGCAAATGATGTAGAAGTACGATTCTCACACATTTCACCAAATACACAAATAAATTATTGCATTTTTTACAGTTGTTATCTGCCTCTTTTAATTAATTTACTTTACACTACAATGTTTCAAATAGCTTCAAGTTGTAAAATGCCAATTACAATTGTAGCATGATTTCATAAAACACAATTTGACATCTTCCTTGTCTGACGAAATCCGCTCTAGTTCAACTCTCAGCCCTAACTCATCACACCCGTCAACCTTCGTGGATTTCCTTTTACGGATTTTCTTCCGCTGCAAGCAAATCAGCATCTCCCCCTTGTGAAGCAATCATGTCAACCCCATTGACGAGAGAGGCACACCGTTTAATAGGTAGGCGCTATTCATACTGTCCAAATTACAGTCACTCAAAGCTGATTAGCTACAATCCTCGCCTCAGCCCGCGGACGTTTAGCATGAAGCACGCGTTCACTACCGAGCTGCCACTCAGCAAGCCATGAAAGCATCCCTCTAGAAATCTCACCCCCTTCGGCTGGGTGTGTTTGTGTATTAGAACAAGCGTAGCGCCCCGGCGGACACCCGTGGACCCGTGGTTAGCCAGCCGGCGGCGTCTCGTTTGCTCGCACTTTTATTACGGATTTTCGGGGATGAGCGATTTTGTGGGAGGCCGTGTGGGAAGCTACGGTAAGGTCAGCGAACAAATAAAATCGCCAAAGTCGTTCGAAACCCCGGGTTGGATTTGGAAGGGATCTGTATATGCAACTGGGATGTAAGCTGCAGACTCAGCCGCAAACACACCGCACAACCGCACGCTTCGTGGCGAATTTCGTAACCGGAAAGTCAATAAAATATCGGTCGGGTTGGAATGTTTGTGTGTTAGTTTTTAAGAGGCAAAAAGCAACAGTAAACGAAGCTGTTTCCTGGAAGCTTCGTTAATCGGGGGTTAAGTAAGTGTTACAAAATAAACAGATGCTCGTGTTCTTGCTCACCATGCTGAATACTTTCGGTTTAGATTGAAATTTGAGTTTCTGATTGATTTGTGATGTTCGTTTCAAGTTTGAAAAATTTGCTTGAAATCGCTTTTTTACATATTTTTTTTTTATTATTTACGAAATTCTTCAACATGATTAAATAAGTACAATTATTATAATTATTACAATTACTATAAATAGGTTAATTATAGTGCAAAACAATTAAAACTGGTTTGTGGAATTTCACCATAGCGCTATGGTAAGGATATACTATATAATTTTAATTAAATCTAATTATTTCTATCTAAGGAATTGTTTAAGACAGCTTTTTCGACGGGGACTGTATGTTAGAAGTGGCTATTTATTTTTCATTTATTTCATTCTTTTCTAACGTTCAATTCAAAGTTGTCTGTGAAAGCTTTGTTGAAGTTTCGGGGTTATTTTAGTTCTAAGAATGGTTTAGTAATGATTTATGGAGGCAATATTTGCTAAATAACTTACGAAGTGTATACCATGTAAAGTATAATAATAATAATAATAATAAAATAAAAAAAAAAAAAATAATAATAATAATAATAATAATAATAATAATAATAATAATAAAAAATATTATAATTATAATAAAAACTATGATATTAGAATTGAAAATGTTATAAAAAGAAGTCATACAAGAAAACAATTAAAGTTAGTACAATGGTTTGAATAAAAGACAAAAAACTGAAAACAACAAAAAATAAGATTGACTAAGGGCAAAATAACAGATAACAGAACAATAAAATGCTACATGAAATAAAAGAACTTGAAGAGACCAAAAACATTGAAATAATGAAAACAAGATGGTAAAAACAACCTTAAAAACAACATACACATAACACATTAAAATTGAGAAAAAATCTATTCAACTTGATAACAAAAGAACTCTAAAACATTAATGTTGAGTAAAAACTATTCGATAAGACATTCAAATACACATAAAAGACCAAATAATCCAATAGCTAAAGCTCGAAGACTTTAATAAATAATTCATCGTATTAATTCATTCATTCAATTCATTCATCGTAGGCAATTAATTCAATACTTCAAAATACTTTAATTACATTATTAACTACCTTTCTGGGGTTTCCCATATCGATCTTCATTCCAATGACCCCTCCGCAAAGACTGCGAGTGGGTGGCCGAGCGCCAAAATGGCTATTTTCCCACACCGAACGCAACGCGTGCACGCCAATATCCATGACGCAATGAGTCACACCGCCAAGTGCCTCGTGTGGACGCAGTGTGGAGAAGATTTGGAATTCGTAGCAAACATGCAAACCATTTGACGACGTTCTATCGGCTGCATTAATTCACAGCAGCAGCAGCAGCGCCCACTCCGTCGGGATGATACGCCCAATCGAATCGGGACGCGCGTTGGCGTCCTCCGTTCCGGTGTTGGTACGGTCATTAAAAAAAGCTTTTTGCCCGGGACTGCACACGCGCAAGCACACACCGGCTCAGTTCGCCGTTCTAGCGTGCCTGGATCTACTTTTGCCACGGATGTTGTCGTTCGCTCCCTGATCGCACGCTAACTATGCAATCTACGTCAATTAATATCAAACCACGAAGCACGGATGATGGAAGCGGCGCACCATTCCCGCAGGACTCGTAGGATGATTGGAACGGAAGGTGGCGAAAAGCGCGGGGATTAAAATGGTTGTAGCTCGCTGTTTAAATCCACATCCCGAGGGCGTGTAATTATTCCTCTAAATTACCCCATTTAAAATCATATCGTCCTCGGCAGGTGCGCAACAGTGCTGCGTGTAGTAGAAAAACGTTGTAATAAAAACACACTCTTTGCGATAAGTAGCTGCGTACCAACCGGTACGTTCCAGTTGCACCGTGAAGTTAAGCGACAACAGCGTATTAATTAAATAATGTCTACAACAGTGTTAGCCGTCCTTCCAAGCGAAGCTCTATGCAACTCCTTCCTGTTGGCCACAAAACGGATGAGCTTCCCGATAGTCAGAATGCACGACAATTCATTCACTTTTTGGACAGGTTTTTCCCTCGCTATGCCAGCATTTTGTTATTTATTTATTTATTTATTTTTACTCATCTGTGGTGCGATGCCCTCGCACACGCCAGGCTCTAGATGGTGGCAAATCTATAAATCAAGTCCAACATTAGCGCTGACAAACACACACACCGCAGCCTACCGAGCAAGCCGAACCAGAACCAGATCGGATTATCCGCTCAATTAAACCACGCTCGAAGAGGCTTGCGATGGGGCCGATGCATCGCATCTTTTCGGACCTTCCGCCCTTCTCAATCAGCCGAATGAGGGGGAAAAACTGGGCCCTGCATTACAGATTGAGCTGATTGGTAACGGGACGGACAGATGGCAGCTGTTGCTGTGGTAGTAGAAGAGCACACTCGGAGGACTCGCCCCGAACCAGATTGGATAGCACGATAAGCGGGCATCTGATTGACACTGCCGTGCAGTTCCGTGCACAAGCGGGCGTGCAAAAGCATCCTCAGATGCACCAACAAAACAGTATGCCAATCAAACGCTGACTACGAGATGGCTTCAGAATGAGCGCGATTGCAGAACTAGCGATCGTGCAGGCGATTGGCCTAAGAATGGTGACTTCCATTACGAAATCGTTTTAGAATCAAACAAATAATACTAATAATGAAATATTCTTACTGATGCGTTATTCACCCGAAACCTTGCCTTCACCTTTGCCGGCCAACAGGCTCAGGGACCACTCACGGCTAAAATGTTTGAAACCTTCGACCTCCGCGTGATTAATGCTCCTCTTGTGAGCTAACAAAACACTCCACACATACACACGTACATATTGCCAAATTGGGGAAACAGATTTTGGGAGTTTGTGTAGATCCACACATTCACTTTTTGCTGCGTTTTGCGTTTTGCTGTTTATGCGAGTGCAAATAGAACCATTCGGTAACCTTCCCGGTACCGGGCCGGTAAGCAAACTTGGATAAGATCGAGCTTTTTGTTAGATGGTTAGAAGTGTGCTCTACCAGCTGTTTGCCTGTGCTCACTTAAAAGGAATCCTTCTGCAAAAGGAGATTATATCTGCCGCGTGCCGGTTTTTGCGGCATCTTCAAAGTTTTGGGTTGGTTTGCCTTTTAGACGAAAGAGTTAAATCTGAGAGAAGTGCGCTGACGATACATTTTTGGCATCAGTAAATAATTTTCTACACCAGCCTACCAGGTAAAAAGGACTTTAGATTTATCTGTACTGTAAACAATCAACATTAAAATGTTTGATAAAGTCTTCAAACTACTCAATTACAACGAGTGAAGGCTCATTTTGCTCTTTAATAACACAAGGCTATACGCACACGTTCATTAAATTCCTTTAAAGCCTTTTCTCGACTTGAACCAATCAAAACAAACCTCAATCTTTGTATCGTATCATGTTACCTGGTTCATCGCTTGCTCTACAGGCTGAAAACATTCCATCTATTCTGGATCAATCGCTCCAGGCAGTGATTCTTGGTATTGAAGATGCACTGAATGGAATTTATTTAAGTTAGGCAAACTGCATCCAAGACACCCTCCTTATGCCTGGCACGTGAAGCCATAAACAAACTTGCAATGTGTACATTGAGTGGAAGTAATGAAAATCACGGAATCAATTAACGGAAGTGGAATTAATGGAAACCTCATAACTACCCCACATAATAACAACTATTGTTTCATCGTTTTACTTTCTACTTGGATTGTTTCTATCTAAACTAAGCTTTAATGGAGTAAAAAGATTGAAGATGAGTAAGTTCAAAGCGATTCTAAATATTCCGTACCTTTGAAACGCCTTAAAATTCGTTTTTGTTCTCAAAGTATTGTTTACAGTTAGGTCTTACAAAAATTACGTGCTGAAGCTCTCTGTTTACTTTTTCATTAACGTTTTTGCACTATAGTAAATCCATGTAGACACTTGCACCTGGAGAATGCACAGCTAAATACACCAGTACCATAGAGAAGCTTTATATTTTTCATTCAACACAAATTCTGAAATTCTCTAATTTGATTAGCCTTTTTTCAGTTTTTGAAGTTCTTTTAAATCCACTCTCTCATAGCTCGTTAAAAAAATCAAACAATCAAGCAAACACATACAACTGCTCGGAAAGAAAAGGCAATAAAAATGCTTCACTCACTTTTAAATGGTACAGCGTTCTGAGTCGTAGAACGCAGCGCACCAAACGGTCTGAATGCATCCGCAAAATGCAGCGCACAATTTTAATGACCATCCCATTACCGCGCTATGAAAAGAGAGCTGGGACGAACCTTTCGGACCAACACCCAACCACTACTGGGCTACCTTCTGCCACAGGCAAAACGGGCTTCAAAAGGATGAGTGCAGCGTGTAGAAATAAAAGCCCAAACTTAGCACGTCATTGCCGCGAGACAGCCGTCATGGGTCAGCTTCCTCAGCTGTTTTCCATTTTTTTGGTGTGACGATGTTTGCCCTGGGAACCTTTTTAAGGCGAAGGCTCTGAATGAAGGCTTCAACACGGTGCGGGTTTTGCATCCGAACCTGGCTCATCCAAAACCAATCAATAATGATGTGTTTACACTGTCCGGACAGTGATCTTTTCACCCCGTCTCTGGCTCTCTGGCCCGGCGTTACTTCACTTGTGCGAACGAACGAACTTTGTGCCGATGTGCCGGGGAGTTTCCAAAAATCCAACGAAACAATCACGCTTCGCAACGTTACCACACGGGATCGATGAATCGAAGAATGATTCCGTGCAACTTTTCCTACCCCGAACGTGTATGATTGCCTGTTCGCGAGAAGTCGTTATCCCCGCGTGTGGCCCACAGTTCCAGTTCCCTGCCCGTGCAGCCCTGCTCGGGCCCTTGGCCACATTCATCCTGGCGTGCCAGGGCGTAACTGTTGTACAGTTACGTTAATAGACCGAAACAGTAATCGATGGCGGGTCGCCAAAATTACATATAATGAATATTTATGATCCCTTCCGTTTGCCGTCCTTCGCAAAGGGGGAGGAGAGGGCTAAAAAGGGGTCTCGTTGGAATAGTATCGCAACCGGTGTGTCCCCTTTTTGGGGGGAACCGAGCGAAGAGTGAAGTCCGCGGCACAGTGGCACATTCTTCGTCCGGTATCCAGGCCCAGTAGTCGAATCACTGCCCATCGTGATGAATATGGTCAAAGAATGAAGATTTGTTGCGGTGGTAAAGAATCTGGGGTTGTTCTTTTTGGTTTGCTTTTTCTCTCTCTTTCTGTCTCTCTCTCTCTCTCGCTCTGATCGTTGCCCTACATGTGTTTGCACGTTGCACGGTTGACGAACCATGGCGAAATCCTTGATGGATGGAAGTTTTGGCTGTGCACGAGCGCAAAACACGAGAGAAGGAAACAGGTTGATTGGTTTGTCGTAAATTTTTTCACACCACTTGCGATTGTGTGATCATGTGTTTTATGTGTCGTAGTATGGTCGGGCTTCCTTTATCGAACATATTTATTTGTTATTGCTTTTGGTAATTCAATAAATATCCACTTACATTTTTATCCATCTATTAGCCTTTATTGATTTTTTATTATGTCTTTAAAGTAACGATTTGAATTGACATTATTTAATGCATTATCTATTTTTTGTTTGGAATACAGTACTTGAATATAAATAATTTAATACATTGTCTATTTTTTTTTGTATTCAGGCCGTATTGCTTAATTGCCTATTTTTTATCTGGAATACATTTACACAATCTTACATTTAACAGTATTTAAATATTAGTTTTAATTATTAACATGATACAACAAAATGGATTTATTACTTATTGTATTGTAATAAACGCATTTCCTATTTATGGTATCAATTATTGTTGTTTCATTCATTTGTTATCTGTTCTGGTGAGGTTGTTGATGTTTTATGTAATAACTTTTCTTTTTACTAACTTTTTACAGTTTTTGAGTAAATAAAAGTAGTTGTTCATCTTTCGTTTCAAGCTTTTTGATTAATGCTTATAAATGTCTTTCTTTATTTAGAGAAGGAAATAACAAGCTATTTTACAACATTCATCTTTTAACTCCAATATATAACTACATTCGTTCCAGTAAGGATCTTCGGACCGTTCAAGATTGACAACAGTTATATTATTAGGACATTATTCCATGTTTTACATACCATTAGCCTGGGTTATCTTATTATAAGTAAGCCTTTTTGTCTTTTCCCGATTGTTTTTTCCTGAGTTACGCGGTTCTCGATTTACGCAGATTTCGAAATTAGACAAATCAAATTTCAAATCAGCACAATTTGCTTCAAGTTCAGTACAAATTGCATTTTTTTTTTCTTATGAATTTAAACAGCTTAACAGCCCGAAATATAATCATTGTCTGCACGAATTATATTTGTTTGTTTGTTTGTTTGTTTTTTTTTTATTACGACCTGGCCGCATTAACCCCTTTCGAGGAAGTGTATTTTGTTAAACTTGAAGAAAACCAGTCTATTGTACGCTGTATTTATTGTATGGAAGTGTGTGAAATGTAATGACTAAATGGAAATATTATTATTTTGCATAAACGTGTGGATGATTTTAAGATAATCTATATCTAACATAGCTAATAGGTCTCGAACTGGGATGAGTGGTGTCTTTTTTAGAGTTTTCACAGATGCAAGGAGTTGATACTCACAGTTTTCGTACGTTTGACACGACCACAGTAAGTGGTCAATGTCATGGTGTCCTATACCACACGGACACTCTTTTGTCTTAGACAAGCCGATGCGCTGGAGATGAGCGTTTAACCCATAGTGATTTGATATCAGTCTTGACATAGCCCTGATAAAAGAACGTCCAACCTTCAAGCCTCTAAACCATGGGTGTATATTAACATTCGGTAATATGGAATTATATTTATTTGATGATAAAGTGTATAAAAGCAGTAAATATAACAAAAATACCGAGTAATCAATTGTAGTTTTGCCGAAAACGCAAATATTCGAGTTACGCGGATTCCTCGGGAACGCATAAAGCGCATATCTCGCATAACAGACTGTAATGATGCGAGTACAACAAGAAAATAATGTAATGCTGGAAGTAAATGATAGTCAATCAGCCACTTTTCCAAACTCGATCGAATTTGATAACGATCGTAGCGATTGTCAAAATGACATAAACTGGCGTGTTTCCTTGGATGTTTTTTTAAACATTGTGCCATATGGTATGCATAAATGAGCAGTATAGTCATGAAATAAATTACAGCATTCATTGTATCTAGGCAACAGCAAATATCTTTCCTCTTCGATAGAGTTTGGGAAAGTGGCTGAATAATAATCAAGAAATTATTGTCACCGTGTGTTTACAAAAGCTCTTTCGAACCCATCGAACCCTTCTAACTCCAATCCCGCAAGTGACGGAAAGCTCATCCATCGAGATCCATCGTAAATGAAATCTTGCGATAGAGCATATTAAAAACGGACCATACTTCAAAAGCTCCCGTTCCTGGAAATTGAACCAACTTGTCGCTTTTAAACCCGAACCAACCACATGGATCATTCATTTTCACAGCGAACCAGAACATTCTACTTCTTTCACGAACGAAAGGGTTGTGGTGGTGTCTCTTACTACCAAGCTCACACATAATTCCATCCGCCTTTTTGTCACTTTCCTATCGTAAACCTTCTCAGAAATGTGTTTGCTCGCGTACACTCGTGTCCGTAGCGGCACTACTAATCTCGGTTTTTGATTCAACCACATGCACAAAACCGCGCCACGCCGTCAGGCAAAAGTTCAATCCAAGGGCCGTACGATGCACCGTACATATCTGTCGGGCTTAATTAAAGGGCGCATCCGGACGGTGTGACAGCTCCGTGCTGGTGGTGATGATGGTGGGACCGCTTTTCGGAAGGATTAATTTCCGTCATCCAGGGCAGGCACATAACGCATCGCAGATGGAGACGTGCGATAGCCTGCGGCGCAAACGCATGCATATCCCATGAGATTAGTTCGTAGGTTGAATCAAATGCAAAAGCCTTTCCTTCCTTCAGCAGCCTTGCAGTGCGTTCTAGAAGTCTAGACTACTATTTCTGGGTACCGAATGAATACATGCTAGATTAATGGGAATATCATCACGTCATAACGCGGCAGCGTGCCTTCGTGCCGAGTCAGACGTCAATGCTTACCGTGCACATGATGTTGCTGCTAGTCCATGGGAGTCTATTATTTCGCAACGCAACATTACGGGGACTTTGGACGGGACATTGTATGGCAAGATAACGAGAGGCTCTCTGCAGATCATCTGCAACATCAGTTTCGCCTCTCTGCTCGTTGTGATAAACATGGATTATCGGGACGGTAGATTTCGAAAACAATGTAAGTAAATAATGTTGCTGATTACATCTCGCATCACTGTAGGTCCAACCCGACCTCCCACCCTGAAGAACACCAACTGACCAGAACAGCTAACACACGCTGTGCTGCCCCGTCACACTGGGTAATTCCAGATGCGCTGGAATGCGGACACCTACTGGGGCTAGGTCCGCGTTTCTGCATCAGAAGATTCGAGTGCAGGAAATGAAGCTCGTTTTACTTACGCTCAAATAATGTACTCCTGCTCTCAAAATCAACCCCAGATACAGGCCTTCGGGCCCTACAGAACTTTCCAACCATCCATCGATATGGACGTTCGTCCAGAATTTCAGCCAGAAGGTACGTATTAAAAAATTAACCCAAATATTGCCCAAATCGCTACAAGCAAAAACTGCCGAATGAATCTACTTTCTCCAATCAGCAGTGCATCATGTTCTACCATTTTTGCTCCGCTTCCACTCAAATAAACAGACCATCCATAAGGCTGAAAGCTCAGTCGAGGATTTTCGTAAATTACCCACACATTACCTCACCCGGGTTTAATTTGGCTGTTGGGGTCTTTGCTTCGGTTTGGCTTTATTTTGGGCTCGTTATTGTTATTGCTTTTGCGAAAGGTTATTATTCGCGGAAGTGTTTTCATCAGGTTAATTGATTCACCCAACTCCCCAAGTGACCGATTGGCTGGAGGGCTTCTGTGTCGCTTTCCCACGTGGAATGGATTGGTGTGATGAGGGACAAATGTTGCTCATTCGCCCGAAAAACAAATGCAGCATTACTCACAACTCATCAACTCGCGGGTAGTTCACGGTGCCAGCGGGGGGTCAATTTATCACCTGTCCTTTACGTTGTCTTTTGTGCCCTTGTGGGCCCTGTGCGTGCTGAACTTTTCTGTTTGCCGTTTTGCAGAAGCAGCAACAAAACGAATGCGAGAAATAACGAGCAAAAATACAATTATGCCCACGACCATTGCACATGATAACTGGTAGACAGCAGCATTCACATCAAGTACCATTGTTTGGGGATTTTTTGGGGGGTGAGGGTGGAATGGAACGATGAAGTCAATCTCCAGTGGTCAGTTGGATTGTTGTCGCTCACAAATATTCCCCTGATCGGGCTGATCGTATTTCGACGAATTCTTCCCCATTCCGTTCAATGCCATTGAAGCAAAATAACATACAATCGGTCGGAATTTTCACCTATATCAAATTGATAAAGCCAATTTATTAATATGAAATCGATCAGAATTTTCGCCCCGATGAAATTGATATAGCCAATTTATCGATGCATTTCATTCCGATTGAGTGCACATATTTGATATTTCACAAATTGCCATGATGTACTGCACGGGTCATGAAAAATAGAGAATGTACTATGATCCATTAATTTGTGAATGGAGTTGATTTTAGACTACGATTTGATGCTTTAGTTTAGCACAAAAATTCTCCAAAAATATGTTATACCGAATATAATCCCGAAAGGCTGCACTTTGGTCCTTGTTCAAATTCAAACTACATTTCAATGGCAATGTTTGGAGAGAGTGAGCGAAGATGATAAGTATGGGATAGGTTGTCTCGTATGGGTCCAATCGTTTTAGTATATGTCCAATTTTAGTATATGTCCTGCCGAAGCAAGGACATATATGGGTCCAATAATAGTTCAGCAGGATATCGCAATCTCTTTGTTTGGATGGTATTGCGCCTAAAAGTAGGCTCAAGTATGTTCATTACAATTAAAGCAATTGAATCCGGTTCGAAGGACCATTAATGTGAATGCAGACTTCCATCTTAAAAATTGGCAGAGCTTATTATTGAAATGCACAGTAGATCTATCAACTAACTGTAAATTCAGTCGAAATACGATAGTTGAACTCTTTTTAGTTGGTATAATTTATATTTTCAATATTTTTCTGAAAACTTAATTCAAAAGCACACGTTTGTATGGAAAACCGGTTTCGTAAAACTCACCTAAATTTCATAATCTTTTAAGGCCAGTTATTTTGCATGGAAAAACGTGACAGACAGACAAACCTAACTCGCAGAATACGCACTGTAGCTAGACTCAAAACAAAAGTTCATTTCGTTTCGAATTTTTAACTATGCATTTTTGTTTATTTCTAAAGCTAAAAAATATTCGTTCTACCTTCCCGGCGGTTCCATGCATTACAATCAAAGCAACACACTTGCAAGCAGCTGTCGAAAACCATCGGCTCCCTTCTGCTCCCAACGGTACACACAATAATGTCGCAAACATCAATCCCACCCGAAGCCGACGAACAACGCTCCAGCTCAGCCATTTCGCTCCTAAACGAAGCCCTCGTATGGTCACTGGCACCGACCGAAGCGTACCAACCCGCACCGATCGACATTACCGTGTGCCGTGCGGTACAACTCGAACTGGAGCCACTCCGGTGGAACAACTACGAATTGCTTCCGGCTAGCGTGAAGCTAACCAACACCGGCGAAACTGTCATTCTGAGTGCCCGTTGGGATAGTGAGCAATGTCCTTCACTGGAGGGTGGCCCACTGGAAGGGCGCTATCTTTTCTCGCAGCTTCATTTCCACTGGGGCCTAAGTGCGCTGGACGGTAGCGAGCATACCATCGATGGCTATCGGTTACCGCTCGAGCTGCACGTGATCCATTTTGCCGAACGGTTCGGTGACCAGGACACGGCCCAGGCCAGTCCGGGCGGTGTGCTGTGTTTGGTGTACTTCTTCAATTTGAAATCTAATCCAAATCGATTTGTTGAACCCGTCGTCGAAGCGTTGGAACGTATTCTACTGCCCGAATCGTACACAAAGCTCGAACCATTCCCACTGATTGACCTGTTCCACGCGTTCACGGACGAATACTTCCTTTATTGGGGCTGCACACGGAACGGACCGCAGGTAACGCCGCTGCTGTGGCTACTGTCACGCACCCAAGAGCCACTTGACTTTCGGCAGCTGAAACAGTTCAATCGCTTGCTCGATCGTCGCATGCGGCCCCGCTACAGCCTGCAGCCGTCGGATACGGCCCGCCCGTCGAAGGGAAGACATCTGTTCCACGTGAACCCGCGCACACCAATGTCGGTCAGCACGCTCCGGATAGAGCCGCCGGAAAAGTTTGCCCAAACGCGGTGGCTTGTGGACCGGCAGCCGATTGATTGGAGCTCGCCGGACGCATGCCGCCAGTATGTACGGCTGGTACGTGAGGAGTTGGCAAAGAAAAAGCAACCCCCGGTCGAGGATGACGAAGTGCAGTGTCTGGAAGGTGGGTCGAACAGGAGCAGTGAGTATTAGATTACAAGTGCTAGAGCACACTCGAAATTAATCAAAGCCAGGAACGTCGACCATCACGGTGCTCGAAATGTATGCCCTGAGGCGATGTTTGATAAGCGCATACGAGATTCGTCAGGATAAATTAAAACATGTGCGGTGTGTTTTTGTGCCAATCCCTTCAACTAGTTGCCAAAAAGCTTTTGCTGGTGCATCAATGCATTACTGGTTGAATTCTAGCTACCAGTAAAGTGCTAAAAGTGCGGAGATGTTGACCTATCATCAGTAATTAAACGCCAAATGAGTAACTCTTTAGATCTTCACAACTGCTCTCCGGAATAATGCGCCTGCTCGCAAAATCGACTGATAGTAGCTATCTTATCCACTGGAACGACTTATCTTATCCGATAAATTAATAAAATGCTGAGTACTTGGGCTGATCAAATTCATTGCGGGATTTTAATTAAGTTGCTTAGTTCTGTCCATACTCAATATCCAATAATCGAAGGTGAGGTATTGGTAGGTACGTAGATGTGAAACGATTTAATTGAATCTAAATTACTTGCATTTCTATAATTCTAGCCTTATATTACAGGCAGACCTCGATTTAGATAGAGCATTTAGTAAAGACCATGATGGCCTTTTACTGTTGTTAAACACATTGAAGAATATTTGCTTTTGAATCATTGTTTGACAGTTTATATATGTTAATAACATTTGGCTGTTATGTTTTATTCAGTGTTTTCATGTGCGTAAACATCATTATTCTTTCATGTTTTTCTTGCAATTTTGTTATTTTAAAGTATGTTTGATGTTTGTTAATTGATAATTAATTTGTTCAATCTTTTAATTTTGTCTTTATATATCTTTCTTATCTAATCTAATCTCTTTTAAGATCATAATTATTTTTGATTTAAAAAAGGAAATTTTGTATAACTAATTTATGTTATCTTTACTATTACCGCCTAGTCTATTTTTAAGCTTTTCGTTCAATATTTATTTAATTTATCAATTCATTTTATTAAATTTAAGCTTTACAATCTGATATGTTAAGCTTTTCCTTTTAATTAATATATTAAAAATATTGTTAAAAAATATGCTAATGAGTAGGTTACAATTTCATGTGTTAAGCTTCTTCTTAATTCGGTTATTTAAAATACTGTAATAAACTAAGTTTACAATTTGATATGTTATACTTTCTTCATTTAATTTAATCTTCCTTTAATTCATTTATTTAAAATACTATAAAAAATAAACTAATGAGTAGAAGAATTATTTATGAGAACGCAAGCGATGTTTTTTTCTTCCTTTCTTTTTTATTTTACTTTACACAATTTTAGTTTTAAAGGGTGGTAACTTTGTTATTTGTCTTTATATCTATATCTTTTTAATATAAGCCAAATTTCTTCAATTCATATGCAATTTAGATCTTTTATTTTTTGTTTAAGCCTTTTCCCCCTTAGTCTGTTTTATAAAACGATTTATTTAAATATTTGAGAATTACTACAATACTTTTACTTTTACAATACTTTTTCACATGGCACTACAACAGCCCATTAAAGGAACTGGTCTGCCTCAAATGTTTTCTTATTAACCATCATTACTATAACCGCGTACCCGAGTATCTTTTGCTCATTCTTTTTTTATTAACTTTTCATTCGAGAATCGAATTGATCCAACATTTTCAGATTGCCTGGAAAAACATGTTTTCAAACTGTTGTAACAAATTTAGAAATTTTTAATTTTTTTTAATGTACTTTAAAAAATAAAATAAACTTTTACCGCTTACCTTTATAACCACCTACATACACATGTAATACATACAATAACAGATGTTGGTTTCAGTTTAGTCGTTAATTTTGTAATGATATGTATAGCAATGCGTGTACTTATATTTATAGAATCTATTCCAAAAGTTTTCTGGCTCTAAATATTCTTCTAAACCCATATAGATTGAAATGATTGCCCTGACAATCGAGACGATATGGCGGTCTATTGGTGTCAGTTTAACGATTTATTGTGCATTAAATTTACGTACCTATGAGCTAGACATAATTAATCTATAACATAAAAAGAAGTATTGTTGTTTTTGCTACATAAAATAAGTTAAATAAGACATTTTTTCACCAATATCCGGGAAGGTGGTCATAAAGATGAGAGTACATTTTAGGTCATAGAAACTTAGAAGTTTAATACAAATAAGCAACATTTTTATTTATACTTCCTGTTCCTCTACTATATCATTAGAATAAACCAATTCAAATGGTGTTGAGCAGATTGCCCCAAACCGACATTTAAAAATGTAATTAAAATCCATCTGATAAGCCATTTTTGAACACATAATATCTCAACCGCTTATGTAAGACTCTTACATAGCCAACGGGCATAATCAATGTTAAGGTTGGAAAAGCACTCTCACTCACCACACCACAAGCTAACCTTGCCCCATTGAATTATCGGTAGCATAATGCATGTGCGTGTGTGTGTTACCATTTCATTCCAACATCACGAATTCCGGCCAAGGTGGTCCTTACTTACTTACCCTTTTCCTTCACATTTCTTTAGAACTTTTCTCCCAACCTGTCTCACACACGCACACGTCACCTTCGATCAGCGTTTCGCGTCCCGTTTTTATTTTCTTCGCTAATCCCGATAACAGGCCCTTGAATGGTTGAAAATCGAGCAAATCCCCTTCACCAAGGAGGAGGAGAAGGTTTTTGCTAAAAGGCGAAATAAATTCCAAATCTGACATTTCAGCTTCATTTGGCGTTGCGGCGTTCCGATACGGAATTTATAAAGCATCCCGAACGATCGCTCCTATTACGCTGCAAACACGGCGTAATACGCCTGCCTTGCGTTCCCTTTTCATCCATCTCAGGTGCGTGTGATTAGGGCGAGGAAGACGATGAGGGTAAAAAAAAAGAAGAACAAGAACAGAATCCCTTTCATAGCGAACCCCACAAACCAAAACCAAAACCAAGCAGAAGAACGTGTTGGCAAAAGTGCATCTCGCCACTCTTTGGCGGAGTGTTTTGCGCCCGGATTTGAAGCAACCGGCTGAAGTTCAAGGTAATGGATTAAGATATCGTTACACGCGCGGCCACGATGCCTTCAGCTTTTCGCATGTTTCGCTCGGGCTGCTGTCGCTTCCAATGAATGGCAGATGTTTGGACGGTGGATGAATGCAATCCGATGCTGCTGCTGCAGCTGGTGCAACGGTGCACGCGGGGTTGCATCAATCTGTCTTTCCGACTCGTTCCCGGCCGGCAATGGACTACTTTTTGGCCCTTGCCGCGAGCACACCTTTAATAGCGAGCAAATGTGAACGATTAAAAGCTACAAATCCACTGTTAAGTTCAATGCTCTTATACTGGCCGACCGAAGGGAACGACGGCTGGTCAAGGCACTCGCGCTCTCGATTGCGGAAAAGGTTCGGCATGCCATCGGGAGACGCATAATTTGTTCAAATTGATTGATTTTTAATGAAATGAGACATCCAAAATATTCAGACAGTCGTTTGAAACATCCGCAACGATGGAAGATCGCAGCTATAATCGAATTGAAGGGCTTTTCCACAGTTCGTTGGTTGCTTTGGAAGCTCTTCCGCTTCATTAGCGATTCGAGTGAATTTAATTACCATAAATTGTATGGATGGATCTGATATCCTTTTACAGTTCTGTTTTATTTAATTTTTATTATGCGTAACAAAGTTGCATTAATGCATGGTCAATTTCAATCGAAAAGAGCACAAAGAGCGGTTTAATTTTGATGAAGATTTTTTTAAATCTAATACACAAATTGCGTACATTTGATTCACCGATTCTCCTTTTAATCTCCTTTCTTGTAAGGTATGCAATCGGCATTACAAAACGGGCTTAAGTTTAACAATAAAGGAGATACATATTCCTTTTTTTCTTCTCTTGTTAGTTACTCCACACGTCACAACAAAAGGTTTTACGCTCAAATTAGCTCAAATAGTTTCTTGAGCGTAGATGTCAGCTTCGATTCACTCTTTTTGGCATTTGGATTTCAAACATTTGCCAAGTTAAGATATATTCGCCTCGATGTATGCAATACGTACAACAAAATACTATTAGTGATTTTATACCTACAAAAAGGCCTCTATTGTTGTATAACTTTTTGGTAGCCGTAGTTTTTATTTCACATATTGATGTTTTTGCTATCACATACAACTTAAGGCGTACACAAAAAATAAGCTCTTCTGGATTCTACTTTACCGCCCTAAAGCCAGCCAAATTAATTTCCTAATCCACCGGCTCATAAACATCCTTTTTGAATGAGCTCCCTGCTAAGCTATAGACGACTATAGCCCGTTTTATTACATACCGGGCACATGGCAAAACATGGCTCGGACACAGCAGAGAACAACCACAATCATACACAAAACACAAAGAAAAGGCTTATCGCATGCGCTAGAAGCAAGGAGCTTTACTTTCGGTAAGCATTCTTTCATCTTTCAGCACGAGCCCAAACTCGTGTGGCTGTGGTTTTGTGCAGCTCCGAGCTAGCACCAGCACACAATAGAAGCAAGACACAACACCGCAGCACTTTTGCATAGTTGTTTGAAAGATGCTGGTGTGACGAAACAAAACGAAAGCTCGCTTTTCTTATCGCCAGACGCACGGAACGTCGCGTCGGTTATTGTGTACATGTGAATTTAATTCCACAAAAGCGTCCATTCAACAAGATGCATCGTTTCGGGTAAGCGAGCTACCGTGAAGATAAATTTAGAAGACATAAAAAGGGTATTTACAAACCCTTCATTATTTTATTATTATTTAAAAACACAGCCAGGAACCAACGGGAACCCACAACCCGTTACTATGGGAAAGGTTTCTTAGGTTCTCCTTAAATCCAGCTCACTGAAAACAAGGTAAATAGCAGCAAAGCCGCTAGGTTCTGTAACAGTATCTCTATAAAAAAATGGCCGCCCAAGGAAAACTCCTCCATTTCCTCCGTTAACCGGGTATCTGTATCTAAATCCAGACGCGTCAATTCTAGATGATAAGAAAAAAAGGATGCCTTATGCTGTCCCCGTACCCGCTGCGGGCAAATGCCGTAAGAAGATAAGCATCACATTTAAATGATGGGGGAGCCTCCTTCTCCTTCTGTTGCTTCGATTCGGATCTGGGCGACCATTATTTACACAAGCGCGTGTGTCCACGGACGGACCTTTTATCAGATCGTGCCACAAACTCCCCGTTTCCGAAGCCGATTATCAATGTACAGTTTGAGCGACGACGTAACGGATTGATCTCGATTCTTGGCCACGATTTGCGCTTATCTCCCTTGCCCTTGCTGGACCGGATAAGGGGAATATCCCCACCCCCAAAGGGAGCCTCAAGGTTCTCGTTCAGCGCTTCTAATTATTGATATTAAATTTCACTGAAAGTAGTGCTGGATGGTACTTAAACATAGGCTTTACACAGTACTAAAACACAGTTCTTCTCCCGGGGAAGATCCGCAACTGCTACTCAATGCACAGGATGAAATTGGACATCAAAAAGCCATCGCTAAGCGTGGAGGGGCACCTTTCTCGGATTTCTCGAACCGGCCTTACAGCCTTACAACATAAGCATAAGAACAAACAGGCCAATTAGTAGCTCGATAATGGTGCCACCATTCAGGCCGGTTCCGCACACGCGCTCACGCTAACCGCTGATTAATAATTTCGAACCAATGTTATCAATTCAATCATGTCAATAGCGATTATCAGCAGCGTGGCGTCGATTGGGCCATTAAAAATTAAACACACACACACACACACGTTCGCTATGTACTACCGGTTTCTTCATGGTGGGGAGAGGGTAGGACAGGTTTTCCCTTCCCGATTACTTAAGCTAAAGGACGATTGGCTCCCAGCAATGGTTGAGAGGTGTTGAGCTGAGCGAAGAGTTCTTAGCCACGGTGTAACCTTGACGGTGTAACCACCGGCCAGCACAAATCGCAAGGGATGTACTTTTCAATCGATGTTAACGATCGTTCGATTGGATGATGATTTAATTTGTATTTGCCGGTGCAGACCGGTGCATGATTACTACCCGGGCCGTCCTGGCCGGAACGGGGCTGGAGCGATGAAAGTCCGATCGTGTGCGCATTTAATTCGCGCTGGGATACGATCGATTGAGTCATTGGAGGTAATTATGATAGGCCCATCAATGCGCTGGCTAAGAGTTCCCAGCAAAAAAGCAAACCCATTCATCAATCGTTTGATCCTTGTGAGTTTGATTATGATTGAGGAGTTTGATTCTGATGGAAGAAGGACACTTCCTTCGGCAGGCAGGCGAAACGAAACCGAACGACCAACATCGATTCGTATTACCGACCGCAAGGGGTAATAACCATATAACGAGCCAATTGTTTGGCTGTCGATGAATGTGTTATTGCATTTTAATGATATAGCCCTCCGCGTGACCCGGCACGGGATGATCTACTACACTACACACTACTGCCCGTGCAATGGGAGAGCTACGAAGCTGCCCACCCGCGTGAGAGCGACCTGGTGAAGATCAGCCGATCTTGCATATTCCGTGTGGCAAGCGAGTGGAACCCGATAATAGTAATAACACCCAATGGGAGTTACAGTTCGGTTCAGATTCAATCCCACAGTGAGTAATGCTTCAGCATCTTCCCCCATTCTGCTTGCCAACATAATGTCAAGGTTACCGCATAGAGTCGCATACCCGTTCTCATCTACCGCCACAGGATGGCATCTACAAAATCTATTGCCGTGGCGAAAGGTGACGACCATTTGTTCGTTTCTCTCTTGATGTCTAGGGGGGCCTTTGAGCCGTTTGGAGCATCGCATCAATCATAACAATATTGTTATGTTTGCTACAATATACTGCTGTTCTGGACGGAGGTGCGGAACCCAACGGAATATGTTGCCAAAGCCGATCGATCGAAAGCAGTTAGACCTAACCTTCGCATGCAGTACGTTCTTGAGGAATTGAACACATATTAATCCTCTTTTTGCATGCTGCTGCTGCTGATTAGATGTTTCATTACCTCATCCCCTGAGGGCTTGTAATGAGAAACTGGGCTGGCTCAGGCTAATGGTAACATATATTCAACTTAGTGAAGGTGTTAACGGCTTGATAGATATCGTTCATGTCAGGGTTGTTCTCATGCTGTGCTAACTGATTATTTCACACATTTTGTATCATTTTGTAGTGAAAGTTCTATCGTACTGGAGAAAGGTTTATCTAGATTTTCTTTGAACATGGAACTTTTTCCATTGTTCTGTGTGATCTATTAACTTCGTTTTCCGCTATCTAGATGAACTATTCTGTAGCAGATCCCATGCAGCGCCTTCACTAGTAACATTCTTTGAAGCGATGAATTACATCATTACTAAGTTTTCATCCGCAATCAAACCACACCAACTATTCATGAGTTCGTATGAGCCTTGCGGCAATCATTTGTTTGTCTTTAATATAATAGCTTCCTTATCAAATAGCACGTTATCATTTCACGTAATACAACATGTGCATCAAACCATTCTGAAACGAACCACACAGAGAATCAAACCATTCTGAAACGGCAATGGTATTTTAGTACAGAACTGTGCAATAATATTATTATCTTTGCTTGTAAATATCTAGTGCTATCGAGTGTAATTAAAATTTCAAATAAATTTACTCATCAAAGTTATAAAAAATCACTAGGAACAAAATGTACATCCTTTCTCGGGTTCACACTACAGGTCTATCTAGTGTGATGATAAGATCAGTAAAACGAGAAAACATGTTGATTTTGTTTCCAGAGTTTTAATAATCGTAAGTAACATCTGGTTGAAACACCTTTACTTAACAAAATCACCCAGTTTGTAGAAAAATATATATTAACTTTAATGGCGAAATACTCAAACGAAGGAATTACATTACGTTTTATATCATCCACGTTAGATCTTTCAAGTTGTTCTAAATCGTGATATTTCGTGTGCTTCAGTTATTGATTTTCAAAAACTAAACACATTAAGTAAATCATTGCGTCCACTGGTCTATCCCACCCAGCCAAGATATGTGATAGGCTTGAATCGATCATAGCAATTAAATGACATGTAAGAAAACAGAGAAACATCACTAAAATAGAATTATAAAGGGACTTTGTGGATTTGATCACTTGATCATGTCAGCTCTAGAGCCTAGTAAGATCACTATAAAGCTTCCGCAGTTTGGTATGGCACCATCTGGAAGGTCCTCTCAGACTAACGCCATCCAAATTTCTGTAGTGCATCTTTTGCTAGAACCTTGATTTCTTGGGTTCGAATCCTTACGTTTGACAATAGATGAATGCATTCATCATATTTCAAGTCTTCATAAATAAACTAACTAGCTAACAGCTAACTAACAGCCGGGGTCGGTCTTGTGGTACAGTCGTCAACATGAACGAATCAATGACATGCCCGTCATGGGTTCAAGCCCCGAATAGATCGTGCCCCCATACATAGAACTGACTATCCTGCTATGGGTAAATCCATAAGTCACTGAAAGGGAAGCCCACTTGTGGAACAGGCAGGATTTGACCGATGACGGATGTTTTACCAAAGAAGAAGAAGAAGTATAATAATAATAATAATAATAATAATAATAATAATAATAATAATAATAATAATAATAATAATAATAGTAATAATAATAATAATAATAATAATAATAATAATAATAATAATAATAATAATAATAATAATAATAATAATAATAATAATAATAATAGTAATAATAATAATAATAATAATAATAATAATAATAATAATAATAATAATAATAATAATAATAATAATAATAATAGTAATAATAATAATAATAATAATAATAATAATAAGAAGAAGAAGAAGAAGAAGAAGAAGAAGAAGAAGAAGAAGAAGAAGAAGAAGAAGAAGAAGAAGAAGAAGAAGAAGAAGAAGAAGAAGAAGAAGAAGAAGAAGAAGAAGAAGAAGAAGAAGAAGAAGAAGAAGAAGAAGAAGAAGAACTAGCAGCCATTGATGTTCAATTAAGCAGACCGTACTGATATCAATTGTTTATCATAGTCCCACGATATATGGTTTAACCTTCCGGAAAACACATTAAACAGTGCATTTTATATGGCTTCCAGTGGTACAGTCGTCAAATGGTACGACTTACTAACGTGGCCGTCATGGGTTCAAGCCTCAAATGGACCGTCCCCCTGTCCCCCGACTATCCGGCTGCGTGGTGCTGAAATTGTCTCGAAAGCCTATATAGGCCGGGCATGTATGCGACCAACAAGAAGAGCTGCGTTTATGTTACACTTTTACTGCACTGCAAACGCCTGTTTCAAACCCATGTTCGAAAATCATCACGTGGAAACCGCGAACAGACAACACCCGACCATCGGTGCAACACTTCAACCCACCGGTAATAAACAGGTCCACCCGAACTGTCATCGCCAGCCATCAAATGTTTACGAACTTCACCCACTCTCTTTCTCTCGCTCTGTCTCACTCAGGCAGTAGATTTTGCTCACCCATCAGTGCAACCAGAAGAATAATAAAGTTTCCGAATTTTCTAATCTAATCACCATTCGTATCCCCGTGTTCCGTGTGTGAAGCGACGGCCGTTGCCTATTTGTGTGTCTCCGTACCCGTACTCGTGACACAATCAAACACCAACAGTGCTCTAGTATGCTCGTGCACCGTGCGAGGAAAAAACACTTTGTCAAGGGAACCTAATATACAAGGCCTGCGTTTTTTCGTCCAAGAAGGAGAGAGGTTCTGGTGGTCTTTTGTGTCCTCTCCCCCCACCTCTTTGTGTCACCCACTCTTATGTGTTTTTGTGTTACGCGAAAATCGTGTGGTGAGCGCGTGCTGGTACGGCCGCTTTGTAAGTGCATTTAATGTGTGCGGGCTGAATCATCGTTTCGATACCCATTCCAAAGCCGCCAACACTGGCCACCGCTAAAGCCGGGCAGCAAACGTGAGCACGGTGAAGCAAAAGTGTTTTTCCTTCACCAACTCGCCCCGCCTCCCACCGTCTTCGGCGCAGATCTTACACGCACCACCAGCGGGGTTCTTATTCAATCGAAAGCTGTTACCCGCAAGAATCGTTGCGTCTCCCCTGTCTCCGCCACCTGTGATTTGCAAGCGAGCGTGCGTGCGTGCGAGCCAACGGGAGTGAGTGGGACAGAGACAGGCAGCAGTGAAACCCCCCGTAAGAGAAAAAGAGAAGCATCACGAGCCTTTAAAGCAAAAAAGAAGGAAAGGGAAATTTGGTCTCTTGTGTTTTTTTGTAATCACAGCTCCACGAAGAATACGTCCATTACCGAGAAAAAAAATTGTACCGCAAAACAAAAGGGTCAAACCACACACACACAGGCCTTTTGCTGCTGGACATTTTAGCCTTAAAAAGTGTAACGCAACGGAAAACAGAGAACAAAACACACAAACACACGCAGGCAGAAAACAACAACACCGCATCAAAATGATTCCCAATAAAACGAACTGATATACGGCTGCTTGCAGCTCGTGCGGAAGAGGGAGTGTGTGAGAAGGGTGAGGTGTAGTCGAGCGGGAGAAGAGTGCTAAAGAGGAGGAGGAGAGCGAAAGAGAGAGAGCAAGCGGGCGGTGTGTGTTTTTGGTGTGTTTTGTTTTGATCGTTCGACGGGGTGCGTGTGTGTGTCTGTGGAGCGGTTTTTTCCCCTTCTTCGTTTTGTTCGGTGTGTTTGGTGTGACTGCTGTCCCCCCGAAAATACCGGTGTCTCTTCTGCTGCTGCTGTTGCTGTTGTGCGGTCAAATTCCAGTTTTGTGGCGTACGCCGCATCATCATCGACTTCCCTTCCCCCCGCCATTTGAACCTGTATTTTCTTGACGCGGCCGGAGAGTCGCCGCCTATTTGGGTGACCGTGAAAAAGGGCTGATCCAAGCGTGCCGGCCCATCAGAAACGCACACACATACTTCCGCGAATTTGCTGCGTATTTGAAAGCGAGTGAGCGAGAGCGAGCGATTCTGTGTGCGTTTCCAGACAGAGGCAAGGAGCGAAAGAGCGCGAGAGAGAAATACACGGGAAAACGTGTGCATCCGGCATCCGATACATGGCTAGTTCTATGAACAGCAGGAACCGCATTCGTCGTCGACTGGCTGCGATATCCTTTCTGTCCAACATCTCGCTGGACGGTACCCACCGGGACACGAAGCTCGGCCCGCTGCACGGAGGCGGATTGGGAGGAGGAGGCGGAGGAGGAGGTGCTGGCACTTCACTGGCAGGAGGCAGAGCGGTACCAACGGCGGTCGGCGGTTGCCATACCAGTGCGGCACTAGCGCTGAACAACAATGATCTGGACGGGGGCGGCGGCGTCGGCGGCGTCAACGAGGAGCCGGGCGACGACGGGCTCGATGGGCCCGGGATGGGCCCGGGTACTGTGGCCGGCGTGAGCGGACCGGCGCAGCGGGCACGGGCCAGAACCGGAACGTTTAGCAAAAGCCCCGAACGGTACGCCGGCAAGCGGATCGACAGCGAGGGCAACATGGTGGTGAGCAACGGGTCCTCCGCCAAGGGGACGCCGCTCAAGGATCGGTAAGCAATCTTGATGTGGGGAGCTGGGTGAGGAGGAGGGGAGGGGGAATAATTTCCTGTGAAAAGGATTATTTTTCACACTTTTAACTCAAAATTTAAATTATGGTCTTTTTGTTCGACTCATCTTATCAATAATTTTCATCTTATGGTGCCGTGACTAGGAGCACTACTTTATATTGCTATCGTCATCACCATCATAACAATTTTGGAATCGATTTTAATAATATTGATTTAAACTCCATTTCTGGTGGTATTTTGAATCATATTTTGAATTTCTCCTTCGTTTTTAATGGTTTTAAAATGAAAAGAGTCCCAAAAGAAGGCACGTAATTTAATATTATTTTCTAATAGAGCAAGAGAATATTCACAGTGATTGGTTATTGGCCATCTGTTTGGAACATTACTTCCTTAAAACACTAATTTTCATACTTCTATGAAGTTTAGTGCAGCCTTGCATGTTTAGCAAATCCACAGTGACCTTTTCAAGCACTTTATAATATTTAATTTGGACGCTAAATCGAGTCACTGGAAGGAAATAGAGCAAAAGAAAGTTTTCTATGAACAAGAAGCTAATTTCTCCTTTACAAGGCAGGGGAAAATCAATACAAATAAGCACTCCAGAAATTTTAGAACTCACTGGGGAGCTCTGGTCAATCAAAGAATGAGAGCAACAGGATCGATCAGTTCCCAAACACTTCTGAAAATGCTACTACAGTCGTTGCCATCAAATGTTGGCTCTTAGGCATCTATTTTTGACTCTAACGCACATATTTTTGTAAGGCATAAATTTTTGTCTCTTTTAGGAATCATGACAATTTAACAGGGTATTTAATTTGACAATTTTAATTTTACATCACATGAACAATACAAAAATCGTGTAATTTAATTGTTTTTTTGACAAAAAATAATGATTATTTTTAATTCTAAAGCAATTCTTTACACCTGAAAATACAAGCCAGTATTTTTTTACACCTTCAAAACTTCCAAAATAGGCATAACAAATGTTACATTTTAAATTCTATCAATGGAATTATTCACAGTTAATTTCGGAATACACATTTTCAGAAATAACGTTAAATATTTTAAATAAAGCGATTGACTCACAGTTCAAAATTGATGCCTTGGAGATAAACATTGATGCCTTTGAGACAAAAATAGGTGATTTAGGTGCAAAATTTAGCTGCAACGACTGTAAAATCAGAATTTAAAAAATCAAAATGACTCATAAAAGTATATTGAAAAAAAAAACAGTAGCCCAATTACTATATCGGGATTATTGTTTTAGAAAATGTTATCTAAAGAGTTTTTAGCTTTATTTCAGTCAACTCCGAAGAAAGAATTTGACATTCTTAGTATAATTGCCTCCCCCCAAAACGATTACATCACACAATCTTGACGACAACAACAACAAAAAACCGCCGAAGGAACGTGAACCATCCACGCTGTAGTCACGTGAAGATCGTACGCCTCAAAATGCCGCCTCGCGGCTAACAACCACGGAATCATGTTTCCCGTTCAAATAGAAACAGAAGCAGAGTAGCATTTTATGCTTGCTAATATTAAACTCTCCCATCGCGATCATTATTTAACCTTGAAGCACTATTTATATCGCGCGATATGGAAAAGAACGAACGGAAGGGAAAGATATAGAAACGCACACACATATAAGAACACTCCCTTCGCTTTCGTCTTAGGCTGGCTTCTCATCATCATCATCATCATCATCATTATTTTCTTCTTCTGATCGATAGCAGGCGACTTAGAATATTCCCGTTGCACTGCGAAAGTTAAAGACTTTTTGCCGTTTATTAGATTAACATAGGGCCATTGGGCCAAGAAAAACAGCCTCTGTCTCCTTATGTTTTGTTCGCTAATCTCTTGACCCTATTGCAAAATACCTGCGTGTGTGTGTGTGTACCGAACACGAACAAAGAACATTACGAAACAGACGCACAGAAGAAGGAGAGAAAAAACAAAAACAAATCCTACCAAGCCCAACAAAAAACGCACACCATCTGCCGTTGGATGCGAACTTGCTGCCTTCGTTCGTTTCGTGTTGGCAATTCTACACCGAAACCCGCTTGTCCACACAAACACACCCGACGAGTGCATCGGCGGCGGTTCTGGTGTGTTGTTATTGCTGGAAAAGGAAATGGAATGCGCTTTTGCTCCGGCCTCAAACGTAATACCGGCAAACCCAGCACCACCACCCATTGGGCAAGCCTTTTTCTCTTGTGGCGTTTGGGTTCTTGCCGAGGGGAAGATAGGATTACATGATCCGATTGCGCATATGATGGTGGTGGTGGTTGTGTGTGGTGCGTTTCTTTTGCACAAGGCGCACTCAGAGCAGCCAACCTGTTCCGCGTTCGTAAAGAAGCTAAAAATAGACACCGCTTCCAAGCGCAGATCCCATGCTGGAATGGGAATAAGTTTAAAGTATGTTTATCCGGTTTGTGGCCTTAGAAATGGGTATTATTTTCAAGGGTTTTTGTATTAATGATGTAACGCAAAAGGCGCTTAACGCTACAAGTTTGCATTATTTGAGGCGTAATTTGCAGGAATTTCAATTATAATGTTGCTAAGATGAATACAGAATTACCAAAAAGATCGAACAAAACAACCTTGACGACTCGCTTACAGCCGAAATGTTCTTCTCCTCCAAAAACGCATTCCACCCAACTGATTACGTGACCTACAGCACGTCGTTTCCAGTCTACAAAGCACTAATCCCTGTTTTGTTTTCATTCTCTCTCCCTCTCTTTCTTTCTCTAATGCAGTGAAAATTGGAATCCAAACGATGGCCGGCTGAATCACACCGCGGACAAGCGATCGCGGGCTAACTCCGCTACGCAGCGGCCGACGGGCGCCAAGCGATCGCTGCTGATGAACACGAGTGCGGGCGCAATCGTGACTGGCGGAAACGGCACAACCGGTGGTGGCGGTGGATCAGACGATCCCAACCACCGTCCCGTCGGCTGGCACACGAACAGCAGCACGGAAAGCTTGATCCAGGGCCGGCCGACCAAAACCGTTTTCATTAACGACCAGCAGCAGCAGCTGCCGCACGGTGGTGGTGCTGGCGCCGGTGGCGTTGGTGCGTATCAGCGCGAGGTGCGCTACTACAACCAGATGGATCTGCGGCGCCACCCGGGCGGCTTTCAGGAGGACCGGATCGTGCTGCTGGCGAAGAAGGCACCGTGCCACATCTTCTCGGTGCTGCCGTACTGCAAGGGCAAAGCGTCCCGCTCGGAGCTGCGCCGTGAGCGCCGGCGCCATCCTTCCGGGGCGCGCCCGCTATCCTCCATCAACGATGCACCGTTCGATGCGTTCCGGCTGCTCGGGATCGAGCGGGGCGGCGAGGTCGGGCAGGAGGTATCGTACGGGTATCTGCTGATCCCGTCGCGGGCCTACCACCGGGAGAAGAAGCACGCCAGCGCGGAAAAGTCGAACAAAAGTGCGTTCGAGATCACGAACTTTGCGTCGCTGGAGAATCATGCCGCGGCGCGGTACTATGACACGCTGAACCGGAACAGCGCGGCCAGCCCTTCGCAGGGCGGTGGTGGTGTTGCTGTCGCCTCGACCGGTACTGGGGCGGGCAGTGGTCCGTCCTCCGGGCTGCTGGACATCTCGAAGGAGTACGAGGATGGCTTCGCATCCATTACGGGGGTAAGGGAAAGGTGCCGAAACAGAATGAATGGACAAATGGAAGGTTAACTCCCGCCTCTTCTTTCGCAGATCCAGTACTCGGCCAACATACTGGACGATCCGGAGCTGATCGCGGGCAAGCATCGGACGCTGCTGACGTTCACCTCGTACGTCACGTCCGTCATCGATTACGTGCGCCCGTCCGAGCTGAAGAAGGAGCTGAACGATCAGTTCCGCGAGCGGTTCCCACAGATACAGCTGACGCTCAGCAAACTCCGCAGGTACGGTAACAACAACAACAACAACAACTCGACCATTACAAAAAGAGGTGCTTTTTTGTGCTGATGCCACTGTGCACTGTGTTTGTGTGACCAGTGGACGATGGGGTGGAATGAGAGAGAGATAAGAAATGGTGCTTCCTTGATGGACGCCATCATCACATGCCACCCCGCAGTTGTTGGTGCTTGGTTGGGTATGTATGTGTGTTTGCGTTGCTGTTTGTTTTGGTATTAGCTATCACAAAACAAACGGTACAGCTGGTGCTGATGGGTGCTGCTTCTGTTGCTTGTTGACAGACGACACCACACCCTCCCGTTGCCTTTGATTCGCGCCCTGAGGGTGACATTTCCTGTGAGTGTCCGATTGCCAGTGATCCCTCTCAGCTGCAATCCGGATGATATGCCCTGTTCCGTTGGGGGAGGGAAAACGGGGGGGAGCAAATGATCCCTCTTAAATCTGCCCTTATCAGCACATTCTTTACAGGCCTTCCTCTGTTTCAAGTGGTAAGCCAGTCAGGGGAACAGCAACAGTTTTGAGATGTAAAATCGATTGTTTTATGAATGTCCGTTCCAATTATTCAATTACAAAGCAATTTCGAGCATCTGAACATGATTTATTAGTGATGGGAGCTCGGAATCAGACCTACCTGATTCCGATTCCATGTTCGGAAACAATTCCGAAACCGATTGCGTTTCTGGAGTCGATTCCGTAGCCGATTCTGGAGTCGATTACAGAGCCGTTTATGGGGCCGGAATCAGCTCCGGAATAAGAACCGGCTCCAGAATCGGTTCCGGAATCGAAATCAGCCCCGGAATCAGAATTAGTTTCGGAATCGGAATCGACCTTAGAATCGCAATTTGCTCCGGAAAAGGAATCAGGATTGACTCCAGAAATGAGAATTAGCTCCGGAATGAGAATCAGTTCTTGAATTCAAATAAGAAGTTTCAGAAGCGAACTCAGTCCGGGAATCTCCATGAGAACGGATCGTTTACAATTAAATTTTGATTCTTTGTGGCTATAAATACTTAGCATCATTGGACCCGAACGCCGATTCTGATTTCGGATCCAATTTTGATTCCGGAAGCAATTTTAGAGCCGATTCCTATTCCGAAACCGATTCCGTAATCGATTCCGGAAACTGATTCCGGACCTACTACCCGGAAACTGATTCCAGAAAACTGCGGAGCTAGTCGGAATCGATTCCGACGAAAACTTCATTTTTCCCATCAGGCATTTTTACACAACAAATTGAATTTAAAAGGATTAATTTCATTAATTTTCTTATTACTGCATTGCGCAAGACGCACAGAAGCACCTGAAGACGGACGTTTTATTACTATAAGTTATTCATCCCTAACACCGGGTGCCATGCACACGTAAGATACCGTGGTAGTAGTACCCCCTTTTGCCTATCGTACGATGCTGTCGATATCTTATCGTGAGGATGACGGCGAAGCAGACATAATGGAGCAGTTTGCTTGTTTCATCGCTCCTCCGCAACCCTATGGCCCGTCACGTGTGCAATCAAAACCGTTATTTAAAATACATTTGCAAAACTCTTTTTTTGTTGTTGTCCTGTCCGTATTATGACGACATTTGATGAACGGTTTCCTTGCCCTTCCCCGGCCCATCTGGCTGTGATGGGTTGTAGCTTATCAGCCACCACCAGGCTCAGCACAAGATGCCGTTTGCTTGGCCTTTTAAATGGAGCTTTGTGTTTGTTTCACGATTGTATTGTTGTGGTCGTCGTGTGTGTGTGTGTGTGTGTATGTTTGTGGTTACACCTTAATCTTCTCTTATCAGCCGGAGCAGGGTAGGAGTAGGAGGAAGGTACACTTCTCGTCATCCAGACTGGTTTGCGAGCGGGGTGAACAAGGCCATCGTTACCGTTTTGATTTGCTGCTTCTTTAATTACCCTTTGGGAGATGGATGTGGACAGAAGAAGATGATGGGGTGTAAATCATTTGATAATCCCACTTTCTTCGTTAATCTTTTGTCTTCCTAGCAGTGGCCCTTGTTGGGTTGTCCGGGTGTTTTTGTACTCATTCATTTGTATGATTAAATTAAAATGTACGAATAAAACAGGAAAAACACGCTTTAAATTAGATTTTCAAGGGCAATCCGGGATGTTTTCGTTGTGGATTTGTTGTTTAATTTAAAAAGACGCAGAAAAAAACAATCTTCTTCCGACCAGCCGGCTGTTGTGGCTGTGTCCGTTCAACGAACCGCCCCGAAAAAGGGAACCAGTTGTAACCGGTGATAAGAAACAAAAAACCGAAGCATGCAAATTTCTCGCGATAGATGCTGCACGCGAAGACCAGTGACCGTCCTTGAAATAGTTACGAATTTACGAAGCACAACGCCTGTGCTGAAATCGCCTTCAATTCCGGTCGACGACACACAGACACATAATCAGCATAAAGATTAATCGAATTGCTGTCTGTCCTCCTCCTCCCTTTTCTACGGGCAGCATTAAACGCGAGATGAAGCGCATCAACAAGCTGGACAACCGTATCGACTTCCTGACCATCTCGCAGGCGTACGTGTACTTCGAGAAGCTGATCCTATCGAAGCTGGTGAACAAGGAAAATCGGAAACTGTGCGCCGGCGCCTGTCTGCTGCTGAGCGCGAAGCTGAACGACATCAAGGGAGAGGCGCTGAAGAGTTTGATTGAGGTAAGGGTTATTTAAATCCCTCGTCTTTCCCGTTTTTTTATTAAAATATTTTATCTTTCTCTCTACAAACACACACACACACTCTGGTAGAAAACCGAGAGCGTGTTTCGTCTGAACCGCAAGGAGCTGATCGCGTCGGAGTTTGCCGTGCTGGTCGCGCTCGAGTTCAGCCTGCACGTGTCGACGCAGGAGATCCATCCGCACTACCAGCGCCTGATCTACGAGTCCTAGGGGCCACGGGGGCCGAGGGCGGGGGGAGTGCGAGCGCCCCGCAACAACCCGGACCAGCCGCCGAACCATGTAACGCTGTGTCATATGCTGCAGGAGGCATTTATTGGGTGATTTTCTGTTTTTCCTTTTTCTTTCGTTTTGTTAAGGGGTTTTAATTTTGTTTTAGTTATTTTAAAGAGGTGTTTGTGTGTGTGGTTTCATCGTTTAAGGAGAGCGAGAAAAGAGCAAAAGAAGAGGAAAGGTGTTGCAAATTTTACGTTTTTATTAAACACAACAAAAGGCTGTTTATTACACAAGGGAGCGCGTTTCAATGGTGAAATAGTAGTATAGGAACGTTTTCGAAATTACAAACAGAACAAAAACACACACACATCATATAAAACGTATTACATGCAGTTTAATGCGCGTGCTATAGAGTATGATACATTTAGTGGTGTGAATTAAAAACACCACCAAACAGCAGCAAGCAAATGTACTTTAAAAGTAATAATTTCACTGCAGATTATGATAAGAATTATTAACACAGAAACAAAAAAAAAACAAACTTAACAGGTCTCTCTCCCTCGCTTCTCGCTCTTGTTCGCTCCTTTCTCCTCCTAGAAGTAGCGTAACTACTCGTAGCTTAACCAGAGGGAATTACTGTACTTACGGCTAAGTGATCTTTCCACCAATGTACTTTAACCTCGATTTTTCAGTTTTAACGATTTTTTCCATTATTTTATTTGCTCTTCCATCTTCATTTTTTTGGGAGGAAAAAAATACACTTTTTTGTTTGTTTCCACCCCTCGAAATGTCCTTTAAAAGAGACACACTCTTTCTCTCTCCCTCTCACTCTCCTCTTTATACCATATTAGGCGGGGCAATTATTAGCCTTCTTAAAGATGCTACCGGTACTGTGTAAAAAGCACCATTATCAAAAAAAAAACAACACAAAAACAAGGTGATGGAAATCGGTTTACAAAACCTGGCTATAACTATTATTACTAAAAAAAGAAACAATTGATATATGTATGGATACGATCTACACGCTCAAGTACTTCAGAAGGATTAACGTTACTTCTGTGTTAGTTTTTTTTTTTTTGCGTCTCGCAGTGTCTATTTTATTTTATTGCTTCGTTACACACATATTATAATCACTTATTTTATAAGTAATTTCGTTACGTTGAGTTTTAGTTTAAACAAAAAAAAACAAAACAAGGAACCGACAGTTGGGAAGGGAGACACGCGTAGAAAATAGGACATCAAAGTAGGTGCGCAGAAGCGTGTTTTTGTGCTGTTCATTTTTATATCTTCTTGTTGTCGTCAGCTCTGATAGTGAATAGTGTGATTGGGTATAAAAAAACTTGTAAACCAAAAAAAAAGAACATTTCTGCACCACCATCCTTTTCCTATATATATTACATTAATAAACGTGGTCTTGAACTTTAAACCGCTTCCCCGATTTCGCTTCCCCGATTTCGCTTCCCCGGCTCAACTTTTACATCCCGAACTGCCGGCACCCTTTGGCGTCATCACCTTCCCGAGATCCTTCAGCGAAACCGTGCCCGATCCGCGCTCTGCCGGCTGTGGCTGACTAGCGCACGGTTTCCACCCGACAAAGAAAATGATCTGGAACGTGGCCGACACGCCCTCCTCCTTGCGGGCGTACATGTCCCGGTAAATGGCGGCCGCCGCCATCAGCGTATCCCGCCCCACGTGCAGCGGTCGGTTGAACGCCGCATTGCTCTCCGCCATCCCCTGCAGGTCGAACATCAGCTCGTACATGGACGGATACCCGATCACCAGCTCGTCCGTGTCGATCGTCAGCATGGTGAAGCCGCCCCGGTTCAGCAGCATGCCCACGTCCCGGATCTGCGTGAAGGGGGAAACGTGCGGCGCGAGACCACCCCTTCGCTCCTGCTCCGCCAGCTGCAGGGCCGACCGCAGCTCGTACAGCGTGTCCCCACCGAACATGGCCCCGATAAACACGCCGTCCGGTTTGAGGGCACGATTCACCGCCCGAAAGCAGGCCGGCAGATCGTTGATCCAGTGCATGCTCAGGCTGGACACGACCAGATCGAGCGAATCCGGCTCGAACGCGAACCGCTCCTCGTCCATCTCGCGCACGCTAAAGTCCAGCCCGGGCGAACCCTTGATTTGGGCCAGCATTGCCGGGCTGAGGTCGATGGCGGTTAGCTTCTGGACCGTTTCGCCCAGCACGTGGTTGGTGACGTACCCACGGCCGGCACCGAGATCGACCGCATTCGTGAACTGGCGCTTGATGTCGAAGATGCGGTCGGCCAGCCGGTAGCCCACCTCCTCCTTGATGTAATCGTACAGCTCCACATCGTCCCTGCGAGGTAAGGAAAAAGTTATTAACCGTTTCTATTGTGTCGGTTCTAACTCGTACCGTTTGGCAGCTCGTTCCCGTTGCAGACGTTTCACATTGCGATCGAAAATATTTACAACCGGCGTGCAGTAGGATCGATGGTGCAATGTCGCAGAACCGGCATTCCGGACCATATTCCCTACCAGTGGGAACATTTTACATAACCGCATACTAACACCGGGCGGTCGCATGGCGTACCGGTTGCTTCGAGCAGTGAACTGTTTTGCTTAAAAACAATCCCTAAAGGTAAGATAACAATTATTACACTATTTTATCTCATTTTACTTAACAATAAAAAGCGACAAATTGGAAAAGAAGGTAGAATTAAGGGCCCTCCTTTCCGCGGTGATGTGTTGTTTGTGTTGCACAATTGTCAACAATCTAAACCCGCATGCACTGCGTGTTGTCCTAAGGACAAATTAAATGGACACTACAGGAGTAATAGTTTTGGTAAAATTTAAAGTTATAATATGAATAACATTGCCTGATATATAAAACTATTTTAACATTCTAAAAAAATGCCATAAACTAGCAAATAATTATCTCTTCATAAACAATTGTTAAACCAAAAGTAACATCCCGCTGTGCAGTGCTAGCAAATCGAGCACTTTCGATCAGTTTTACAATTCTAGTTTGTAACGAAGACGGGAAAGAAACCAGTACTAATCTTTTTTTAATGTACGAATAGGCATTTAACTATACGAAAGGGAATAAATTGAGCTTAAGTTGTAAATAATGTTGGTTGATTTGTCGCTGAGATCGAACTGCTCGATTATTCGCCGAAAGTGGCCCAACTGTCATTTGGGACCGTCAAAATGCCAATAGTGAGACAATTCAAACGCGTGAGAAAATGTTGTCTCACTACGAAATAGAAAAAAATCGATTTAAATTTAACGAAAAACAGATATTAATAGGGAAAATGGTGTTCAATCCATAAAATAAGTGTTTTTATTGCAAAAAGTACAGAACATGTATAAATAACATATATTAAAATACATCTACAAATTCTAGTGAGAAAGCGATGCAAGTGAACAACTCACTACGGCGGGCAAAAAAAAAACCCGCCAATAACTTGTTGCATGAGAAAACCACGTTTAAACCAGAAAACCAGAAATTAATAAAACATTTACTTCGATGTGAATTTGTTTGATAAAAAGGCAAGATTTTTTACTTTAAATCACGTTTGCATAAAAAAAAATATAAACAAAAGCGCCCAAATTTGCCCATATTAAAATTGGCTAACCTTCGCACCATAACGGTTTTTCGCACAGATCGTGCCAAATCATTCCGCTTGTACCCAGCAGCTCCTAAACCGGTTTAGAAGCCAAAAAAGAGGCATCGCAATGTCTGGCCAATGTCGCATACGATGGAGAACCGATCACCACTATCAGTCGCGGGTGGCAGTTCGGCCCCGAAGGCAGACCGCGTGCGTCGTGTGATCGATCCCGTGTGAACCGTGCGTGGCAAAAAAAAATGGCATTTCACCTGTTGTTAAGGTTACTTTCATTCATCTTTTGGTGTGGTTTAATTACGATTCGCCCGGCCGGTGCACTGCCGGCAGGACCCGGAATCGAAATTATGCCGGCCCAGTTCTCAATGAACGGCCAGCTAGACTACGTGGTGGTGAATGAGAATGAAGGTAACATTGTGGCTGTGTATACAGTGTTGTGCGTTTGGCTAAACAGTTTGTTTGACTATTTGCAGAAACGAATACGAACTTTCTGGAACAGCAGCCAGTCCTGGTGCGAGAGCCTCAGCGGCAAGCTGAGTACGTGGTACCCCAGCTACAAGAGCGGCCGTTACAAATCCAGCAGCGGGTGCAATATCAGCAACCAGTTACACAGCCCCCTCAGGTTCAGTATCAGCAACCTCAGGTCCAATACCAGCAACCCGTGACCCAGCAGCCACAGGTTCAATATCAGGCACCCGTTGTCCAACAGCCTCAGGTTCAGTATCAGCAACCCGCTGCTGCCCAACAACCACAGTACCAGTACTACCAGCAGCCGCAATACACGTACCAACAAACTCAGTCGCAACCTTACTACCAATCCGCATACCAGCAGCAGCAGCAACCTTCCTACGCCCAATACCAACAGCCGGCGTACTATTACGCCGGAGCGCCCCAAAGCTCCGGTCAATACTATTCGACCCCACCGGATAGAGGTACGTTAACGAGGGGAGACGGGTGACATCACGTACTACAGGAGTGCTAGAGATTTCTACTCTTAAGAGGCCCGTCCACAAGAAACAAAAAACCGGTTTTGGATTTCGAAAAATTACACACACTGCAAACTCATTAATTTTGCCAATGAGATTCGATAAATTATTCATTTCCTTGTCCGTGGCCGGTTGTCCGCAGTTTTTGCATGAAATTTCTGTCCAATTCCATGGTCTTTTTTCTAAATATAAACATTTCTTCGTGTATGTGTTTGTGCCACGCTTTCAGGTGGAAGCCGATATTCTGACCCTATATCTAGCTTGCTCGGATTGTCAGGATTGTCACGACCTTCGACGACACTGGCTGCGGCCGGCTCATCCTTGCTGCGTGCAACGTCGCTGCTGTAAGTAGTGGATCTTTTCCCCTGCTCATCTAAGTAGCAATTGGGAGAGTATCAGCTTTTATCACTTTTGGTTCCATTTTCCTTCCGCAGGTTCGGATGAGGGCAGCATACATCCGGTGCAGTCGTAGGCACACCAAAATAAAGAAGAAGGAACGGGTTTTCAGCTTTTGCAAGCTTTTCCAAACCAAAATGCGCTACAAAAGAAAAGCAGACAGAAATTATTATTTAAAGCAAAGAAAGACAAGTACGGGCGGTACAGTGCTATAAAGTACAAAATTAATAAACTAATTACCTCATTTATTTTTACTCTCTTTTTTCTGTGTGTTGTGATGGCAAAATATGTTCGCGCTTTTGTTTACTTCAATCAATTAATGTATGATTAATTTTAAATAAAATAATCATATTTTCACACTATTATCCTTTCATGTAACGTAGAGGAAAGCGGGGCAAAATGGGTATATTGAGCAGTTTCTTACATTATTACACGCCTCTGCCTATCCTTTTGTTTTCCAGTTTAGGAAAGCTCTTCAAATTTGTCAAAAAAATAAAATAAAATAGAACAATTTATACACGTTTCAATCGACAAAATCGAATTTGAAGTGATGCCTGTTAGCATTAGGGTAACTGTACCAATATTCGGCAGTGTACCTATTTTTGGCTGGGTAACTTAAAAGTGAAGTCCAGCAAAAACGCATTAACAATTTTCTCAACGCATATTTTTTAAATAGAGATATGCTCATTTGTTATTCATATACGAAGTTTCACATCATTTCCTTGCATATTTTTCAAAATATTAAACAAAATGTACAGAGTTCACAATTTTTCGGCAAATTTGCTGTCACCCAATAGATCGGCAGGTTTCATAAACAGGCAAGGCAGGCAACATAACATTATTCATTTAAGTGATTTTCAACACCGATTTTAGGAAAGTGAGAGCGTGAAACTATTTTGAACATTTTTGTTTACCTATTTTCATTGATTAAGACATTTTCTGACCCGTATTCGCGTATCCGCCGAAAATAGTAGGAGCACAACCTGCCGAAAGTAGGAACATAACAGCGATTTCACGAATATCTTCAAAAAATGCATTTAAAACAGCATTTAAAAAATAGCATAACAGAAAACGATAGTTTTTCATCCAAAATAACCTCACTTTCATGAAAGCTAATAAAAGTTGTAAGTGTACGAGCAGTTTTTGTAAGACTGCTGCGCTAGCCCGCCCAATACTGGTATGCAGTTACCCTGTTATGTGGGCAAATACAAACACCAAGCGTAATATGTCAAAAGCATCAGCCCATTTTGTCCCTCGTGAAGCATTTTTATATATTTGGTTATTTTAATTTAAATACGCATTCAATTGCCTTACTTTCTACAGACAAATTGTATAGATTTTTTTTCAAAATTACCATGAAAAACTTTCATACATCCCTGTGGCATTACTTAAAGCTTAGTTTCGAAGTGGTAAAAAACATCAATTGGCTACTAAATCTTATTTTGTATTTTTCTTGGTTATTTGTTGATTGCGGATTATAAAACTTAATGGTGTTCATAGGACACTAACATAAACATACAGTAGAACGTCGATTATCCGGGGGCCGATTATCCGGGGGCGGATTAACCAGCGGGCGGCTTAACCGTGCGCATAACTGTGACAGCTGTTTAAACGTATAGCGAACATTTGCAGCGATAGTCAACCAGTTTTTTGTGCAGCTCTGTAGTGTCTAGTGGTATTTTCGAAATTCATTTTTGTTCATGAACAGTTGTTAAACTTATAGCTATTAATGAAAATAATATTCTACCAACGATTAATCGATTGATTTAAGGTGAATTAATCATAAAACTAGTAAAATTTATAATTTTTATATGAATTTGACATTTTTTCGACGATTATCCTTGCAAATCGATTAACCGGCAAACGTCCGGTCCCGAGCAGCCCGGATAATCGACGTTCTACTGTATGTTGTGAGCCTTCGAATGTTTCCTTGCTGTGAAATAATGCTTAAATAAAGAGTATCCATCCATTGCGTGAGATTTTGTCGTTAGTAACCGTTCGATCATAGCTTCTCCTTCCCACCCCTTACCAGCGTTACGTAGTTGATGGATGAAGCCTTACGGGTATTAGTTTTGCTGTAGTTTCCGGAGTAGTGATGGGTAAAGTTGGCAGAAATCCGGAGTCAACTCCGATCCGACTCCGATAAATTCGGAATCGACTTCGGAAGGTAGGTCTGCACTGCAATATCCGGAGTCTTCCGGAATCGTCCGGAATCGCCCGAAGTCGTCCGGAGTCGTTCGGAGTCGTCCGGAGTCGTTCGAAGTCGTTCGAAGTCGTTCGGAGTCGTTCGAAGTCGTTCGAAGTCGTTCGGAGTCGTCCGGAGTCGCCCGGAGTCGTCCGAAGTCGCCCGGAGTCGGAGTCAGTCGGAGTCGTTCGGAGTCGTCCGGAGTCGTCCGGAGTCTTCCAGAATCGTCCGGAGTCGTTCGACTTCAGACGACTCCGGACGACTCCGACTCCAGCGACTCCGGACGACTCCGGACGACTCTGAACGACTCCGGCCGACTCCGGACGACTCCGGACGATTCCGGAAGACTCCGGACGACTCCGGACGACTCCGAACGACTCCGACTGACTCCGACTCCGGGCGGATCTAGTGGTTCCATTTTACCGGAGTCGGAATCGAACTAACAATAGTCGGAGTCGGATCGGAGTCGTGGATGAGCTCCATACAGCACATCACTATTCCGGAGCGACTGGGATGACTTTATATGATTGCGGAACTTTTCAAACAGCTTCTTCTAGTGTCATGTACTGGATCGGCAAGTTCACGATTCGTGTATGGGTTAGATAGGTTCGGGTATAATTATTGAATTGAAAGAAGTTCAGTATCAGTTCTAAGGCCAAAATGGCTTGGGGAATAATTCCAGGACCGGAATATAGGTTTGTTACCCGTTCCAGGAACGGCTGGAGTAACAGCTAGTTCCAGGCTCTGTTCGAGGCCAGTTCTCCGATGGATTGCAATTGCGTAGCCCTGTAACCGTGCAAAATTAGTAACAATAATTTAAAAGCTTTTTATTAATTAAAATTATATATAATTAATAAAACACACACTTCCGTGTTTTGTTAATTCTCTTTATGTACTTTTATTATTATTTTCATGCCGAGAAAGGACTTTGGGAGAGCGAGAGGCGTTCTTACGTGTTATTTTCCTTCTTTTCTTCCTTCTTGCATTTGCTCTGGGTTACTCCCGCTTTTACTTCTTTGAGGCGATCTTTTTTTTTTATTGATTATTATATATCCACCGTATAGCGTGTGTTTTGTTTTTTTCATTTTTTTCCACCCATTTTTTATTTTGGTTTGCTCTCTTATCTCTTCCCTTTGCTAGTAACATTTGTATTTCTTTTGCTATCTTACAGTTACGGCAGATCTCACTTTATAGCAGCAACACAGCAGTATGGTACTACTTTCGTTCCGTGTTTGTGTTATGTTATTGAACTTTACTGTTTCACGTAGCTGAAGCATATTATCGGCTGTGGTGTCCCACACTATGTGTAATGCGTTCGTTTTGTTTTTATACTCATCTCTTTTGAGTTGCTTTTTGCTCGTATTGAATTGACTGCATAAACAACGGAATTAGGACACAAAATTATGAACAAAAAAAAAACAAAAATGCAATCATCTGTGCGCGGTGCATGAAGTGCCTTAGTGTAGTGTAATGTAGAATTAGTATTTGTGATTCGGAATAGGCTGATATGGTGTGTATGTAGATCTGTAGATGTGCAGCAATTTAATTGCTTTCCTTATGTTTTACATTCTTTTTTTAAAGTTTTCATATTTGGTTTCTTACAACTTCCCATTCGTTTTGCTTACTTTTTTGTTTAGTTTATTTTACAAAAAAAGAAACTTATTTACAGGTTAAACACATTGGTTATCATTTTTTTAGATAATGTCTGCCATTTTAGAGTGAAATTAAAAATTAAATTTAAACGTTTGCGGCATGTTTTGAACCATTTCTATTACCACACAAAAGTTGGTTAAAAGTTCTATAAACTTTACTTTCTTTTGACCTCTGTTACCAACACATCGTTAAACTGTGTGCTTTCTGAACGAATAAAAACCCAAAACACACACACACACATACTGAGTAAGGACGCAATAGACAACACTTTCTTCTAAAGGCCACTTTTGTCAATCAGCCTAAAGGTATGCAACGTTGCAGCTGTATGTTTTGCTTTGCTGTTTAGCTTTTCAAATTCTTTCTCGCCTTTTTGCTTGTGATTTTTTTTTCTATTCTATTTCCTTCATGCTTTACTGTCGCTTCCTCTACTTCTACTCGCTTACTCAACATTTAAAACACAAAACACAAATAGCTATGCTTTTTAGTTGTGTTTTTTGTTAGTTTTTGAATTAAGAAGTTTACAGTGTTTTCTCGTTTTTTCTTATTTTGCTGTTCTTTTTATTATAATTTCGGCAAATAGAACGCTTTTATTGCTAGTTTCTGAACTTGGTTCAGCAGCATCTTATAGCTCTTTTTTTTACACTTTACTCTTTTTAACTCATCTACGGATTCAACAAACTCTTTCTAAACCAATAGTTTATGCTCACTGGATATTTTACTGTTTTATTTATCTTCTCTTTATTCTCTCCTTTCTGTGCTTTTGCACTACTCTTTTTATAGCTTTTGTTTTCTTTTCTTTTTCTTCCGAACTACCTCGAACAACTATTACCGAACGAAAAGCTAGACGAAACAGTCTACACTAATAAACTTAGTTAGTTTTACGTGCCTGTTCTGTGTTGCTTTATTGTTTTTTATGTGTTTTTCTTCTTTTCATTTACTTTTTGGTTTTTCAAAGCAAATCTAATCTATTTCATAAATTTTATTTTTCATTTTGCTGTTTTTCTCTTACCATCATTTGCGCAAGTGGGCAAATTTAACATGCTTCTGTGTACATGTATGATCACTCGTTACACTATCACAATGTGTGGTTTTTCTTGTTTCTTGTTAAACACCGATTACAACAACGAAACACATACACACACATCAAAGATGGGAGAACGAAGCAACTTAAAGGTGATTTGCTGGTGGAATTTGGCTTTTTCCACAATCCAAATTTCCAAATGCACGGGCATTTTTTACAGCCATTTAGATGTGACGATGGTGATGATGATGATGATGATGATGATGATGGGAATGATGAAGCGTCCAGGGAGATGGAGTGCAAAACTAAAATTGAATCAAAACACACAATTAAACACTGTTTAGCAGCAATTCCATGAACAAAAGAAGAATTCAGTAAGTATACATTTTTAATACCTTTTTCTTGTTTTTTTCTGGCCTTTTTCTATTCATTTTCCTCTTCTTTCTAGGCTTGTTGTGAAACGTCCCGCAGGAGGAAATTTGGGATCACATTTTTCACTCAAAACTCAACTTACAGCAACACACCATATACACTTGTCCCCAGCATAAACATCATCTCCCTTTTTTTCTTTCCACCCTTTCCCCCTTCACCCACCCACACACATACGTACACACACACACGGTCAAATAACAACAATTTGCAGGATTATGTATTTGCATCAATGTTTTTTTTTTTGCTTCTTTAAACTTTTTTTGTTCTTTTCTTTTTCTCTTCTCTCTTTTCTCTTTCTGTAACTCTTATCTGCCTCGTGCTTCGTACATGCTCCACACTCTACTAAACTATCTTCATTTCTTTTTTCCTAATGGGATGGGGGGGGGGGGGGTAGGTTGGTTTGTTTGGATGTTTTGCATGAATAAGGGAGCGTGTGTGTGTGTTTGTGAGTTTTGCTTTTACTTGTGTATTATTATACTTGTGTATTCTTTGCAAACTAGAGCAAAATGTGTGTATCTGTGTCTGTGAAAGTGAAAGTGGGTGATTCTTATCGCCCACCCACACACTGCTGCTTTCTCTTACAGCTACTACAACTAACCTCTTACACATTTGCTCACATTTTTACGTTTTATAACACATTCCTACCCCTCTCTCGTTTACTCACACACACACGCTCATTCTCCTATCACGTTCTATTAACACATTTCTTTCTTTTTAACACATTCCTTTTTAGAGGGGGTTTTATTTCCCATTTTCTTTGCCTGTTCTCTCTCACTCTCTCTTTCTATAAGTTGACTCTCTTTCTCTATATCTCTGTATTAAATATATATATGTACTTCTATATAGACCTAATGTTCTGTCCCACTTTCTTGTTAATTTTTACGCACATTTCTCTTTATTCGTTATCTTATGTTTTGCGTGTGTTTTGTTTTCTTTGTGTTTGTTTGTGTGTTTTTACTCACACAACTTGTGTTTAGCTTTATGTTGATTAGGTTCAGCTGTGTTTTTTTTTGTTGCATTTTGCTATGTTTTTAGTAGCATGTTTCCCTTTTATTTATCGACTTCGATAACTGTTTATCTCTATTCTTTCCCTTGCAACAACACTACACCCTCTCTAAAGAGTTTGCTGTCATGCTACTGGTGTGAAACTATAATTCTTTTTTTGTTTGCTTTCATCTTGACACTTTTAGTGCGGCTTACGGGTCTGTAAAGGGTTTAATTATTTTATCTGCTTTGCTGCTGCACCAGCTGCCCAAACTAAAGTGATCGGACGCATAAACGCATCTCGATCGCTAATGCGTTTTTCATAATATGCGTCGCTCTAGCTAACAGTTATATTCTTCTTCCTCTAACAAGGTGCAAATTATAAGTAGTTTAAGGTTATTGTGTGTTGGTTGGTTGGTTGGGGGATGGATCCATTTGAAGTGATGACTACTACCCTTCGACTTCAGCTCACTATCACCACAAAAACACACGACGCACAACATGGGCAGTCGATCGAGCAAAACCAAAACAAAAGCAGAAAAGTACACTAAAATAGTAACTAACAGTATGTAATAATTAAACAACCTAAAGAGCGCGCGATATAGAACACATAAACACACAAAAACAGGGAAATGGAAAAGGAAACAAATGAGAGGGGAAAACCAAGAGCGAAATCATTTGCACAAAGACACGGAAAACACGAATTAGTTAAAAAAAGAGACAAAAAGAAGAAAATAGCACAGAAAAATGCTGTTTTTGCTCGTTACGAACGCTAAGAAAAAAGATACATAAACGCAGATATATATCACCTTTTCTTGTATAAACCTTAGCCTTGGTTTAATGTACGAATTGATCTTTGCACCTCACTCACTGCAACAGGAGACGGAGTGAATGCAAAACAACATCAACGCGCTATTCATAATTTGACCGGATGTGTTATGTTTCTCTCTGCTTTTTTTTCGGTAATCAATTTCATTATATTTTCTTTTCACAGCTGCTGTTTTTTTGTTTTTGTTTTTCGTTTTTGTTTATTGTAACCTTTTTCTAACAACGATAAAAAAGGATGCTCCAGCTATCTCTCTCTCTCTCTCTTGCGCTTTACAAAGTGTGTTCGGTTGAGGCAAAACCGAAAAGGGAAAAATAAACAAGTAAAAAGAAAGAAGAACCAACAATCATGATCACAGTAGAGTAACAAAAACGAAACGAAACGTGTGCGTGTACGAAGCAAAGACAAATACAAAACATAAAACAAAACAATTGCTTTCTTACAAAAAGAGAGGGAAAAGGGCCGAATAGATCGCACTAGAATTAGATAACAGAAGAACACAGCAAAAAGAATTACTCCTTGGAAATGTGATTGTAACTAGGAAAGAAGTTTACCAAAAATAATTTACAATATTATGTGTTCGATATTGAAAAAAAAAAAACAGGAACAGAGAGATAACTAAACAGTTCAATCAAAAATTAGTTATGACCGCATAACTGCCATTTGCCATCGCTTTCCCCACTGTCTAGCAGCAGCAACAGCTGACGGTACCAATAAGTGTCCCCAAACGAACAGTTAAAAATCCGTCCCTCCCTTCGTTTTTACAGGGACCGCTTGTTTCGTTTCCTTTTTTTCTTATTTTTGCTTATTATTCAGGCTACCTCGAAGGATGGTTTCAATCATAATGGGTTACAATACATACACAAATATATTATCCTTTCTTGGGAGGGGGTGTTGTTTCGTGTAACAGAGCACACACACACTTTTCACGCTTACTAAAAATGGTTCCTAGCTTCATTAAAAAATAAAAAAAGTAAGATTGACGCAACGCCTCCTCTGCTGTCCTCTGAGCGTGATGCGATGCTGATTGGTTGTTTGGGGGGGGGGAGCGTTGCTAGGGGCGCGTGTCGTGTATGTGTGTTTCGTGCAAAAGGCAAAATGAAAGCAGGGACAACGAACCAACACACATACACACACACACATACACCTGAATGGCAACATCCCTCCCTCCATCATCACACTCCTGTTCTCCAAGGATGTGTACAGACGCACTTATGTGTGTGTGTGTTTGCCACCTTTCGCTTCACATCCTTTTTCCGCGTATGCTTGTGTGTGTTTTTTTTTTGTTTTGTTTTTTGTTTTTTTAAGATCACATTTTGGTCAGATTTGGGTGGGCACCTGGAGGGCCCCACAGCACGCCGCCCCGCCCAGCAGGAACATGGTTCCGGCGCCGGCCCCAACACTCGCAGTCCAGCGTATCCACTATGCCGTTGTCTGCGTGTTGGACGACTGCTGCGAACTGGCCCCGCCCGAATGTCCACCGCCACCTCCACCGCCGCCTCCCCCTCCAACGACGCTGTAACCGACGCCGCATCCGCTCACCCCAACGCTGCCGGTGCTGCTGCCACTGCCGCCGCCACCACCACCGGTCGCACAGGACGATTCCATCTTACCCGGATGATGGTGATGATGGTGATGGGGATGGTTGTGGTGATGGTGCGGGTGATGATTATGACTATTACTATTTACAACGACGCTGCCCGATTCGAGCGGCTGCTTGCAGATCGGCTGGGCCGTCGCGTCCCCATCGATGAGCGCGTGGTGGTTCGCGTGGCCGGCGGCACCACTATCACTACTGCTGTTGCTATTATTGTTGTCCGCACCACTGCAGCTGCTGTTCGGCGTGGCGGCGGTAGAGGAGGAGGAGGGAGGCAGGATCGTACCGTTGTTCGGGTGCGGCGACGACGACGGCGGCGGCACGGTAGAGGAGGCGGCGGCTGCAGCGGCGGTTAGGAGTAGCGGCGGCGAGCAGGAAGCGGTCGAGGACGTGGACGAGGACGAGCACGTGTTGGTCGTGCCGGTCGAGGCCGAGGTCGTGGACGCGATCGAGGCACTACTGTCCGCCTTGCCGTCGGCGCCGGTGGTGACCGCGGGCGCCGTCGGATCGTCCGTCAGGCGGAGCGCAATCTCCAGATCGCGCAGCACTTCTGTCTCTTTGGGTTCTATCAGATTAAATCGCCTAAAAGATGGAACAGAGGGAACGAATGATTTAATGGCATTGAAGAACTCAACAAAACACACTTTCACTTCACTTACCTATGGAACGCGGTGAGATGCGCGAAGGTGAGGTTAAGATGCGCGTGCAGCCCGAGCATGGTGACCTCGCGGAAGTGGGCCGCGTACAGGTGCGCGATCACATGGAACAGCAGGCGGACGATTTTGCGCGCGATGCTCTCGAACGAACTAGGGAACTCATTGGCATATTTGGTGGGAAAGATCGACTCGTCGCTGACCGTCTTCTGCGTGAACGTCATCACGTAGTCGATGTACTGTGGGGCGGCCACCCGCGTCTTCTTGCCCTTCTCGTCGAACCAGAGGTACATCCTGGAGCGGTTGGAAGGAGAGCGAGAAAGATAGAAAAAATACACTCATTAGTTTATTGGGTTTGAAAGAGCGATGACGTCAACTGTCAACAGTGACAGCTGTCACGTGCGGAACCGTGTAGAACGCTTAGTAGATGAAAAGTGGATGTGGTAAAGCAGTCTTTTTTGCCGGTCAAGCCGGTAATGACACGGAAGATGTGCGTACGCGATCAATGATTCATCGTGTGGCATGAAAATCAAAATATGACCCTTAATGTTTGATTAGGAAAAATAAAACACCGGCAGAAAAAGAAAAATATATATATACGCAAGAGCTAAGGCCAACATCATGCTTCGATCGATCGATGAGGTAATAGAAGAACCACGTACACTATGAGTGTGCAGCGATCACAAGGAATGTGCGCCGTCATTCCTTACAAGCAAGACCGCGCACACAGCACTCGCACTTCAAAGCACCTTACAAACGTAGCGTGTTCCTTCTTCTTTTTAGAATCGCCATGGGTGGTCGAATTTTGGAACACAAAGAGAGAGAGAGGGCCCCGAAAGCTAGGAATAGTTCTTCCTCCTGTGGGTCGGGCGCGGTGATCAAAGAAGCGACAGCGCAAAGCGTCTACGATGGGTCGATCGTCTTCGATTCCCCCCGGTTTGCTTTATCATTTGTGAGAGATTCGTATCGTGCCTCATGTTTCGGCGATACAGAGAGGAGTTTAAAAGGGGTCAAATCTCACAACTATTAAGAGGGCCGATACTTCTTGTGCATACAAAATTATGATAAGCGAGTGAGAGAATGGATATAAAAACTTCAATCTATTGTGTGGTCAAGGGGTGCACTCCGTTTCAAGTAATTCCAAAGAACTTTCTTCAAAGTTTGCTAGTGCGGCACACGGGGTTCGAGCGCGTTTGCTTTCACTGTCTTTTCACGTGAGAGTGCCTTCCCCTTCTCCTTTAATTTATTTTCATTTCTAGTCGTAAAATCGTAAAATAAATTAACGCAAAAAGACCGTCAGTGCGCGTGATTTCGTCCACTGTTTATTTGTCGTTGCATGGTTTGATTCGCGCGAAGGAAGAAAGCTTGAACTGCTGGCAAGCGTGTGATTTATTATTTCAGAACGTTCCGGCCACTGCTGCTTCGTGCACAAATAAATTACAATATTGAGGTTCGAAAAGACCATTAAAGCCAGCATTAAAGCAGTCCGTCAAACAAGAGCGAGGGGTTCATTTGGACCTTCACAGACCGTGCAGACACTTTTGGCGACACACATGAAAACCCCGATCGATCGATCATATATATATCGTGATAAATCCATTTGAACTGGAGCCCCGACCGGGACAGCTCAAAATGCAGACACAGTTCTAGGGAGCTGAGTGCACGTGTGCTGTGCCGACGACGACAACGACAACGGGGTCGTGTCGGTTTCATCGCCCGATCGTGCACTGACTTCGTAATAATGATGGAACATCAAACAGGGCTCAGGTTGAGAAACGTGACCCAAGCGGCTGCACGTCACATTCGGGTGGTTGTGAAGAAAGTTTCCTCAGCAACCACCCCCCCCCCCCCCCGTTCAATGCGCTTTTCTCCACAACTTTCAGACTACCCTTTGAGGGTCCCATCGCAAGCGTTACAGTGTGCGTGCAATGATCATTACAGTGGCGGCTTCGACCACACACATATACACACACTCACCTAGTTCCTGGGCCGGTCATGTCTGGACAGCCGGATGTAGTGCAGAATTCACTGATGGTACCGTACACGAGGTTGACGTGCTCGAACAGCGCAAGAGCTAGAAGAGGAAAGAGACAGAGAGAAAAAAGGGAAAATATGATTATAACGTGCTGATTAGTGTGTCTGGCTGGGTTACTTGCTTACGATACAAAGAAGTGTGGGCTAGAAGTGTACAACAAGAAAGAATAAAACACCTAACTAGAAAAAAAGCAAACATATTTCGCTGATATAATGGTGGTTGCTGTTTCGGCAGCATTTGCATAGCATACAAAATTGCAAAAAAAAAACGAACGCGACGACCTTCGCCATCATTTATCATATCAGAGAGAAAACGAGTTCGAAACGGGGCGGCTCATGGCTCAGGAACCGGCCACCAAAAACCAAACTTTCGGCTCTTTTTTGTCTGTGTGTAAGCAGTGTGTTTCAGGCATTTGTTTTTGCTTTACACGAGCGGTTTTCGTTTGGCATCGAACCAACATCGGACGGAGAGGAGAAGACGGCAGACAGGTCTCGTTGAATCTGACAGGTTTGTCCGAACAGTAAAGAGTAGGATATATCCTTCACACAGAAAAAGAATCAAGCCGAAACGAGAGAGCGATTCAAGATACTTTTCAGACATTTGACATTTGAAATCAGCTGTCTGGGTTAAAAAAGCCGCAGAAGAAACACAAAGAATGTACACTTTTTGGACAGACATTGGAGTTTTTGAGCAAAAAAAGGAGTCTGTACGATGTATGAAACACTCACACACACACAAAGACGCGAACTCTCTAGATGCACAGCGTCTTACCAGACGGTGATAGAAACAAAAAACAACCGGAACACCCACTTGTGATTGATGACAATCGAGCCCCCGGAGACAATGGAGTTCCCTCAGCGCGAATCGCGAATGCTCAGCACTCCAAGAGAGTATTATGAGGTTATTATTGCAGCTGTTCCACACACACACAGCTGGAATTATCGCACGAAGCTTTATCGGATGCATTCTCGTTTGATGATTAGATTTGAAACAGAATGAGCCCCCACCAATAGGCGACGATGGCCTCGTCTTATTTGCTGAAGTACAACGATTCTCGCGTACCTACGACCTGTAGTAGGCGCGCATCTAGACCATTCCTGAAGCGCGTACAACTGTCAATCAAGCGCCGGTAAAAGAGGGCAACAAAGATACCCCAAAACCGATGTGACAGAATCAAACGGTTGACAAGCCACTAGTGGTGGCGGGCTTCCCCTCTGCCCTGTATGCGCAATATTAGGTCCCCAAGACATCGCTTGGAACATCTAACCGATGAATCACATTATCTCGGGCGCTACTCGCTCAGTGAGAGACTTAAAAGATACAACAAAAAAGGCACACACAACAAAACCAGCAAAACCCCCCAGCCGTCTAATCGAAAAGTGTACAAAAAGGAGAGTGAAAGATGACACCGCTGGATGTCACAACAGTTTGCGCATCTCATCATGGATGAGGAAGAGGAGAATGGGACTTTTTTGGAAGAAGATAGACAGAACAGTGTCAACGGCATCATCATCATCGGCCATGTATAACATTTGAGAGGTGGGCGACACCGCGTCTGGCGATTGTGTGTTGACCTGACGTGGGTAGAAAGAGTGTATAGTGTTATGGTGTATGATTAATGCTCATCCCGACAAGGGTGGGCATCGCTCTTTTTTTTTGTATAGTTCTAGTTAGGCAATATCCATATCGAGAAAACGGTTCGCTTGTGCCAAATGGCAAACTTTTAAAAATGATGATGATCTCCCGGTAAAAGCTTTCGTTTAGCCGAGGTGTTATTGGGTTTGTACGGGTCGTTGTCTGCTTCTGATGATGACATGATGAGCTAATAAAATAGGGGAGATGATACTGACGAGGGCGCTTTCAAACTTTGTGTTACTTCAGGAGATTGCTGCTGCATGACTAAGAGATGTCTAGATGTCCCTCATGTATACTTACTGTGCGATGCTAGCCATTCGTTGTAGTCCAAGCCGGCCGGTAGATCCACTAGTAATCGCAGGTCCGCATCCGGTAGCTTCCGCTCTAGCAGCCCTTCCTCGAGGTAAAGCTTTGTGTCGCCCTGATTCGAATCTCCGTCTCGTTCCTTGCGTCGGGCTTTTCTGTAAAGAGAAAAAAACGAAATAAAAACCATTAAAATTATGCCTCTTTACTGCTTCACCTAAAAAGCCGCATGACATCTGTCACACGACAAAAACACACGGAGACGCAGCCGCCGCCGGTTGCTTTGATTAACATTTCAAACCGTCGTAGATTGAGTGCGACACTGCAAAGAACGAAACCGTTCATTTCATTGCGTTGCATCATGGGAGATGCCAAATAACGCACACATACCCTCCCATTTAAGATTACACCATTAATTCCATACACATCAACCTCCTCCCCTTTTGGTAGCCAGTTTTTGTTGCTTAATTATGAGGTTCTTGAGACGCGCACACACTCGGAAGTTTGAGAAATGGAAAGTCGTGAGAAATGGGAATTTGATTTTGATTAGACGCCTCCGTTTCGAAATGCATTGCTTCCCGGGTGGCTGATGCAACGTGCAAGACCATGAAGAGCATAAGAAGGGGAGGGTGTTTTGGTGTGAGGGATTGGTTATGTGTGTCTGTTGAAGCGATCGTAACTTATCGTCTTCTCTTGCCGATCGTGCATGAAGCGGATGCGTAGATCAAGAACCTTATCCAACGGTTACGGAACTAGCGGCAATAGATGAGGAAAGGTAATGAACTGTGAATATGTTCCACTTCTTTTTGTTTTATATCCCCTACCGCTTATCTTGGTTGCAACTTCCTCCATACGCTAACTCTTTCTATGTCTCTCTTTCTCTCATGCTACGATCAAGTTCTTTGATCTAGTCGAGATCCAACTTTTCTTTGCCTTTTTGGCGGCTCGTGCGAACCAGATGTTTTCCCGACCCCGAGCACCAGCACAGCATATTTGGGTCATCTTTGCCAACCGAACCGAAACGACGGAGGACTGCGGTGTTTCATAGGCCAAAGACCGATGGGAAAGGAGCAACGGCGGTTGAATTTTAATTCACACCACACATTTTACATCAGATTCATTTTACGCACGACGAAAATAATCATAAAAGGGCGGTTGTTTGTGATTTAACCGCACACATCTGGGTTGCCATTTTCATATCCGAAAGGCACAAAAACACGAAGACAAAGCAGTAGAAAAAAAGAGAAGTGTAGACCTAAACATTATCACGAGACTCTTCCCGGTTCGATAACAAGCATAAAAAAGCGACCGAGCGTTGGTCAAATCAACTGATAAAGGTTTTCTATCGCGAACACTGCTCCCCCTCAGTTAGGAAGTGGTGTCACGAGGCACTTAACCAGTGTGTCTGTGTATGTGTATCTTTTTAATTAAAAAATTTAAATACATCATCATGACAAGCAGCAATACTCCCTTCACCCCACTTGAGCGTTGTGAGCCACGTGGTTCTTGTCACGTGGTGTGCCCTCTTTTGGTCCTTCGAACCGGATTTTTACAATTTATGAGAGTTTTTCGTGCTGAAATCAAATTACATAAAGGTATTAATGATGCAGCGATCTTTTTTTGCTCATGACACCTTCCCCATATTAACATGGAAGTGAAAGAAGTAAAAAAGGAACGATAAAAAAAACTAGGACATCTCGCGCATCATCGCGCTAATGGCCGCCCATCAAAGGCGCACACTACCTCCTTTCAATTAGTTACACCATCGCCACCATCGTGGTAGAGAGAGAGAGGGAGAGAGGGAGAGAGATCCCCACCATTATGCGCTACAACACTTTGACCGGAAACACAGCGGGTGGTACGGTAAAACGGTATCACCGCAATGTACGCAGTGTGTGTGTGAGATGGATGTGATGATCATCAAACAACACGCCAGTTCGCCTCAAAACAACACGTGGGGATACATACCACACTCATAAAACAGAGTGCCCGCTCTATGCTTCTAATATCTCCCCTTTACTTTAGATATCAGGTGATACTTCCCTTCGTAGTGTGTAGGAAAAAAGGTGGAATGGAAGTACGCCAAAATAGTTTGCGTGGGTGTGTACATCACTCCCCCTTTCTATCTCTCTTCGCTCACTACTTAATCACATCATTCATCAATGCTTGTATGTGTGTGTGTGTCCGTGTTGGAGAGGGAGAAAAACACGGGCATGGCATAACATACTACACCATCGCGCACAAAAACACGCCAAATTATAACGGCACGTAATAGCTGGCGTGATACTGGCGTACTACTGCTGCTGCTGCTGCTGCTGCTGCTGGTGCTACTTGGTCTTTATCGCTCCGCGCACCGGTTCCGTGTCTTGCGTATTTACTCACGCGTATCATCATCATGGTTATGAGCGCGCGAGGTGACCAAGTAAACCACGACACATCACAACACACGGTTTCCCCCCAGAGGTCAATTGAGTCTAAGTGATCTAATGTCTTTGGAAGGGAAAGAGAATGGGGGGAGTGTGAGGTTTTGAGACACCCGTTTGAGACGATCGTACGATCCCTCGCGTGAAAGTCATCCGACACAGCAGCACTCGGCCTCCATCATCGTCATCATCATCATCAGCTAGTGTAAACAACAGCGCAAAATGCGAAAAAATATTAGTTCATTTTCTCCGGTGTTCCTCCTCGCCTACCGCTTCTCGTCTTCCCAGTTTTGTGATTGTTTTGATGACGCTGTAGCCACTGATGATGATGATGAGCAGTCGCCGCGGAAGGGGCAATAATAAAGACAAACAAGAAGCTCTTCTCAATTGATTAAGGAAGTGCGTCGTGGGCACGTCGTCGTCCATATTTCAGAGATTCGCTCTCTCTCTCTCTTTCCCTCTTTCCTATGCGCAATGCGTACGCACTGACAAATAATGATCTTTTACGGTCACCGCTGTAAATAACAACTTCTTCCAGGCGAAGAAGGTGTAGAAGGATTGTTTGCGTAGTAAAACCGCAGAGCACTCACGTGCTCCAACCTCCGGTCTCGCGTAGGAGATACGAAAACAGGGCCGACGACATGGAGCATCGGAACCTGAATCGCAGACATTACAGAAGATGTATTTAAAGTGCAGAAGGCAAGTTTACTTTACAAACTCGGCAGGACCGGACTCTTCAAGTTCATGGTCATTGATGGTGGCAGCATTTTCCTTTAAATGTCAATATCGTGTTGGCCCCGCGCAAAATGTAGATCCACACCACACTGTTGCCAACTGTGTTTTTTGTTGCTTCCTTTTATGCACTCCCTTCCCGCTTTATGATGATTTCCCCTCCCCAGTTTTATTACCATTCTTAGCCACACGGTGGTTAATTATTGCCCTGCGGGTTGGGAAGTGCCGATTTCGACAAGTAGATACCAGACCACATGACCGCAGGATCCGTACGGTTTATTTCATACCGGTTATTGGCATTAAACTTCCTGTGCTTTTCTCTTCTGGCAGTGTTCAAATGGAGGTGTACTAAAAGTGTGTTACAATTTTACTCTCCCACCCCTCCCAGGTTTGTGACCAGCAATTAAGATGTCGTTGACGTTCCGTTGTTCTACCTTTGTCGAATAAGAGTATGGGGAACCGCCACAGCTGACAACTGAGATCAGCAATTTTAATTACAATATTTTAATGAAACGAACGACCCCTAAAGAAGGAATTGGTACGGTCCCAATATTCCTAGGTGCTCTTGTTGGATATTAAACGTAAAAATGGGAAGCAAGAGCCCAACATGCGCCATAAGGTTCACACGAGTTTTGCATAGTGATGTGCACATACTGAGTCAGATTGAGATTATTCGGTGAAATGTTCTTCTTTAATAACTTGAATTAATTCATCACGAAGAGGTTTAATAACGTTTTTGCTCTTGATGGCAAGCAGCAACTCAGGTAGAGTGCATTAGTGCATTAGTGAGCTAAGAAAATCCTTCATAAATCACTTTCTTCACTCAGAGTGAGTGAAATAACTCTTTACAAGATTGAATCAACGGCGCTCTGTGCCTATTAGTTACTCACTCACAATGAGTCAATTAAATGTTGAGCAGAAAAATTCTTCCAAGAACTATAACTTGAGCAGTGATTTTTACTCTCTGCAACTCGCTCACAACTAATGATATCATAACTCTTCCGAGTGTAATACGAAAACGATGATTGGCTAAATTCTTAGCTATCAGTAGTAACTCATTAAGACATTTGCGAGTTCAATAGCTCTTCTAAAAATTTATTCTCAAAGAGAAAATATTTTAAATTAGAAAATTTATTATTCTTACACTCCACACATCAAAATACCTCCCCTTTTCACTCATAGTAAGTCAAATCGTTCGTGATTCAAATCCAACATGATTCATATGATTCAAATAACTCACTTTCTACACTAAAAGTGAATTGGAATAACTATTTAGTGAATGAAATACGATGATTGGTTTAATTTGTTTGTTTGCGGTGACTAGTAACTCACTTCCAGTTAATTAAATCGCTTGTGAATCAAATATTTTTTACAATGAATAATTTGACTTTTACTCCCTGAGATTTACAACTCACTCACAGTAATCCAAACCATTTGAGAGTATATTCTAGATAAGTGATATAACTCTTCGGCATAATTCACTCACAATAATTTTCCATGACTCTTAGCATCGGGCGTGTTATTTCTTAAACTTTCTAACTCATTCGTTTCAGATTAACGCTGGTGAGTTATGATGATTCTCATAACTAATTCTTTATGTAGGAAATGTCATCCAAAGTAATAATTGCTGTATAAAACCCGTATTACCCGAATGACCCCTCCACTTCCACATCACTTACGTCGGACAGAAGAAGATGTTGAGAGATTCCTGAGCATAGCGCACGAGCGACCCGAGTGCGTCAGTCAGCTTTGCCGGTACGATGCCCACCTGCCACATAGGCTTCCGCAGGTACAGTATACACTCGATCAGGCCCAGCTTGGATGGTGACGCACGCTCGTACACACTTTTCATTTGGGCCGCACCGCTTTTCGGGTATTCGGGCGACGACGACCGAAACTGATTGCGTTTCGATCCGTGCGCCGGGGGACTAGATGTGACCGAAACCGTTGTCTCGAGAAGGACGAGTAGCAGTTGTAGTATCTAGGAACCGTTTACGGAAAATACTACCACGGCACGGGGGAGTTTTTTTTATATCACAGATGACGTGAGGGGGGAATACCGCGTAATAAGGCCTCAATAAGGCCTAAGTTTAAGAGCACTGATTTGTTGTTGTTTTTTTTTCTTCTTCTCGCTCTATCTCTCTCTATCTTTCGCTTTTTTGGTGTTACTTCACTTTTAATAATTCACAGCACGGTATCAACACGGGCCCAACCCGTTTTGCGATGTTATCGCTGAATGTACTTGCGCCGCCTGGACGACTTGAACGCCGATGACGTCCGGCGTAGAATGCACTCGCAGTGGAAGAAATGGAACGGGCGCTGCGTCCACATCGGATGGATCATACTGCTATACTGCTCGCTACTTCCTACCGGAACAAACAAATCAACCGTGCACAAGCAACGGCATGGTCACCTTTGCGCATTAGCTTTCGATGGTCACCTCACCACTCAACATGTGTGCACGCACGCAATGCAATTCTGCTTCCCGTAGGAAATCTTCTGTACAGAACGACACCTCAATCACGACAAAGATCAACAAATCAAGCCTCACTAAACAGGATCCTTATTGTTCTCTCCCTTCCTCGCTTTCTAGACAAAATTAAACAATTTTCGCGTGTCAGGAGAGATGTTCCACTCTGTGGATCCTTCACTCACGGTATCAAACCGTCAACTGATAACGGAGTGATGGGCGCGCGAGACCCCAATCTGTTCTGGCGAGCGCTCGCGCACACCTATCGCACAGCTGTGTTTGTCGCGGCTGTTGCGCGAATGTTGCCCTGTCACGTTGCGATAAGCATCGACACAGGGCACCAACGGGAGGGAGAATCTCGGCGCACCCAGCGCGCCGGATGTATCCCGGCCCCAATCCAAACCCCCGAACGAGTCGGGAAGGAAACATTGATGTTGTTTTGGTATTGGTGTGCCTTTGCTTGGCTCACGAGTCGTTTCGATCCTTTAATTGAACCTACCACTCCTCCTACCATGTCCGGATCAGGTGACTCGACCACACTACCTCAGGAGAGATACACGGACATCGCAAAAACCACCTCACCTGAGGTACGCTTATCTTTTGAAGGGGGGGGGGGGCGGTGGGGATGTTAGAAGCGATCGACTAGAAAGGGAATTTAGATTGCGCGACTTCTGGAGGATCCCCAACCCTGCCGCCGTTATCAGCAAACCTGGGGGGGGGATAACAGTGGCTCACGAAAGGGTTTATCAGAGCCAAAAGCCGATGACATTTTCTGCGCGATTTCGTAAAGCCACATCCGTATGTTTACACTGGAGGCCAGTGTCGATAAGAGCCACCGAAGCATATGCGTGATTCAAAGCGCAAACAGAAACTGGGTGCGCTACCAGGCGTCAAGGGGCGACAAAGACAAGTTGTTTACAGGTCTTGTGCAAACACAAAACTTCCCAATATTGCTCCAAATTGAACCTGAACAAACAGCATGTTAAGATTAGGCTTATTTTGCGTCAATATTATTGGCAAACTACTAAATTCAAAGGAACTCCTAAAGAAAAACATCACACCTTTTGCAACTACAAAAAGAACATCAGGAATTCCAGATTAACTACAACCTCTACCCATATGCAGATGGCAAGATAAAGAGAGTTGCTTCACCGCCTTTTTTATCGTTGTGCTGACATTAGCACATTCCAAGAACCGTGCCAGCTGTGACACGCGGTCATCGTGGTATTTGCAGCAAAATAAGGCCAACCCACCCGGGAGTGCACGTGCACCAACCAGTGCCTGGACGATGCGGAGGACCAAACGATCCATTCCCACGCCACGAAGGCTGTCGCCTGGCCGCTAGCCAACCTTGTGGCCATGTGGTATCCACTGGATGTAGAGAAATTGATGGCTTTAGTAAACAAAAAAAACGACACCTTGGTACAAATATTTCCACAAAATTCCCACGAGTGTCTTCCAGATGAGGGGGATGAGCAGCAACGGCTATTCCTACACTTCAATAATTCATATCCTTCCCTACCGGAATGCAGCGGGAGGGTGCAATTACCCATCGCGCACTATCGAATGTGGTGAGAAGAGAACTTGTGAAAAACAAGAACAAGGTCAGGTCGAGTTTTTAGCCCTGATTTTGAACTGTGGATTGCTCTCATTCGTCTCGCTGATGTTATCTAACAGAGACCTGGTGGTGGTGTTCATGATACGGAATTGATTTCTTCCACTGCAGGTCTAACTTTGAACAACAATCTAAACGAGCGTTTGATTGCTATAAGAATTTATTTTAGCGCCCCAAAGACCGGAACAAATAGGAGGTTTTCGAGAACGAAGGCTTTGCGGCAAGGAAGTAATCAAACAACTCTGGAGAGCTTATCTTTCGCTGCTTATCGGACAAAAATCCCCCGCGCTCAATACAAAAACATGCTGCTCTGTTATGACCATGACTGTCCAATATACATTGTGCTTTATATATCGCTTATCGATCGTGTCCCAGGGTATTGCAAGCCGCAAAATTGTAACCTTCTACACTTCTATGAGCGAAAAAGCATAAAGATTCGAAACGATTACTTAATAGACGGTTCAATATTTGCTCAGATCATTGAGTCGCTGAGGAACGCGGTAGACGACATTCACTCAGATCAGTCTGTCTGTCCAATTTGTGATAAATTATCCCCCGCGCGCGCCCAATGGAGCAGTAAATTTCCCTTTGTCAACAGATTAGTACCGGCTCATTAGCTCCCATAGACGCCGGTGAAGCTCGGTGTCACTAACGATGCCGTGGGATGGGGACGCGCATGCCAAAGACAAACATTTGCAGCTGACGGCACCTCGGCAATCAACAGGATCAATTATCCTTCAACCGTTTGGGCGCACGTGTACGGCATCTTTTCGGCGGCGGACGGACATAGTGTAAGAGAGCACAGCAAGTAGAACATTCTCGACGGCAGTATCGACGACCCGGAGACCCGGCCCTTAATCCTCCGTGGTTCTGCTGCCGTGTGGCTATAAAGCTTTGGCTGTGTGAGCTTGAACACTACAGTGAGCTTTCTTGTCGTCGTCACGAAAGGACTTCAATTGTGACTGTGTTTTTCCTCTCGCTCTTTTTCAACTTCTTCGTTTATGCTTGTTTTGTTGTTTTATTCGAAGCTTTTTTTTTGGCACTGCAGATAAACACAACAACACGCTTACACATATACAAGGGGTTTTTTCCCCTTCGCTTTTTTTACTGGCCAAAAATATAGACTCTGTGCTGCGTTCCAGAACAATCCGACACGAAATGGGAGGAGAAGGAAAAGAGCATTGTGTGCCAAGAAGAAATGCCAAAGCAAAGGAAAATAATGTTTTATGTTCTGAGGCCGGGTGGAGCGGCAAACGGATCGTTACCGAACGCGCATCGCCGAACACAACACAACTACTACACCACCACTACCACCACCATCAACCGACAAAATACACTAATGACCTTGGATTCTTTCGGCATAGAGCTTTATCGTTTTTCCACCGTTTCCGTTGCCTGCTTTTTATCTCCCCTCTTTTTCCCCTCCTCTTCTGTCGCTCGAAATATGCCTACCAGGGCGACGGCGGACCACGGGAAAAAGTTCATGCGGCAAAACCCATTCCACCTTCCCTGTTCCCTGCTGCTCCCTGCGCGACGGCGGAACAATTTGTGACTTTGGCTCACAATAGCAACACAATAGTAGTGTACATGGGAGAGGGCGCGCGAGAAGGAAAGGGGCACAGGACACAAATGCTGCCGTTGCTTGTTGGAAAATTCACACCCAACCACCCCAAAACCATATGCTGCTGTGTGTGTCTGAAGGCCAGCTGTTTTCGAAGAGGTTGGGAAAGCGTGCCAAAATGAGCCTGTTGTTTGGTTCGGTTACTAATTCGCGTCATCATTTTTGTACGGCCCATTTTGAAAAGGTTAACACTGAAATGTGCTAGAACGTGTCGAAAATAAATACATGTCATGCTTCAAAATCACATTGAAAACTCTTCGAAAAGAGATGAATGACCGCACCATGATGTGCTTTTGCAGCTGTACTTTTCTCATTAGAAATTCGTTCAGCTACACGAAAAACGATCCCGCAATACTTCCGATTGCAGTTAAAAGCAAATAAAAACGACCCTACCTATCTGTTCTATATGATGGAAAGCTACAAACAAACACACACACACACATCCAAACCCCAGTCGAAGCTTTCGCATTAATGATAGCCAATAAATGGTGGAAAATTTGTCCGTTCCGGTGATTTATTACGCCCGAGCGCTTCATGAAAGTCAGCCAAAAGGGGGGGAGGGAGGGTTTCTTTTTCTTTCGACCACAGAACCCGTTCCACACATCATCAAAAGCACGACGAAAGCAAACGCATAATCTCCCACCGTCTGGAGGAAAAACTGCTCCAACTGCTACCGTTATCCCGTGGTGGAATAAACGGTACCCTTCGGAGGAGTTGGGGGGAGGGGGGGATGAAGGTGCAGTAATAATAAAAAAGAAAATTTTATTCCCTACTCGCAAAGGTTGAAGAACCTTTTGGCCCTCCCTCCTCACCTCCCTCTATGGAAACCCATTCTCAGCCGCCACGGTTCCGGACCGACTGCTGGCAAAACCCGTGTGTGGAGTGGAGTGGACAAAATAAAAGAAAAGCGTGTAAAAGCGCGTCTGCTCCAAGGTTCCCGCATTTCAGCGCATCTTTTACTTGCCTCTTCTCGGCATGCTGGAAGGGGCGGGGACACAGGAAGTCGAAAGAAATTGCAGACAGTAAGAACTTTCCTCCAACCACACACACACTTACACAGGTTTACGCTGCCACACGGGGGGGAGGAAAAACGCGAGTCAAGGCTGTATCAGTGGCACAGGCAACACAAAAGAAAAAGCGATTATAGTCCTCTCCCAAAAAAAACCCTCTAATTGGACGTGATTTAAGCCCACTTTTGGCTCTTTTTCCTCCTCAGTTTTTCGTCGCAAAAATATTAATATTATTGTACACCGCGGACCCAGCAGCGGAGCATAAGCACCATCACAACCAGCACTACTACCGAATTGTTCTTTTCTTCTAGCTCGAGTTGTTGGGTTGTGCTTGAGTGCTTATACTGATTCTTTCTTTTACGCAAGATTCGACAGACATTCGAGACTCAAGAGAGAGACAGAGAGAGAGATTCTTAAATGCAAAACGAGGTGGAAAATACAATTGCCAAGACAGCAGTTTTCACAGCCCAAAACGCTTGAAATATGGTTGCTTTCTTTGGAAAAGGACACACAGATTGTGTCCTTTGTCCTTTGCCTGTCCGCAAAAAAAGGCCCGGATAATATCTTTATCGTTTTATTCCGTTCCGGTGCGATTATTGGAAATTGGGAGAGGATAAAAACCAACACAAAAGAAAAGGTAAATTTATCGGCAAAAATCGGAAACAGCAATCAAATAGGGCTCTTGTTCTCGGTGAGTTGGAATTCCAGATGGAGTAAAATGATACACCATTTGGGGTCGCGTAAATTAAACCTAAACGAGATAATGATGAGATTTTCTCATACGACTTTGAGAGCAAAACGCCTAAAAAAAGCGAGCAAACACCAACACATGCTGTGGGGGGTCCGGTCCGATGGGAAGCAAAACGAGTTCAAAGGTTAAGCCTACCTCATATGCCACCAGAGGGCACCACAACACTAAGTGAGTGCCACTAAGAATTGTTCTTTCGTGTGACCAAAGCCCATTCAGGGTAGCGTTTTTGTGCGTGGCAAGTCCGAATTTCGTCACTTGCTTTACACAATTACACTTGTGTGCATGACTCATTACGGTTGGCGAACGCACAGGCGAATTGCGTGCAAAAAGATCTTATGCCTTTCTTGCTTATGTGCTCGGTGAAGGTTAAACCGATTTAATTATATGCAAAAGCGCTCCGGCCAATGAGGCAATCGACCAGGGCAAGACGTCATATTTTAGGCTCTGTAAATGTTAATGAAAAAAAGGTTAAACAAACTGATGACATCAATCGCATCATAAATCATCCTATCGAGAGCTTGAGCGTTTGGCATCTTCTTCCGCCATCGCAAGTCTCATCTTAAAGGTCACTTTTGCGTGAAGAAGAACGATAAAAAACAACACACACACACGCGCGTGCATGCTCAAACTACACTTGACGAACTACTTTCTCTGGTGGCCAAGGGGAAGAGTACCTCATCCATCCACTTAATATTCATTGAGCATTCATGAGTCACAACACAGCCGCATCCCTCCCACCGCCTGGATACCCCAAAAGTCGGGGGGGATTCCCCCCGCTCAAAAGTGATGTCTTATTGGGTTGCGGAGGGTTAGTTTGGATGACAAGCCTCCGGATGACTCATACACTACACCTCAAGTGCGTATCAAACACGCTCCACAAGTAAAGCTCAATGCGAACCTGGTGAAGTTCAAGTCACCAAAATGAGACACTTTTTTAACCGGCATCACCACCCAACACAGCACCTTCTCCTTTCCTCCAATCCTATGCTAAAGTGCTCACACACTTCACCTTACTTTCACGACGCCGTGCGGTTTGTGCGCCATTTAGCTGGCTTTCACACGCGCCTCCCTCGTGTAATGTGTGTGTGCAAACCATCAAACTGCTTGTTGTTTGCTGCTACTGTGGCTTACTTTCGCCTTTTTTTTACACCCCAACAGGATGATGGTGGTGAATGATTGTTGCGCAAAGAAAAAAGCGGCAGCGACACATACGCACGCATTGCTGCCCAAAATCCGGGTTCCTAACTGAGGGAGGCCACAGTCCCATATAAAATGAGTCACCCACTATATTATAAACGAGGGCCCAAGACACAATAATGCTGCAGAAGACCGTTATAAGCGTTACGAAAAAATACGAACGACACAATCGACACATTCATCCGGGAAGCAGAATCACAATAAAATCCGTCAAACACACACACACTTGTCTGTTGATGTGGGAAATGCTTTTCTTTTTAATTAATCCGTTTAATTTGCACTGTTTTTTGCAAATAGTTAGTTCACAGACACGCTGATGATGATGAAAGGGGCTCCCCAACGCAAACACTCCATCATTTTCACACTTGTTTTCACCCTTGGGGGCAGAGGGGAGGCCGGATAAAACAAACTTTCTCAATGATTCATCAATAAATAGGAGTGTTTTTCTCCCCTTCCCTGCTGCTTTTGTGTATGAGTTATCCAATTTTCCGCTTGTAGCAAATAAATTTAAGAAAAATGCACCCGCTTTTCTCGCTACGGGGGGATGTGGAAAATTGGGAAAAAAACCTCCACAGCACACCAACTTTTACATACACACACAGTCGTTGTGGGACCACACGACTTTCTCGACGCCGTAAAAACTAATAATTCGTCGCTTTACCACTGCAATGCAGAGGCAAGGGGGAAGCACAAACACACACGCACACACATACACCAAATGTGACACAAATTGATCCCCTCCTGTATAGAGAGGTCCCCTTTTTTTTGGCCAACCTTTAGAACTTCCTGATCGGGGTGTTTTTATTTAATACGATGCTACTAATAAAGAACAAAACCACATACACACACACACTCGGTCAGCTGTTCCACGTGTAACCCACTGGTGTGCACTCACTGTGAAACCGAACCCGGACAACCGACCACAACACATCCGTCCACGAAGTGTGCTGCGCGGCACCTAGCTAGTACAATCACCACCCGGGGGAAGTATTCATTCGTGACTGAGTGAGACTTGGACGAAGCGCCCGAGCTAAGCGGACCCGCGACAACACAGAGGGTGGCTCAATTATCAAGCCAGCGGCCAGGGCAAGTGAACGCGCGCGTGCATTTCTATGAGTGTGTGTATAGTGTGAGGTGGTTTGTTTTGTTTTTGTATGTGGCAGCCGTTTGAAAGAAATCGAACGGGGTGGTGAACTCCTTCACCACGGTCATGTTCATTCACGTTCCACTGCTCACTGGCGTGAATAGTGAGAAGATTCGAAACGGAAGAGCATGTTTTGGGAGAGAAAGAGAGCGAATGCAGAGCTTTTAAAAACATTGAGATGAAATTAAACAAAAGCTCCATCGCTTTGTGAAAGGGGTTGATTATTTTCTCTCTCTCTCACTTTTTTTGCGGTTCGTGTGTTCTCAGCAGACTCAACGCTCACTGCTCACGCGAGCGGAATTCAACTGCAGTGAAAGATTGGAGGAAAAAAACAGTTTGTTTTGATTTTTTTTTCTAATGCTCTGTTCTAGAGATGGGTTCTGCGGATCGCACCCACGGTTCCGCTCCGGTTCCGGCAAGTATGATTCCGATTCCGATTCCAGAGATAAGGAATCGCTAGTTCCACCGGAATCGTCCGGAATCGTCGGAATCGTCCGGAATCGTCGGAATCGTCCGGAATCGTCCGGAATCGTCCGGAATCGTCCGGAATCGTCTGAAATCGTCTGAAATCGTCTGGAATCGTGCGGAATCATCGTAATCGTCCGGAATCGTCGGAACTGTCGGAATTTACCGGAATTGGCTGAAATCGCCCGGAATCGACCCGAATCGTCCGGAATCATGCGGAATCCTAGTCAATCGATAGTAGTGAATAGTAGAGCCGATTCCGGTCGATTCCGACTGTTCCGACGATTCCAGACGATTCAAGTTCACGTTCCGGCCGCCGCGCATATGTCAATGCTGTCTGTTGTACATTTAAGCCAGGAATGTCGCGCACTGAGTTCCTCAATATAGTTCGATATGGACGCTAGCATCTTGTGTTACTGTTTGTATCTATTTGTATTAGGTTATGCACTGAATAAATGACATAAAATGAAATGGAATTCCGACGATTCCAGACGATTCCGGGCGATTCCGGGTGATTCGGAACGATTCTGGACGATTCCGGGCGATTTCGGGCGATTCCGAGCGATTCCGGGCGATTCCGGGCGATTCCGAGCGATTCCGGGCGATTCCGAGCGATTCCGGGCGATTCCCGTCGATTCCAGACGATTCCGGACGGTTCCAACGACTCCGCACGATTCCGACGATTCCGGACGATTCCGGGGGGTTCCGGCTTGTCGGATTGAACCTACCCTTCGGAACTGGGTCCAAAATTTGTTGGAATCGTCCGGACCCAGTTCCGATTTTTTGTGCGTTTTGCCCAACTCTACTCTGTTCTAAATCGTAGCGGAATTTCGCAACGAAACAGGAACGAGTATTTGTTTTTGCAGAATAATGTTCAATCGATGGAGACGCTTGGTGCTCCAAACGATTGAAAGGAAAGCTTTTGTACGTCAATTTTTAAACCATTTTTTTAAGTTTCGCTAGAAAGGTTAAGATTTAAAACATACATTTTCCATTCGTTATTTTACAGTCGATTGCTGCTTCATTTTGCCTCAAATCTATCAGTTTAAGTGTTTTTCCTTTGTGTTTGTCTTTTAGACATTAATGTTTTTTTTTTTTACTTTTACGTAAATATCCTTGTTTTAAATTGCTTCACTAAGTAATGGTAGCAGGGGGCGGTTCCGTAGTACAGTCTGGATTTGTACCTCAAGAACCAAAACTGTACGATTCATTCAATTCATCCTAAATAACGAATGACCTACGTTCTTTGATTCTTTATAAATCATAATGTACTGAGTTTTTCAATAACATCCTACCCTACCCGTCGAAATAAAGAACGTCCTACTACGCCAGTTCGTTCATTTTCCCCATACAAATATGAACGTGAACCGTATGGCCAGATCGTTCACAAAAAGAACGTTCTACCCGTCGAAATAATGATTGTCCTGGTCTACCAAAACATTGTCGAGATGTAATAAAGTAATTCTTCCTGCGTAATGAAAACATTTTCCATATTTTCATAAACTGAAATGAAAGAATGAATCGCGATTCACGTTCAGTTCATGTAAATGAAAGAACTAGTACGTTCACGTTCATGGCCCGGATTGCTCAAGCCTAGTACAGTCGTTAACTAGTACGACTTAATAACATGCCCGTCATGAGTTCAAACCTCATATGGACCCGTACCCATAGCAATGATGCACAATCCGACTGCGTGGCACTGAATAAGTTTCGAAAGCATGATAGGCCGGCATGTTCGCGTATACCTAACGGCAAATAAAACGTTATATTCGAAAATTCATTAATTTAAGACCCAATGTTATCATTTTCGTGAAAAATAAATGTATCATTTGGAACTTTACGTACAATTAATTGTTTTGCGAAGGTTTATTGTTCTACTTTCTGGTAAGATGAGATGATACGCATTAGTGCATCTCGATCGCCGTTTGCAATAATAGAATGTAGTTTGCAATAATAGAACGCAGTTCGCAAAGCAAATTAAACTTAAACAGCTCGTATAAGAATTAAATTTAAATAATTTCTTCTGAAAGCAATACATATAAGACAAATCGGGAAATTGGAGGATGTGGTTGATGTCCTCTGTAGAAAATTGGTGATTTAGTGGCCAAATTGAATAGCAACGACCAAAACTTAAACCATTGAACTGATTTAAGATAACAAAATAACATCAGTACAGTATAAATACTTAGGCTACGTCTCTCGCGATGAATATTTATCTCCATCCATCGCATGTTGTCCCCTACTTCCGGAATCATATCGACACTTACCTAAAAGTAGAGAAAGAAAAAAAACGAACAACATTAACACATTGTAGCCCACCTTTCTAAGACCTACGACTAACGATTAGCAGTGAAAAACAATGTCGTACAGTTTAAGCTCAATAAAACTTCATCGCAATACTTGTCTCCAATTCGGCGAACCAATCACCCAACCCCTCTGCTGTCGGTTGGCCGTTTTCGGTTAGCACACTTCGAACCGCCTAACGGGATCGAACACCGATAGACACGTACAAAACATATTTCCCAATTTGTAGAGAGTAACGCGCCACCCGCCACCGCCGATCGTCAATTACTGCTCCAAACTGCTCTCTCGGTCAAGCATTGGTCGGCCGGCATGGGCATGCGACTGAAATTAAATCGACAATGTTGTACACACAACAACAACAACAGCAACACGGGAGGAGGGAGGAAAATGACGGCGTCACCGGGGACGAGAGGTAACATTGTCGTGTTTCAGGCCCGTTTTGCCGGTTTGCGAAGGGAAGTGGTGGGTGGCCATGTTCGTTAACTGCGCTCGATTGGAAGTAATGTGCCGCAGTGACACTTTTGCCTTCCACCACCACCATCATTCCCGGTATTTTCCGAATTTTCCTAGGAAAAACATTTGCAACATGCTGTCAAGGGCAGAGGAATTAATCCACGAAGCGAATCGAAAGCAGCAAAAAGAAAAGCGATTAGTCAAACGCAAAAACTGTCACTTCTTTCCTCGTTCTATGAAATCCATTTCAATGTAGACAACCGTGGATGCCCACACACACCCAAACAATACTCTCTTAATGCTAACACACAAGCGGAAAGCTTCCAGTTTATTCTATTCTGAAGGTTTCTTTCTACAGTGTCAAAGTTGTTGTTGTTATTTTTTTTTTACTGTGAGTTCAAGAACTTTAGGACAAATAACTTTCACTTGAAACGCTGGGAAGGTTAAGTTGGAAAGAACCAAACGATTATTACACGGAAAATGTACCACCACCAGGAGGAGACACAAAAGGTCGCTGTGAGGAAAAAGAAGGGGAGGGCGGAGAAGCGGTTGTGCAAAAATGTCAACCCAGCAAGCGAAGCTTTTTTGTTTTGCTGCTGATGCGGCAAGGAAAGAAGCTTTTACCTTGCACACGAGAGGGGTAGTAAATGTCAAACTGTCAACGAAGCGTGTCATGGTTGGGGTCTAACTTCTCAAACGCATTTGACAGTTTTATTTCAGAGCGGATGCCGAACTTGATTAATTATTGTTGCCGTAATTGTTCTAGTGTATTAAAAGAAGTAACCATATAAACCATTTATTAAGCGCGGTTACAAACACACACACATACACTTATGACTGTGTGCTGCTTCATCATCACTCAATTCCCAAACCCCGCTCGGAGAACGCTCGATACACGGTCAGGCGACAGGCACAGTAATTGTACTTCGATGTTACCACGGGTTTTGCGCGCTTGATTTGCATAATGCCGACATGAACCATGACCGACGATGGACGGCCACCAGTAGGCCATATAGGAGCGTGTGCGCTTCTCACTATCCATTTCCTAATGCTGTGTTCTTCTCCCTTCGAGTGGCAGACTGGCGTTTCGTGACTGGCGCGCTGTGGGTGAAGGGAACATAGAACCTCAACTGAAAGGGAACTGTAATGGAATTTACCACGTAACTACCGCAAAAGTGGTAGCCAAGGGGGTATTGGGAAAGGAAGAGACAGAGAAGTAAAGGTGCAATTAAACTTTCAAATCGGACCAATCGAAATAAAAGGAAAAAACAATTGCCACTAGTAGAGGCAACTACAACGGCAAGTAGCTACACTCGATGACCACCTCCATGCAACCGCTTTCTAGAACCGATTCGCTGTTCTAAATAAACGATCCAGGGCGCACCGGTGGTGGTCTCTGCACTAAGCATACACACCTGACCTAACCGGTTCGGATCGGAGGGTGGGTTTGGAGGCAAATTGGGGCACTGTTTACATGTGATTAGAAAAGTTGGGGAAATTGGGAAAAGTTCTACACCGTAGCGGTGTAATAAGAAGAGTTTATAAAAAGAGTCGAGAATCGGGCCACTGTTCTTACAAAGAAGAGAGTGCAGTACGCAAGAGGCTGACCATCACCCCATATAGGAAACTGGGTTTCTGGGGCGAATCGAAGTCGGTGAAAGGACGCGTCCCGCCCCGTAGGCCGTAGAATTAGGTACATTAGGTAAATATACCGCATTGGTTACCAACTTATTAGTTTGCAAACGACCCGATAGGATGGAAAGTTTAAGACACATTTTAAAGGGCCTACACAGTTGGTATACACTGACTATGCGTCACTGTTCGAACACAGTATTGATATTATATTCAAATATTGATGTAAATCTTCAACAATGATGTACATTGATGTACTCCCAAAAAACCAGAAACAGCTACACACAGAGATATGCGAAAACCTTTTGCACGTAAATATATTCTTCCTCGCTGACTGTGGTCACTGAGTGCTCTGAACAATCAAAGAAAGCCAAAGATCTATCAACTCACCAGCAACAAATAGAACAAACAAAACTCTTCAAAAACTGCGTCAGAACGGCAAACTTCACAGCGCAAGTACACGATCGAGGTTATGCAAACGCATCATACAGCAAACCTCCAAAAAGTGTGTTGGTAGTTGCTGTTTTGGAAGTGGCCAAGGAAGGCGCGAGAATGAAGAGGTGTTAGAGGTGAGAGGTTGGGAAGTGATGTTTTCCGAGCGATGACGTGCCCCAACAGCTACACCGAACAACACACGGCGGTGGTGGTCGTGTTGTTGCATTGCATCACCGTCCCTTAAAAGACATGGTTGTTCAGAGTCAGAGAATGGCTTCGTCTACTCTGCTGGCGACCTGGGGGAGTTCTTCTTAATCAAACAAACGCCGTCCCCCCTTTGAGCGTGATGGATATGCTATACTTGTGGCGGGAAGCAGAGTTTCCGAAACTGTATATTGTGAGGTTTTCTGCATTTTCAAGGGCACCGTCTGTGAATACTGTGAGGAGTGTATTGGATTTGGGAAGATCCTGTCCTATCTCTAACGCAGAAGTGTGAACAGTTGCGGAAAACAAACACGAGTGAACAAGAGAAGTGCACATACAGTGTTGCACGCAACCCGTCCACACAAAATGATGTCAGCGTTTAGTCCAAACCCGCTACCAGCTACTGACTCTGTACAGAAGAACACGCTTTTCCTTCTTACCCAGGTGGACCGAAAAGCCGCTTAGCTCCCCACTGTTCTTCTCCTGTTTGTTCCCCTCTTTCCGCTGTCCGTCAGGTTTTCAGTGGGTCGCCGTCATCCGAAAAAGGGAACGTCAATGTCGTCCAATTGACTTCTGGTTTGGCCCGGCTGAGACAATACGGGCCCCGGGGGCTTGAGGTGAGATCAGGTTCAACGAAATGCAAATGAAGCAACACAACACTCTGGGGTGATGATGAGCAGCAGTAGCGACACGTCGGACCACACTTACCAAAGTGACACACATAACGAGAGTACAGCCAACACCGTTTAAATGTAAATCAAACGGAAAAGCCTTTGGTCGCGGAGTGTGCTCCGTGCCATAGCAGCGGCTTACGGAATGTTTGATCTTGAAAAATTAGTGTCGCCATTATTGCGGCCACCATCATATACTGCTGAAGGTTAGGATACGTGGAAGGTGTTAAGTAAATGGCAGGGTCTTTTTGCTGGTTGCAATTAGCATGCGTATGATGTAAGAAGGGCGCAAGATGAAAGCGTTACTTCCGACAGAAAGAGTCACTTTGTTTAGTGACTGACTAACCCAGAAATCTTGAACAACTTGCATTTTGTGTTGAAAATGTCAAACAGTATGAGGTTAAAGGTGTATCGAAGTCAACAACTGAAGCAAATCGAACGCAAATATTACCGTCAAGCTGCTAGAGCGAAGCATGCAGAGAACACTGCGGGGTTTGGTTCTCGGTTACGCTACGACACGCAACGCTAGCCAGGCAAGCATTGAATGCCCACCCCGCCTGCAGGCAATATAAGCGATCGATGTTGAAGCCACTTCGGCAGCATGCGCCACCAGGCATAACCAGGCACAATGTGAAGGAGGTACGGCTGAAAAGTATGACATTTATGAGCAACTCCAGCCGCATTGAAATCGAAACAATATTGGCGAAAGTGCTCTGTGTTCGGGGTTTGGAAATGGAAACTCCGCGTTGGGAAATTCAACAGTTCAGAACGGCTGAACCTACCTACTTGAGAATGGTTGGCTAACAAATTCTATGGCAAATGCAATGGTTTCACTGCTTCCAGGAAAAAAAAAAACCCAACACCAGATGCACCCAGATTCCATCTAGAAGATTCGGATATATGTGCGCGTTGGCTTTTTTTCTGTGGATTGATGTCCACAAACACTACCAGACGGAGGGGATGCAATAAAACTCGCTTCAAAAATTTCCACTCACAAACACACACGCACACACTAAGGTTGGATTCGGCAAAGTCTTCGCATCGAAAAACAGGCCCAAAATCAAGGGATAGGTGATGTTGTAAAATCTCGATCCAACAATCAATAAACAACCGCAGAGCACCACGGAGGGAGCATGTGCACAGTAAAATGCCGAGAAAAGAAGGGTATGGTGATGGTGGTGGTGCGAGTTTTTGGTCGCTATTCTTTTACTCGTACCAGATGTCGTCCAACCAGACACGGAATCGGAGATCCGAACTGCAATCGGGGGCAAGTTCGATCAGATGGAACTCGCGCTGGGCTGGAAATTGGATCACCACTGTGTGCTCATGTCATGATGTTTGTGTATTTTCGTTGTTGGGCAAAATACGAAACTCCCTCTGTTTTATTGACATATCGCATGGTTTGGGGCGCCGCCTTTGAAAGTTTGAAACAACACAACAAGCAGCGTACGTGTGTAATAACACCCTTTCGCGAGAGTTTTAAGATGTTCCGGGTGGTGGTGGTTGTGTTGGGACGCTTTAGACCGAAGCGCCAGTACGCCTTCCAAACAGTACTTCAAAGCACAGCGCGAGATGTGCCTGCTAGCCGGAAGTTCCACGGAAGAAAGGAAAAGCACATGTAGACTCTGTTTTTGTGTGTGTGTGTGTGTTCTCGTTTTTGGGCACATCCGGAGTTTCGCTACCGGAAGTTTGAAGCAAGAGATAGAGAGCACTGTTTGGTCGGCAGTAAAAGGCTAGACGACGCTTTATGGCGCGCACAACCCCATCCTCTCCGGTGTGTCCGGTGTGATTCGGGCGTTTTTCTTTAATGGAAAGTTGTCGGCCAGATGTATACACCCGCGGGGCCCTTTTTTGGGGTGTGATGATTTCTGCTGAGTTGTTCTATTTCCTTCGGGTCTGCGTAAGGCTGGGTGAGGTGCATTGCTTTCTTAGAAAGCAAAGAAAGCAAATAAATGTAGGCTCCACAGATACAGTGACAGCCATTGAACGAACCGAAGAGTGTTTGCAATATCTAGAGCGCGACGAAATGGTGCCTTATATTTGATGATCTGTAAACAGTCAGACGTACCACGGTACTTCAAAATCGTATGTACATTCGACAGTAGGACAGATTTTGAACTTCAAAAGATGGTTTTCAAATTAACATCATCAATCTCCTTTTGTTGTTTCAATGATAAAAGTCGTTATATATGAAATACTTCAAGACGACAAATATCGGGGGCCGGTCTGGTAGTACAGTCGTCAACTTGTACGACTAAACAACATACACGTCATAGATTCAAGCCCAGAATGGACCGTGCCCCCATACGTAGGACTGACTATCCTGCTATGTGTAATGAATCAAGTCACTGAAAGCCAAGCCTATTAGTGTTACAGGCAGGTCTTGACCGAATACGGCTGTTGTTGTGTCAAAAAAGAAGAAGACGACACATCGTGAATACTCTAGATCGACATATTTTGTTCGATTCAGACATTTAGGGAAGGTTATTTAAGTATTAGATATAATATATAGTAACGCATTTGACACACAGAAGAGCTAGCGTAACAGCAAATTAGTTTATATATAAATTTCGACCATAACAAGCAGTTTTTATAACCTTCATATGAAACAACGATGCTAATAATTTTAAAGATTCATAATTTTCTCGACATATTTTTGAAGTAAAGAAGCAATTTTACTGACCATTTCTAAAAAGTGCACTATAAATTGAAAGGTCCATACAGAAAACTGGCCAGGATTTTCTTTAATTTCATCCTTTTTTGTAAGCATGGTAATTCGGATTTGTATAAAGTTTGGATATTTCTATTAAAAATTTACAAGTATAGACAAACGAGTCCACCAACTACTGTACTGTACCTGGCCGTCAAAGTTTAAAAAAAACTGCACACATCAGCCTTCATCAAGTATTTCACAAATCTATCACAGTTTTCGTTTGGTGTGATATTAACAATTTAAACCTCTGACTAATGCTTATTACCGCCTACCCTTCAGGAGAGAGGCTGATAACCGTAATGTGGAAATAAAAGGGCTCATTTTTTGCCGGTTCAAATTACCCATTGTCAATGGGGTCGGTGTGTCTCGCTCCCCACACACACACACACGAGATCACGAGATAATCGGAGTGCTTTGAGAGGTGGGAGGTGGATAAAGAATGCTCACAAATTGCTACTGTTGCGATGATCGTCGACTTGCACAACCGATCGGTCGGCACCATGCATATGCACATATACGCGCGCGCGGCGCGGATTATGCAACTCCGCGAATAAAGCACGCTGATCTCACTTACCACATCGCCGACCTAGAGACTGATGCCGCCACCACCGCTACCAGATTGCTTCGGACATACACACTCACACATCGCATCAGCCGACAATGCGACCTATTCATCATCGCGCGCGCACACAGTACAGCGATTTGCTGCAGTTTGTCGACTGTTTTGGGAGATGGGGGAGATGCATTTGTTCATTTGATCACAATGTGTGGTTGCAGAGGGAGATTTGCATAGATCGGACGGCCTCATGTGCAACCGGGCGCAAATACACCTACATATCTAGCCACTCCAATGTGTGAAAAGGTCCAGCGTAAATGGAATTATTAGTACGGAAAACTATGACCTGTGAAGTGTCTGGGAGAGTTGGAAGAGAGGAGATGCTTTCGACTGGAACACCACACTAGCCCCTATCATTACTGTTCACCGCCCTCTATCACACCTCTCGAGTGGAGGTGGGTGGGTGTTCCTTTCCTCCCCCCACAAGCCAACTCCCTTTTTATGACGCATACACACCCGCAGCGAGACCATCAGGACGGCGATTTGTATCAAACGAAAGCGAAAAGGCGATGGTTGTGGTTTGCCCATTATCGAGACAAACCCCGAGACAGGCTCTCTTATCGAAGATTGTTACGAAGTAGTGGCGCCACCACACCACATTCGTCTAGCTGGAGCTTTTTGCTGCTGCGTTCGTTTCTCCTCTTCCTGGTTATCCGTTTGGCCGTGTGGTACACATTTTGTTCAGCTAACACATTCCATTTCAGTGTTTCTTCTGTACGTGTGTGTGTGTGTGTGTGTTTCTCTCTTTCTCTTCATCCACACACGTCAGAGATCTCGAACACGCTCGCCAGATGGCGTACCGTTTGATAAGCATCATCCGAGCGATTAAGTAACGCGAGCGAGAGCAAGTAATGATCGGGCTTCTGCTGGGCTCCAAAAAAAATCCCTCCCTCAACACGCAACAAACGAAGAAGTTTTGGTTCCGTAACTCCGTTAGACGGCATCCCTCGTCTCATCCGGTGGTTGCGCTGTTTTGTTTTCTTTCCGCTTACCGAACATCTTCTCCACGTCAGCCCAGAAGACGACTTGAGAAGAAAGGACCGCTTTTTACGAAAACGTTGAGAGCGCGTTTTGTTTCCACTTGTAGCCTCTTCCGCCGCCTAGACGTCGTCTAGTTGTGGTTTAACTAGAACCACCATAATTACGACAGACGGCTGTCCGAGTAGAGCGAACAACGTCCAACAGACAGCAGTTTACAAAGCGTCATCTCTGTCAGCTGAGGCGCGACACTAGTATTAAAAAAGAACTAGAGCAGATTAATATGCACGTCATTCTGCGCTAAGAATAATCTAAAATCACTGACCAACCATTTATAATAGAATCATCCATAGAGAAATCATCCATACAGATTTATTAGCCTACCCCACCAGGCGGCATGCGTGCTTGACGATCTTGATTGGAGCTGATCAAGGGCTATGCGCGTATCTGTCGGTAGCTGTCGGGAGACGCTATCTGCCTAGAGGGCGCCATCTATTTAGCACGCAGCCAAGCGGAACCGAAGATGGATGTGATTTTCTCCTTCGCTACAGGAACGTACGGCGACATGTCAATCGAATGCCGAATGGCGATAAGGATCAGTTTCTTTTTTATGTCTTCCCGTGGCGCCTGTTAATTATGGATGAAGTATTGAAAGATGAAGGTTTCTGTTCGTTTGCTTTAAAGTCGCCGGAGTTGATGATCTCCACTTGGTAAGCGGATATTATAAAGCATACGATTATGTATTCTAGTATCTAAATTGGAATTTTAGTTAACTTACTATTTATTTACTATCAGGACCTATTACTATTCTTGCAATCATGTCGACCTGACTAATCCTACGAAAATCGTTCATTTTTGAAGAACTTGAACGACCCAGAGGTGGTTTGTTGTGAAGAACTGAACGTGATCATCTTTTATGTTTTGATATTTTCTGTCCTATTCATTTCGTATTTTCTCTTTTTTTCTTCTCAGATGATCGTTCAATTGTTTATTCAGAAGATCTCAAATACGTCACATCATTGAAGGTTTTTCGTTCATATAAAAGTAACCGTCAAGACTATGAGAGATCACTAATGACAAATGATACTCTTATCGAACCGTTACCACTTCCTCTAATAATCGATCTGCTAATAATTTAACGCCCTCTTTTGCCATTAAATCGAACTAAGAGCAATAATGCGCACACCTATTGCACCTCAGGCGTTGACTGCCAAAAGCGCAAATTGCAAAGAACACTATGTACTAAAACTCGGTTTACCATTTACCACAAGAAGCACACACCACGTGTGCACACAAATTTGCATCATCATCATCCACTACAAAATGGCATGAGTTGCACAAACACATCGAGAACGCAGCGGTACACCGTGGTGCACTACTTATCGATTTACACACGAAAAGTTTAAAGGTGAAGGTGTGCAAAAGCACTCAAAAACGACCCCATTGGCACACTTATATACACACACGCCCACCCACTTTACAACTCGTTGGTCCTTATAAACATAGAACGGGATTATCATAAACATTAATAGCAGCAATATGCGGGAGCAAGTTATCCACACACACACACGTAGCCGACCCGTATTTTACGTGGGAAGGTCAACCAAACCCATTTACAATTGTGGCACAAAGCGTGGTGCAAGGGTCCACACCACCATTTTGCACATGTGCGGACGGAACGCTGCTGCTGCTGCACTCATATTGCAGAGAAAATGGACCAAAACCGACCAACGCTCTGTGTATGTGCTGTGTATCAACCATTATGCGGAAGCGCGCAATACGAAACCCCATTATCGTGTGCTGCTGCAGGTCAGGTCCCTGGGTTGGTTATTGTGCGGTAAAGGGGACGACACGAAAAAGGGGAATGAAGTGACGATGCACCATACACAGAGTCATCGACAATGATTAAGAGAGTTCGATGGAAGTTGTGTGTCCTTTTTTGTCGCTTTCTATGTAAAAAATAACGGAACAACATGTTACCCACCTCAGCTAACTAACACAGGGAAGTTGATTGAGGATGCAGATAAAAAAAATAGAACCAACTGTTAAAGAAAGGACAAAACACTATCATGTGTGTGGCGGCTGTGTGTCCTTTGCTGAAGTTGTAGCGTACGCCCGGAAGCAGGATGCATTAAAAGTGCACTGTTGTTCCATTTCCCTTTTCCTGCTTTTCCGAGGGGCGCTTTTGTAATGGGAAACGACACCTTTAACGGGTCCCTAAAGGAACACTGCACGCAATGAGTGGAAGAAGAAAGTGCAACTGTGGAACCTGCAGAAATAGAATACTAACAAGCAAAAGGTAAAAAAAGGTACAAAATACCTTACAAGAGCATATACGAGAAAAAAGAAAATAGCTATACAAATTATAAAATAAACAACGCATCAAGGAATATTCTAGACATTCTAGACAACAATCTAGAGTAAACACAAAAAAACAAGAAGATGCTTCCCAATATTTATCTACAACATGAACAGGAGAGAAGGAAAGCATGAACAAATGTATGAATTGTTTGACAGTTTTTGCTAGCGATTCTTTTTAACTTGCTTTTTCGATTTGACAGAAAATTAAAATCTTGAAATCGTGATATTTTTGTACAGTAAAATTTAAATTGATATAAAAAAATATTTACACAATATACATATAATTCATTTAATTTATTATGAAATTTCTTAAAAGAAAATAAGCTATTTGACAAATAAAGAAAATTAACAAAACAAGCAAATGAGCATAAAACACGACGAAGAATGAATAAATATAAAAATGCATTGAAACATTCAAGTTTTTTTAAACACCTTAGTGTTTTATTTGTTTTATAATTTGTAGGACGTTTTTAATAGAAAAATTATCAACTTTGTTATTTTGTTTTTGGATTTGAATGGCATTTTGGTTCGAAAAGCTATCTATATTCTAATCCTAATTTTACCAAAAAAAACATGCATCTTTTAATTTGTTTACTGTTGCATATGTCACGTGTTTTGAAGGGGAAAACATAACATCTGCCTGAAACAATGCATTAACCAAGCCCGCTTCTTTTTTTCTGTTTTTGTTCGTTAACAACTTCCGCACGAGAGAAATGCCATCAAACGCACTTACGCGTGTTTCCGGTTTCGGGAAAGAAAGTTTCCACTCGAAATGCCTACCTACACCCTTTGACCGTAGCACCGTACCTGGCGTACTCTATTGACCTCGTAATTGAAGGTCTGTTGAGAAGTGTACTTTGGATTTTGGGGTGAACAGCGTCCGCGCAACCCGAAACTAAGACCGGGAAAGCTTCACTTTCGTCCATTAAAATGGCACAAAACCAAGGATTGTGTTGTTTTGTGTTTTCACCCACCTCTCTCACTGCAAAGCTGCTCCACTACAAAGTTGAACGATCGATTTTCAAGTGCAGTCGAAATAACAAGAAACGGTAAAAAGTGAAAACCAAAGGACCCACCCCCTCTGTCGAAAAGGTCATCTCTAACGCCATCACTCCCACTGGGAGAAGTTGAGCGCTTAAGCAAAAAAAAAAAACAGTGCTACCGCCCAAAAGGGTTCGACGATGCTTTTAAGATTGACCTATTTGAATGGTAAACGGCGGCGGACCTTTCACAGTCGAGGTACGCCCTATATTTACCCTTAAAAAGTGTTGCTGCAACTACAATCACTAACAACCGCTAGGACGGGGCGGTGAGGTGCGGGGCATAAAAACAAACAACCAGGAATTGGACAGCGCACAGTACAGTGCGCAAAAACGGTACCGCCTTACACTCCTCTCTCCTCTGCCTTTTTGTTGTTGATGTAAGCCGATAAATTTGCATTTTAAATTAATGCTCGCACGCACTTTTTTCCCTGGTTGGTGGTACAGCTGCTGCTGCTACTACTGCCGTTCACTTTACTGTTCTACGTTCAACCGTCGCGCAATCGTGTTTGAAAATGCGATTGAAACTGCGGTGCCCCCAATGCGTTTATTTCCCGCTGAGCGTAAACAAACAAATTGAACAAACGTTGCCCACCCCGTTTAAGATTAATCGGCAGCAACGTCACCGCAACGACAGACGCACTCCAAAAAACGATCGCGATCGACGAAGTGAGACTTGGCTGGTTTGGGAGACTAGTAGTTATTTTGATATAAATATAATATTATTTAAATATAAATAGGAAACATTTTGCTTGAATGACACAAAAGCATTAACTTCGAAATGGACGCTAAAGATACTGCTTAGAGCCCTCTGACCGTTTAAGTAACGAATGCTCGCCGCTAAAACCAGGTTAAGGTCTTCCCGGATTACACAGCTTGCAGCTTGCACCTCCTCTATAAACAGGTCCAGCAGCGCCTCACCACACGTTGAGCAATGGAAGACCCTTCAAAGAAAGCCTACGCGCTAAACAACACAAACCACTCTTTCAGACCCTGCTCGTGGCTGCTACTTTCTGGTTCACCGGCATTTATCAGCGGCTCGCGCGTCAGTGGGCCAGAAATATTGATCCTCATTTGCATACAACGACATTGGCTCACTCTGCACACTCTGTGTGTGGATCGTGGTTGTTACATGTGAAACCGACCACTCAGGCTCGACCTACCACCACCCTTCGATCACCATTCATCTCGCAAGCGCGCTTGTGCCCTTTTTATCGGTCAGTTCACGCGATTAGTCAATGTTTACACCACTCCTGCGTGTGATGATAATGACGGGTTATGCGGAAAAGAAGAAGCTTCTACTAAAATTCGTACAAATTGCCCGTTCTCATGGGTGGTCGTGATTTTTGCACATTTGGGCCAATTCCGAATGATAGGCCGAAACGCCACACGCGATGACACCTAGTAAGGTCGTTTATTTATGATGTTCTTGCGTTTGGAAATTACCACCAATATCAAGGTTCGCGGCTCCATGAAAAGGGTGAGAACTAGTGATGTGTAATCCGGAATGGAACCGTATATCCATTTTAGCTTTGACTTTGAAAATCCGAATTAAATTTCAAATCAAAACCGTCTCAACGAACTATGAGTGATTTCGAAAGAATGTGGATAACTCTGGATGACTCTTGACAACTCTTGACGACTCCGGACGACTCTGGATGACTTCGGACGACTTCGGACGACTCTGGACGACTCCCGATTACTCTGAACGGTTCTCAATTACTCCGGATGACTCCAGATGACTCCAGATGACTCCGGAGGCGATTGACTCTAACCCTGATTAATTTCATATGAATCCGAACGGATTCGGGTTGAATTCAAATGAGTCCAGACGACTTTGGTTGAGCCCAGAAGAATCCGAATTGAGTCCGGACTTCGGATGAGTCCGAATGAATTTGAACAAGTCTGAATAATTTTGGTTCAATTTAAAGGAGTTTATGTTAATGTTTTTTTTTTAAAGCGTTTAAGATAAAATCTAAAAAAAATACTTAAGTTAAGCATCGACTTGTAACGGAATCGAATCGTTCCGACTCCGACAAAAATGTTCAATTTACCCATCACTAGTGAAAACGCACATGACCGTGAAGTCGGAATTGGTTTTGTTGATTTTTCGCCTCCTTAAACACACACACCATAATTGTGGTAATTTAGGCACTTTAAGTCGTGCTTTGCATAGTAACCAGTAACCACCATCGAGAAGCGTCTATTTTTCTAATGATCTACTAGATGGAGCCACCAAGAGCGCACCAGCAGCAGCAGCAGACAGCGCAGAGTACGACGCTTCATCATCTCCATAACGACACTACCGCTGTGTGTTGTTGATTGGTTTGACATTCAAAGCAATTTTCCACACAACGAGTGATGATGATGGTGGTGATGGTACAAGATCGCACTTTAATCAATGCTGATCGACAAGGGTGATACGAGCAAACGACCCAGCAGCGCAACTACCCCCCTGGGACGGAGGTTGCAAATAATTTGCGCGGAAACAACGCTGATTGATGGACACGAAAAGAAAAGTTCATGGTTTTGCTTCGGCTGCAATTTTGCGCCGATTTTCACTCATGAAATCTCAAACGATTTCTAAATGTGCGTTCGTCGTTTAGTGTTATTGGCATCATTTCAACCGCATTACTTTCTCATAAGACCACTACCATCGATCTGTCAAAATCGATAGTCGATACTTCGATACGGCACACACATTACACGCTAGATGTCGCTTGCACGAACGTTCCATGGTAATTTCGCTTGAACATGGAAAGGGCGTCGCCGTCTTTTCGATCGTCGTGGTGCTCTTTTTGTGTGTCTTATTTATAACAGATTTGGCATTTACATGGCCAAAAACCTAGACCTAGACATTCGCAATAGCGTAACAAAAATATCGCGTCTTTACTCGTTTCCCTGCCACACGCTCCTCGCAATTTATGACCTTTTGAATGAACCATTCGTGGTGGTGGTTTCGATTCAAAAACTTTTTTTCAATGTGACGAAGAAAACACTCGCGCAGCTCCAATGTCCGTAATGCTTCGCACGGGCAAGGTGGATGACATTTGGTACAGAGCGCATCGGGCATGGGTGTGTCTATGGTTTATAGCTGGCGCGCGTTCGCTTCAGACACTGAATTTGATGATCGTTTGGCATATGATTAATTTGTTTACCCGCGTACTGACCGATGCGGTGTGCCAAGTTGGACCCACAGAGAGAGAGAGAGAGAGAGAGAGAGTGAAAGGCAGGTAAATGCACTTTCAATTCTCGCAACCACCAACGGGCCCCGAGAGTTGTACTGAAATTCCGTAACGCAAACACAAACCCGCTGCTGCTCGGATATATGAGTTGCTAACGAGACTGTCCGACGACTGTCGGGTGTGTCTGTGATGGCGTTTCCCCCGTGTTTTTTTAAGTGATCTGAATTTAGAAGGTTTCATGGGCGAAATCAAAACCCCCCGCACTGCCGTGTGATTCGTGTGCCGAAAAATGGCACCGATGAAGGTCACTTCTGGTCCGACTGGCTAAAGCTTGTTGAGGTTTCTCTTCATTTTGTTACACCGGTATATTTATTACTGTTGTGTTTTAGCAACAGCAACAAAAACAGACGAACAACACACAAGTTGCAGAATTTAATTCCTGATTTTTTTTACACAAAACAGTGGCTCATGAATTGGCCGACTCACATTTCGACACTGCCGGAGGAATGTGGTTAATTAAAATCATAATTAAACGAGCGCAACAACTGGCGCTGCTGCTGCTGCTGCTGGTGCTGAGCTAAGTTTTTCGTGTCCCAATCGTTTTGTAATCTTAATTAGCGCATTTGCCAGTAATGCCAGTGAAAGCATTACATAAAGTTAGCTCATACTTTTACCTTCTTCACTGCCACAATGGTGGTCTAATGTGAATATTGCTCTTTGATTGGTTCTAATGGTTTCTAAACGTTCATTCTGGTTTGATTACTTTTATTCCCCAGTGCCAATCATCAAACTAAACGTTTCACAACCTTCTCAAAGCAATAGATCGTTCCCTTATTTTATGGTCTCTATCATTCAAAGGAAAGGAATATATAAAAAAAACACAACCGTCAGGTTTTATCACGCCAACCGAATCTCAGTGACGTTGTTGTGGGGCGATAAAATCAAACGAAACACTCTCGCGCTCTCTTTGCCACCTTTGCCACACAGTTTTCCGCCACCGTCAGCAATCAAAATGGTAAGTTTCATGTTTTATGACATTATCAAACGTCTCGATGGATCGCCCCAAAACACGGTAAACATAGTGACAGTGAACTTTGCAGCCACTGGGAATCAACGTCACTTGCAGACACTCACACAATAGCTCGATGAAACTGACAGCAGCAGCAGCAGCAGTAGGCCCAATCGACAGCAATCAGTGCAGACGCAATCAGATCTTCGATATTTGCTTCAATTGGAATTTATTGTCATTCGGCAGCGCACTCGGGAGCCTTGGTGGTGTGCTGCTGGCTGTGAATTCCATCAGGTTGCAGCAGCAGTAGGAGCAGCAGCAGTAAAACAATCGCAAACGACGAACTGACACCGAAATCGGGCCGAAACGTTGAACTCCCAGAGCGTTAGATGAAGGTCACCGTCGGGCGTTTGTTTGTTTTTTTTTTTTGGGAGTTAGGATTGAAAAAGATTTTGTTTCCCAAGGCCTAAGCAGCGAGAGAGTAATTTGCATCAATTTTAGGAAGTGTGCGTGCTGTGACAACCCACAATCATACGAGTGGCTAAGCTACAAGACAACATTGTCAGCGCAAACTCGATCGTGCTAACGTCAAGATCGTCGCCCTTAAATGATTGTTTAAATATTTTTACGACCTTTTTGTCACTAATCCGACCCATTAATAGGCTCAAAACATGATTATGCAACACTTGTACCATAGATAGATAGAGAGAAACAGGCAGAAGGTAAGCTACATCTATCATGATGGTGTTGCTTTGTCTGTGCGTGTGCTGCGGCTGGTTTTTCTCGTTTTTCCTACTCTCGTGTGTGTACTGCTGTTGCTGCTGCTGCTGTCATCGATACTGTGTCACCTTTCCACGCAGACAGACCCAAGGTAAGCACCGTTGTTGGAAGAAGGTGAAGACAAGAGAAAAAGCTGACCCACCACCGGGGCTAAACAGACACAACCAGGGAGGAAAATGGGTCACTGTCTTAGGGGGCCAAAAAACCGGCCTTCAGACCCCCCTTGTATGGATCTCGTATGATTTTCCACCACCGTATTTTCGCATGCTTGTTGTCCGCAAAAAGGGAACAAAACACACCACCCTAGCATCAACAGCACACAGCCAACAACGAAACAACGTACAGGGAAACCGTTAAGCTTCTCCCTCTCTCTCTCTCTAGTCCCATCGAGACGAGACTGATGAGATGTGGAACGAGTTGTTCCACCTTTGATTATGCATCTTTCGTGCGTTCGCGTGTTGTTACGCGACGACTAACTCGTGCAAAAAAAAACGGTACGCAAAGAAAAAAAAAGGGGCGAAAGGAAAAACTGGGAGAGAAGCGCATACATGGACAGGACAAGTTCAACCACCAAAAGGGGGAGGATGTGTGGAAGGTTTGCGTTTGTAATGCAAGAGAAGATCGGCGGTGCAAAACAGTATTTATTGTACATTCAAACCAGTACTTGTTGCTAAAGTGCCATTATATTTACAAAGCATTCCTTATGTATGTAAAACATCTTTGTTTCTACCAACACATAAACTCTTTAAGCAGTGTAACCTTAAAGCAATTAATCGATCAAAACGACCCCCTTTTCTGTGTGCAGACGTCCAGACGACAAGTAATGGTACCGCTAAAGTGTGCACACTCTTATCAAAGTTGACCATCATACACGGGAGAGAATGAATTTCGCCCATTTCTTTCACCTGATACACACATCCACACGCATGCACACATTTGCCCTGGTAAAAACATGCAAACCCATCACAACCATTACTGTTGTGGCGGGCTACGAGTGAGGCAACGAGCGAGCGAGCTGCTGGTGTTGCTGCACATGTGCTGCTGTGTCGGTGTTTGAAGATGAAAGACACATAGCCGTTGCATAATCAATGGGAGACTTGTTTTGCTTTTAACTTGCGAAAAAGACGAAACAGATGGAAAAGAGAGAAAAACTACAAGTACATGGGAGGTATGGAAGTTGTTTTCCCTGTTCCTGTCGGACCGACCATTGGCAGAACGAGGTAACTACGTCGGTTTCGCAACCGTTGCGCATCCGCTTCCACTTCATCCTCGTGGAATGTATTCTCTCTTGGGAGTGACCCCACTTTCCGACTACCCGCTAATTGCTGTGGAAAGACTGTATCATGTTTTATTAAAAATGTAATAAGTTTGTTATAGTGGTATGAGAACTGAGTAAGAATCACGTAAGAAAGGATTATTTGAATCATATAAGTGAATATCCATGAATACACAGGAGAGTAGAATATTCACTCATTTTATCGAGCAGAATCAGAGTAAAAGAGTGATTTTAACGAGTTGATTCTTCAACTCAAAATAAATCCTTTTACTGCTCCCGTGCAATTGCATTCACTCTCTACACTGTCTAGCGATTCACTTTTGTGAAGATGAGACACTCTTGTGGGATTCAACTCACTCACTCTTCGCGCCGGGTAGCGAATCATTATTTTTATGATTTCGTTCACTTTGAGTGAATCACATGTTGCAACAAAGAGTTAGTGAGATGAGTTATGAATTAAAAAAATCATGACAACTCGTTGGAACCTAGTTGGATCCATACTTTCATTTTCGGCTCTCAATTAACTAACACCAACTCAGTGCACATATTTGTAATAAATTTAACTTAATACACAAAGTTTATATGATTCTAAATGATGCATGATTCACGAAAGTGAGTATTTACAATCTGAGAAAAGAAATTCACTATTCGATGCAGAAAATTAAAGATTTGGGAATTTGTTTAGTGTACTATTTTGTTCTCTTTCTTCAAAGAATGAGTTGAAGCTTCCCTATAGCCACTCTTCGATTTTGGTTCATCCCATTGAAAAGATTGAATTACTCTCATTTTAAATTTGTTATACTTCAGGACCCGTAAGTTACACAATGAATATAAAACAAAAGAGCAAACAAGGAACAGTTTTTTTTTTAAAAAGCCATTCTAAACTCGACTCCCTCACTTCACTCAAATCTCCTGCCTTCGCGACACACAAAAGCAACAAAGACTATTGAACGTCAAACGCGTTCACCGTACACCTCATCGTTTTGCCTACGTAAGGCCCAAACGCCTTTGGCCAGAATTTAAAACAGGTTCCGGTGTCACGAGATTCGCAACATCAGACAAACAACAAGCACGTCTCTCTTCTTCTCTCTTCTCGTGATTAAGTTCCCAGGTGGTTTTCTGCAGATACAAATTCCGCGTCAAAACTGCAAGGACAACTTTTAGAGGTCCTCTTGGTCCAGCATGTTGGCGGTGGAGGTGTTCGCACAGAACAAGAAGCAATCAAACCGAACCAATAAACTTGTCTACGGTTCTCGCGCCAGAGCTAGAGAACTATAAAAAAACAAACCCATTACATTTAATTTAATAACGCAAACCCCCGGCTCTAGTAAGACCACCACCGGAGACACTCCCACCAATCAAGAACACACCCCGTTGGAGGTAAAAGTTTTAAGCTTGCCTTCCTGCTTCTTGGCCGCCGCTCAGAGATGTTTGGTAAAGTCAATTTTAAGAAATAGAGAAACAAAATATTGAACAGCAGCTACAAAACATTTGGGATCGATTTGCCAGTTCCGAGATGCAAAAGAGGAACATGCACAGGCGATGGAAAGAGAGTGTGTCGTAAAATACCGTTTCTATAAATTGTTCACCTCGTGGAACCTTCCCCTTGGGGGAAAACGAAACTCTTTAACGATGTTGCCAGGTTGCCCGCTTCTCTTTCCTCCCATCACATTTCCCTATGTAGGCAATGAGGAACGGGACCACTGCGAGTTTGAGTTTGAGCACCTGAGAGAACGGAACGCGCAGCGCTTGGCAACATTTGTTCGATCCATTCGCATATTGTACGGTGGTGTGAGTGGTGCACTGTTGTTGTTGGCTGGTGTGCTACTCGCTGCTGCTTAACCGGAATAATTATTGCCAACTTTGTGCAGATGCTATTTATTGCAGTGCGCAACGAAACAAAACCATCTTGCACCAGGGGCGGGATCGGTAGAGTAAAATAAATAAAATAATGCTAACACCCCAATGCCATGCCCTGGTGTACCACTAGACGTCACATAATTTTGTTCAGACAGGAGGGTATTGGAGAAGAGATAAAGAGCGCCCCGTCGATGTGTTGATGTATATGGAAATTGTTTTACACCCAGCCTCTCCCTCGGTATAATGGTTCTTCCCACGGGATGGGTTAATGAGTGAACAAGTTTTAACAATTTTTAACATGCTTCAGGTTGAATGCTACAACAACTTCATACATATTCAATCACAAATTGTATTTCGCAAAGCAAACAATATTTTAAACACTCAAAATGAGTTTCATCCTCCTTCCTTCCTTATTATTCTTGAAATTTCTAAAAAAGGCAACAATATAAGCATGCTGGTTGCTCAGGTGCATAATAAAACCCATACCGTTTGCTACAAGCCCGCACAAAAAAACCATGTCACTCAAGGCAACAAGAGGCAACATTACACACCCATTTGTCCCTCGGAACACTTCCACGACGACCGATGCGGGCTTAGAAGTGCACTCAGAACGGTAAAGGCAACAAACAACCAACCAGCGAGCAATAGCAGCATCAGCAAAAACATCCTTACCCGGAATGTGTTCCGGTAATTATGGCGGTGTGTGTCCTGTGCATAAAATTAAATCTTCGTTCCACCCCGTTCGCACTGTTTTGGCACGCAATACAACAACAACAACATAAAAAACAAGACCCTGATGCCCTGTACCTTCGCTCAATCGATAAGGGCCCACACATAAGGGGTGGTCTCGTTACGTCGGGATCCATATCATCTTTTGTCGTCATACATCATTTCTTTTTCCTTCCTTTTGGCGACATGGAACATGGTTGAAAAGCGACCGCGAGGAAATGGGCAATCAATCACGCGGCCATTTTCCGCGAACCAGGATGGAAAAACTGAAACGCGATCATCAACTGTAATGGGTAATTTTCGTTGCTGTCGTTCATATTTTTATTACATGCTTCATTCTAATGGAAACAGTGGAAATTTAGGAAACATTTTTCAAATAATAATTATAGCTACATCAAAGAAAAGTTTTAAAATATGCTGCTAGTAAATATTCTGATATATTTTTTAAATACAAAAATGGAAATTTAAAAAAAATTGAAACTGTTTGCCTCATCATCTATTCTGTCATTTCACACTACTCGAATGTGCACCGGTTGTGTTGTATAATGAAACTGTCCAAATGATTGAACGGAGGAAAAATAGACTAAACGATCGAGCACAATACCACACGTTCTTTCATTCGTTTGTTCGTTCATGAATATTCACAGCACAACTTTGTTCCATAAACATACAAAAACCACTCACAAAAAGGTAACAGTAACCACAGATAAGGTGGTAACAGCAGTCACTGGTGAGCGAGTACTGCACCATGCGAAAAAACATTGTTGTTAGCACTGTGTGAGAGAAGAGCTACATTGGGGTGGCATGTTCCGCGGACGGGAGTGTGGAAAACTACCATCCATCATACTCCTCTCAAAAGCCATTTTACACCCGCAATTTTTGAACAATAAGTAGCAGTGGAAAATTGAACGCAAAAACAACGCCATTTTCACCTTTTTTAGTTGCTTTCTAAATGCTTCTGAAGGGTGAAAGGTTTCAAATTTCCAAACCGTAATAGGAAACGCCATTTTCCGTTTATTTTTCTTCACAAAAAAAAACAAGCACACACTACAGTAAAACACCAACCAAATATCGATCGTATGATCGAGCTACAATAACAAAAAAAAAACAACTAAACCATTTTAAAATTCATTAGTCAAGTGTCACATGTCGAGTAGTCCCCGCGAGCCGAACACAACAACACAACACATGATGAATGAATTTCACTTCATGTCAACCACCTCCCCTTTTTGACCTTCACCCTCAACCGGCGATCGGTTCTGTCCCTTTCTGTTGCGTATTATTTGGTGTTAAATGAGACTTATTTTTACTTCTTCCCGAATAACGATCATCATCATCGCACTTACGAAAAGGGCCAATGAACAATGAACTGACGCCGCAGGTGTGACACACCATGAAGCAAATTTGGCGCGTTTTTGTTCATTCAAAAATTAAACCCAATACAATCATCTCATCGTCATCATCATCGGTTCCATTCTTTTTATCCCCGGCCCCGTTGCCTACCGATAGTGTGGAGTGGTGGTAATGGGCATTGTGTTTTTGGCGCTTCCCAAAAGACATAATTGAAAAAGTCACGTGAGCCACCACCACGATGGGGCTTTCACTTTTTGACACTTTATTTTAGTCAGGCACACAACAGCACACACGTTAGCGCTAAATGCTAAAAATGCTGCTGTCCCGAATGACCATCGCCGCGGGTGCTTTTACACCATTGTGAATGCGCGTGTAAAAGGAGGTCGCGCGTAAGTATTAAAAAGTAACAAAAGATGGGAATAGAATAGGGTGAGAAACAATGGCCGATGAGATAGGAGAAAGAGAGCCCCATTTAGATCTATTCTCTTTTTTCCGGGTAGAGAGCTTGGGTTTTGATGTTATTTACGAGCATTAGAAGACCATGGCTCTTCTAATCACTTTTCTTTGGAAAATAAGGATGGTTTTTTTGGTGGTGAAATCAGCTATTAAGAAGATTGCTGCTTTCATTGTGCTTTTCTTCTGTGTGATCTTTTGTTGTAGTCCGAGTTTGATAGTTCTTTTCAGAGCTGCCACCGTCATACCAAGATAAAACAAACCGTGCTCCAATAAAACAGGTTCCAGAACTGCCATTCGGTGACACTTACCTAAAAAGAAAAGAAAAGAAAAACAAAGCTTTAGAAAACATGTCAACTGTAAAATCAAAAATACAATCCAATTCCTCTCCCCTGTGATATTTGATATGTGTGTTTGAGCTTTTCAATAAAATGTTTATAGAACCAGACATTTCCGCCAACCACCAGAGTGCTTAATTCCGTTATGAGGCCTGCGTAAAAAAAATCCCGCAACATTAAACAGGAACTGGCTCGGCATGGAAATGGACAGGAAAAGGTAACACACCACAGGCACACAAAATAGGGGCGGAAATTGTAAAACGATCCATTTCCCAGGCACAGAACCACGCACCACACCGCCACCGCGTGATCCCGTGATTCGAGCTGATCATGGAGGGTAGCATTAAGAGCGGCGACATAAACGATCATCCTCATGCCTCATCCAATCATCACCACCACACCACTCCACAACACCATTTTTTCTCGCTCTCAATAAAGGGAGATGAAGTAGAAAAAGGCAACAAAATCGCGCACCAGACATACCGTCAACATCAGCTGATCGGGTGCCCAGCTCTCTACGTGGGGTTGTGTCGATTGTGTTGTGTGACGCGCAAATCATCAAACAATTACCAACCGATCGATAATTGGTGCAATCAACGTCGCACTCACACATAGAGGAACGTGCACTGGAATACTAAACACACCACACTAACCCTTCGAGAGGCAGTGGAAAAATTACTGTTACTGGTTTTTGAACAAATTGTGATACATTTTGTTACAGCTTGCCATTAACTGAACGAATTTTCTCCCTTTTTTGCTTCTCATAGCGTATTCCTTCCATCAAGTGTAGCAAAAGCGGAGCTTGAGGGGTAGGATTCACGGTCAAAATGGAATCGATTACTAACGAGAACGTACACGACCCATCCGGTAAGGGATGGGAGGTGCAATGATCGGGAGAGAATGATTTCAAAACATACTTCATCAGAACATACTCTCCCCCGTTTTACCGCTCACACACACTGCTGTGGTGGACCCTTCAAAATACAACAGGGAACGAACGGACTGGCACACACACACACCCTTTGCTTAATTCATCTAACCCAGTTACGGGCACTGGGCACGGGCAAACGCAGGAAGAGGAGCGCCACGAAAGGGCACGCGGGGAGAGTATAAATTGCAGCTTCATTAAATTTACAGTTAGCATGTAATTACGCCAATTAAGCGCGGGCCAATACTCGATGCTTGCTTCTTTTTTTTCGACATTTGTGTACCATAATTTAACGTTGGCAAATGGCAGAGCGAAGTGGGTGGGTGAGTGGATGGTGATGGGGATGAGACTGATTAAAGGTGGGTTAATGCAAAAAATGAAGGGAAGATTAATAAAATTAAGCCAAAACAGAAGAGTTTGCTGGTGAAACACAACGTTGTTGTGTATTGATTATGTTTCGTTGCAATTTAATATGTTTATACTAGGTAATTGAGGTTGAAGTTTATTGGATGTACGTGAGCGAGTAGAAATCGTTCAAGTATGACGTCATGTGACGTCATGTTTACGGATAGTTTTTATCGGACTGTCTGTTTATCCATCCTGTTGAAAGGTTTCAGTTCTTCCACATGATTTTCAACACGTCTCAAGCTAGATTGAGTTTGACAGTTGTTTGAAGTGTGTGGAAAAACATTCATACGCACTGCAATTTTAAAATGATGCCTATGCATCATTTGGCAGCTGTTGAAAAACATCTTTCTAGTGGTGAATACACTGTTTTCCGGTTCAGTTTCAAATGTGAACGACATTATTCAACAATCGCGCGAACCCTGACTTGACTTGGCAAACTCTGTATTAATTTTTAATTTCTTCAGTATGATTTTTAAAACTTCAATGGTCTTTTGCTATCGTTTTTTCATCGGGGTTTGAAGCCAGATCTCATCTCCCTTTGACAGTTGAAGTGTTGAAAACCATGCTGAAGAAGTTAAAAATTAATTTTGATGAAAATGAAACATCACAGTGATGTGGAATAACTTCTCGCACGCAGTGAAAAACAATGTTTACATTCGGAAGTAACTAGTAAAACCCTGTAAGTCCAAATCAATTCCCGTTGGCTACGTTCGTCTGTACTGAAGAAAGGTTGAGTTGCACATCGAATGAATCAACATTTATTCAATTACATTTTATTTTATATTAACTTGTACAGATCGGAGGTGCTTGTGTATAAGTTGTTAAACTTTTAAACAAAGGTATTCCATGTCTTTTCCAGTGGACTTTCCTTTTTTAGACATCCCTTTAAAAGCCACTCAACTCCTAATACACCTAACTACATAAGCAGTAAATAAACCGCTCGTGTTTGCATTACGTTTAATTAAGCACCCATTTGTGCTGTTGCAACCAGTGCCGCTTCATAAACCAAACAAATCTTGCTTGATTTGTACACATACACACAAACCCGCAAATGGTATTAATTATTCAGACCATTACTTCCTACCTTTCAGCTAGGCATTTGTTTCGCTGAAGTTTACCCCCAAAAAAAGGGTCCGTGTACACACTTCGCTTCCGAAAACAACCAAAAGTACTATTAACATACAAATAAAGCTCGCAAAAGTAAAACCATTCGCCACAAAAACGAAACGAAACCAAAAAGCTCGCAAAACTGCAGAAAGCTAAAAAAAGAGAAACACCGAGAGTAAATTAAAAATAATTCCCAATGATCATGTTTTGTTGATGGCACGCTTTTGCAGCCTGGCCGCCAATTCCACCACGGCAAATGCGAAGTCCCAAAGCTGCCCATCAAAACGCAAACCGGAAGTTACTACTCGGGGTGCAGCCGCACGGCAGTGCTGCTTCTGGGGCGTTCGCGTTTTGGGGGACGAAGGTGGTGAGTTTAAATTTAATGTTTTGCTCCAGTAAACTCTGGCCAGTTATGCTAGGTTCGGTTGCCGTTTTGTTTTTACTTTTGCGTATTGTTGCTCCGCCCGGAATGCAATTTTTGCTTTCTTTGGTGCCCATAATGGGCCAAAAAAGAAGCTACTCAAGCACACTCACACACGGTTAATACGCGATCGGGAAATGAGTGCAAACCAGGCGCCTATTGAACTTTTAACCCCGTTTTCTTTTTCTACTGGGCATGGTAATTATCTGGCGGTGGGTTTGCGAAAAATCGCACCGGACGGAAAATGAGTCTTCCGACCGGTCGACTTGGGTGGTGGTGTTGTGTGCGCAAAAAACATCATAAAAACGGCACCCCGATGATAACGATCATAATCAGTAGATAATGAAGTTGGCACACAAAAAAAGGGCAGCCGGAAGGGTATGATGGTCTACCTTTGCTTATTTTTGTAGTATCGTTTGTTGCGCTTTTCCATCCCTGTTGAGTACTTTGAAACGTTTCTTCATAAAAGAGCAATGCACTGTATCGTTTAGAAACATCTGGAACTTTTGATCCACATGCAGCACCCTCTGGAAGGTATATAGACTGTTAGGACTTTGTGGTTATTTTTAATTTACATTTAAATTAACCTTACTTCACCAGCGAGTGGAATAATTTCAATTTCTTGCTTCTAATACACAACTTAAGCTTCTCATGTGAAAGTAAGTGTATTCGTTTCAAACAAAAACCTTAAGCGGTATTACATTTCCAAAGTTCCTTGAGCAAGTGTTTACAAACCCACGTGCTAGGCGTGAAAACGCGCGAAGGGCAATGGAGCAACGGGCTCTTCGAAAACCGCGTTTTGTATTTCCGTTTGCTTGACATTTTCCCCGTTTTCTTGGAAATTCATACGACCGAATAAAAGGGACCGCGCGCCAAAGTAATTGGATCGGGTGGTAACGGTGAAAACAACACTCTTCCCACCAACCCAGAAAGCTGTGTCTGTTACGCTACGAAATCACGTTTACGGTAACACCACGTGCCGCGCGCACAGCACCAAACAGCACCACTCTGTGATGACTAATTCGATCTCGATCAGCGTGCAGAGGGCGCGCGCGTAAACAAATCAATCACAAGTGACACATTCGCGTCTACGCGTGCGTAACTTAAGGCCGAACACACCTTCCTGTCCCAAGACAAACCCACCTGGTGTGGGGTTGTTTTCCATAGGAAAATCTCTTTCGCTTAATTTCCATCTACTGCTCCAACAGAGAGTATGGCAGGGTGCCGCCAATCAGTGATGTGGTGTCTGAGTTTAAACTAATTTGCTGGGGACCCGCCCAAAGCTATTCCTAATGTGTACGCTCAGCACCACCTGGGACACCTTAACTGAGAGCTGCGCTAAAAAGGGGACAGGCACCGCGCGTAACATCAAGATCAATGAAAACGCAGGCGGGAAAATCAGCGATAAAAACGCTGACGAAATCCGCACCGTTTCAGGTGTGATGAGGGCATTAAAACAACAGTGAGCACAGCAGCACACTCATCATAAACTGCCAACTAACCAAGCGCTTATTTTACACAATTACCGTCGCACTTTTACTTTGTCCAGCTAACATTGCAACTAACCCGGGAGAGTAAGCCCCCTATCGAATATCGTGCCCACCGTACTGCTCCACACCCAAAAAGAATAACGCGATAGCATTGCCTCCGTCTCTTGTTGGGAACGTGTTGGGGGACACCAAAAACGGGGTGAACCGACCAACACACCAAACGTGAGCGCAACACGCAGATGCGGTTACCAGGCGCGCGCGTGCGCTCGTGTTTCGTTGTTGTCATGCCCACAACACACAGCCCAAGTGCAACTTGGATCGCCTGTACACACGCCCGTACCACTTGGCAGCAACCTTGACATTAGAATCCGGGTTAGAGCGAGCCGTTGGAGCAGTTGTGCGAGCAGAAATAAAACAGAAAATAAAACTAGTATCAATTACCACTTCTGGTACCACGGAGTCTTCTGAACGGTTAGAAGGGGCCACAAGGAGTACCAACAAGCGCGAAAAAAGTGAAGTGTGGGTCTGTTTGTGTTCTAGAGAAGGAAACAAACCTTCAACAAGATACCACCGCGAATGGACGAGGCAGTATGCAACACTTCCAAAAGCAAACGCCATCCAAACCGTCAACCACCGGCGTTGTTACCTTGGGACCGTTTTGAGTTGCCAACGGAGCAAAGATGTCCATCATCAGGTGTTGGAGGAGGCCTGGTGTGCTCTTAATCTTTCTTTCCAGTTGCTTTGCACAACCAAACTCTGTTCGGTCACCCTGTCAACAGCACTAACTGAGTCCGTTGATAGCTCCCCGGGTCGACTACAAAACATGGGCAACTTTCAACGGCCAGTCAGTGTCCCTTGTCAGTTGCCAAAAGTTGGTGTAAACGCACATGTAGAGCAGCGTATTTAACATCCATCGAACAGAGATTATTTGTAGCCACTCCACAAAAACACTACTGCTGTTGAAATTTTATTTGACAGGCCACGAACATAACAAGCCATACCACCACAACCCTCGAAAGAGAGAGAGAGAGCAAAGGTACGTAATATTTGTGAGGTGCTGAAAAGCTACTACACATCCAATATCCCCCCCTCTTCCAAAAGAGTCTTCCACCGGGTTACATATGTGTGAGTAGGTCAAAATGACGAGAGCCTGCCACCACTCTCCCCTTAGTATATCTAGGCGACACGAGACTCTGCTCGGTTCCGTGTGTCTGTCTGTCGCGGTCACTAGGCGCAAGTAGTAAAACCGATTGCAACATCAGCTGTCAAAGCTGTTGCTGCTAACGCGAGACGAACGAACACAACCGGCACACAGTAGAGAGACGCGCGCTCATGCATGCAACCGCATCATCATCATCATCATCACCACCATCATCGGGTGCTGGCACCATCAGCTGTGAACCTAAATTAAACTCAAGTCAAACCGGTCAGCTGTCAGTGTGATAGAGCGTAAATGCATCGGAGCCGACCTCACCAGCAGTCCGAACCGGACACACACTGAGACGAGGCGAAAATGACAGCTTGAATAATGTCAATCGGTAGTCGGTATACTGACACACACAGGGCTTTTTGCTTAGCGACCGGAATAATGGCGGCCTAAAATTTGGACATTAATATCTGGTTGCAATTAAAACTGTATCTCACGCATAGTAAAATTCCTGTATGCTAAACATTTCTGCTTAACATATTTGCACACTTTGTAGCTCCTGACGTCATACAACTCCCGTTGATGTTGTGCATGTCGGCGCCTACTGCGGAACGAATGTGACAGTTCCTTGGCGACGGCGAATGATAATTAACGAAACCCAGTTTCGTGCGCGAGTGCCCCCTTCTCTAAGCAGCATGTGTTTCAGGGTCGGCCACGGTATTTCCCTTGAACCAGCGTGTGTGTGCTCAAGAGATCCGGGCAGCAGCACCCGGCAGCAGCAGCACAACCAACTTCAGGTGGGTGTCTCTAATCGTATGACAAACAGAATGCAAAGCACTGGAACTCTGTGTGGGTGAAGACCACACTGCTGCCACAGCCAGGGTTGTGTTGTCGAGGTGGCGCTGGAGTTAATCGTGGATAAATCAATTTTTATCCTATAGAGCGGGGTTGTTTGGTTTGTGCTGAGGCCCACGCTGCTCTTTTATCTTTGTCTGTGTATCTCCAACGAAGTCATCACTCTTCCTTCGTACACGGCGGCATTCAAGTGTAAACCTTGGAGCGATGATATTTTCAACATCGATGAGCTTATCTAATGCTCCTTCTTCGCTTACATCTCTATAAGCAATTGGAGTAGTGAGTTGATTCAGTGGTATAATCTAAGGGACGTGTTACAGAAAAGTAGATTTCCAGCAATTAATCATCGTTAGTGAGTGTTCGCTGTAGAGCACGTCCGCGCGTTATTAACGTTCGAGTGACGCCGTTACTCCTACACACTGGTTGCAATATACGCAAAAGCTTTAAAGTGCCGTTCAGCATGCAAAAAAGAGGACAATCCATCATACAGTGTAAACGAGAGTTTGGTCCCTTTTACTGCACAATTTGCAACATTAAAAACGGCTCTTACTTAAAGTTACTGTGACCATTATACAGCACATCAAACAGGGGTTTCGTCTTCACCTTGAATGTGCTTTGAAGAAGCTGATTTATTCACACTCGAGAAATTTATGCACGATTCAATCATATCCCTTTTGAACTTACGCACCGATGAGCGCATCGTGTTTGCGCGAGTGGAGCGATGCTGTGCTTCAGAGCTCTCCTTCTCCCACAGAGGTGTCTGAGTAACGTGCTTTCGAACACAGGATCGAAAACAGTTATACACTTGCCCATTCACTTGACATTTAAATGACGAAGGTAAGATAAACGCCCATTTACATTCGAGGATTTATAGCACAAGCAGATCCGCAGCAGGTGGCTGTGGGGACCGACCGAGCGGATGAATTAAACGAAACAGTTGTTAAACTATATTTCGTCTGCATCTCAAAACAGATCAAAGCCATGTCAACAAGCAATAGAATTATGATACCGAAAAACCAATTCAATTTGTATGCCTTGCGCACTAGCCGATTGATCCTGTATCTTGTAGTGTGTCGTCTTCATTGTTGAAAGGGCGTTTTTGGAAATTCCGGATGTCCTAACATAAACCCCAATGGATAGATTTCTTTGGAGAAAACGAAACAAAAAATCGTACCCCACAGCTCGATCATCCGCCAATCCATTACCATTCGAGGAAAAGGTTTCCGTTCCGGCACAATGGAATGACTGACGTTTTACGGGTAAATATTTGATCCTCAAACGTTCTCTCTACCGATTTTTTCGGTGTTTGAAGAATCATAAGCTAATGCTTCCCATCGTTCCACATCGACATCCATCTCCAGACAGGCAGCGCACATCATCACTCCATGACGCTTTTCCTCCCAAAAAAACGAAACCTTGAAAGATTAATTTAAAATTTGTTGCACTCTGTCGCCCACCGCGAGGATGTTTTGTTCTTCTTCTTTTTGGTTCACTCTTCCTCATCCTGCACATTTCTCCCGACAAACCCGTCTCTTCTACCTTGTATCGAAAGGTATTGGAGTCACAAAGAATGGGTATTTACATTTTCGTTTTCCTGCTGGCACTCTCTTGAACGTCTTGAACGTTGAATTCACATCCTACGGTGGGACATTCTACACAGTGGGAAGGTGTTCACATGCACAGTGAGAGAGAGAGAGCGGTGGACAAGCGGATGCACCAATATTTGCACAGTATCCGTTGGTGCTGCCGCTGGAGATGTTCTTCTTCGTGGAATCTTCGCTCGTTTCCGACCAAAATGTGTCTTCTCGGGACGTATCTCGACTGTAAGGCTGGGTGGGCGCGCGCACATTCTCGCCTACCCTCACGCCCTGCTGCTTGCTTTCCCCTTAAAACACGCAGAAGGGCTTTACATTGTAAATAAAAAGGGGCCCTCTCTTACATCATTCAACATTCTGGCGAGTTTTTTGAACCCGACATTCCCTTCCTCCTTTTTTTTTGGGCAATTCATCGTTACCTGTTCTTGTACCCTTTTAGTCGTCTTTCTTGCATGAGGCGCGCGCTCTGTTGGAATTTTTCCCGACAAAAGCGAAATATGATCAAGTGATGATGCTTTATGACAGTTTCGGGCTGCCTTTGAAGAGTTACTTCTCACGTTTTTCGATGCAAAACGCGCAACAAAACGGAGCTGCATTCAATTCAGCTTCCATTAAATGGAATGGAAAAGAGCATTTGAGACTCAAACTTGCACTAAGAAATGTGCGACATTATCTGTCTAGTTTTGCGCTTAAAAAACCAAAAAACAACAAGGGCTATTATACAGTATCGAAGCAATGAAACCAAATCAAAAATTATTTTTATCGCCCCGACTTTGAAGGTTAGCGGAAGCACGTCGATAGACGTTAACAACAAAGCATTGCACTTCATACTACCGGAACAGTAGAGCAAAACACTTTTTCTTCCGTCGTTCCCTTGGTCTAAGAGCCTTTTTCTAATTGCTTTTTTTGTACAAAGAAAACGAATCTTCGTAACCATTGCGCAGCGGACCACAGGCGAGTGTATACTACCAATATCTTCCCGCAGGGCTATGGCACACACCAAGGAAAGCGTAGCACGTGCGGTCAAACCATAACACATAGCTTCCGTCACCGTGCACGGGCTGGCTGGAAAAGTGCAGCAGTTGCGCGACCTTCCCCCGCTGTGTGTGTGTGTGTGTTTGCAAATTTATAAGAAACTTTGCTCCTTCCTTTTCTCCTTACACTCAGGGCGGCAGTGAGTTGGCATACTGCAAACAACCAACTTCGCTTCGAATACATGCGCGCCGAGGCATTATGCAAACACAGGCGCGCGCGAGCGCGGAGGAAAAACAACACTGAGTGTTCGCGTAATCTCTATCCACGATGACCGTCGTGTGTGCAGAAACAACCGGACAAGAGCACAGAAGCTCTCCTCTTTACACTAGAGCTTTCTAGGGGTGCAGATAATTCATAATGCAGATTTTCTCCCACTCTTTTCCTCCCCGGAAGAGGCCATTGTGGGGTGGTTCGTTTTGTATCCAAATGCATTTCTCTCCCGGAACCGTATTGCATTAGGCAGCAGCACCAAGCGTCGACCCAAAGACAACACAACAATTGCGATTCATTAGTGGCATCGGTGCTTTTAAAGGAGCAATTAATTCAACACACCGACGACGATGACCACGAGGCTTTTGTAGCCTGTGGAGATGGTTGTGCGTCTTGTTTTTGAAAGTACCGTTTTAATAATTTAGCAAATATAATGAATAATGCCAATTAGGCAAAGGGAAAAATTGCACCGAAAAACAGTGGGGGCCTATGTCGCATTGTGTGTGGCCAAAATTATAATCCTATCTACAAAAAAGAAGAAGAGGAAAAACAAATGTAATTGCAATTGTAATCGTTCTTTTCAATACAGCGTTGTCGGTGACGTACACAAAGCTTTCCCGCTTTTATGGCCACGCGCCACCAACCGAGCGATCTGCATCGCGGAAGGGACGACGACGTCGACGACAAAGATAGTTGTTCCCTCTTGTTTTGCATAGTGCTAAATCCTCTCAGACGGAACACACAATCACGGATCGTGGTGGTTCCAGGCCGATGATGCACGCGCGTTTCTCCCCCGCGGGAAGTGGTGCCGTTCTAGTTGTGGTAAACAAAATAATTAACCTTCACGCGCGCAATTCTTTCCTAGGGTATGGCATACACATGCCATCTTTCTTACCCACCAAGCGCATTGTTGTGGGACATTAAAGGGAGACTGACTTTCTGTCAAAGAGAATGGAAACGCGTTGGAAAACTGACGCGGTGCACGCCTAGTTCTACTTTAAAGGTTTGAAAGTGGTATTGGCGGCAATAAACAAATCCACCAAGCATTCTGGTTGTCCCTCCCATAGTATAAAGGGCACGTTTTGCCTTGTTCCGGATAGAAATAGTTGTCGACCATGCCCCGTTTCTCGTCTAGTAGTACGTTATGCTACGACGGCTCCAACTCCATTAGCCCACACTGTAGAACGTGACTCCTGTCCGTACACGTTCGTGTTGCGTTTCTTTGGGATTTGCCCTAGTTGCAAACACAGACGCGGGACAACAGCGCGAAAAACAATACCCGATCTCTCCCGGCTGGCTGGTTTGTCCGGTTGACATTGTGCTCAGCTGGATGGAACACTGACTTTCCGGTTTGTCGAGCGCTGATGAAGGAGAGGAAAGGTTCTTGTCCGCTCGTGGAACTTGCCCCGCGCACACGCGATCACAAATCAGCGAAGCACGCACTCGCAGAGGAACTCGGATATCTCTCGGCACCCTAGTACTGGGGAGGGCTCTAGAATTAACGAACGAACGAGATCATGATCACCGCAAACACCCGGAACAGCACGCCACCACGCGGATCAGGTAACACACAAACTGCATGTGAAAACACATGTGACAGTTTTGTAAATGAAGCTTAAGTCGTTGCAGATAGATATAGCGGTCGGTCTGATCGGCAAACTACTCTGGGGAGGGAGACCAGTGGCACACCTTTAATTGAAGGTTTCGATAGCAGAAACTAGTTTCTCTTGTCCCGGAAAAGCAGACACCTGTAGTACCAGTAGAAGCCGCCCGACGGACAGCTATGGTAATCACTTACTAGTGCTACCTAGAGCACACACGCTGTTGGTATAGCGTCACCCGAGAACGTTACTTCCAGAAACAGTCACTTAAGGTGCTGCCAATTTCCCAATTTTACGGTTGTTGTTTTCGGTTGAACACTTACCTGTAAGTAGAAGGGAAAAAAAGAAAGAAAGAAAGCGATTAGCATGATGTTGTACCTCGACATATGACAGATAGATCCAGAAGAATATGGGCAATCGACATTGGAACTCATATTTAATGCAGCAGAGAAGTGGAGTCAATCAATCGATGACAAGAATCATATGACATTGGATATTCTAAGAATTGGAATACACCTGTCGGACCTTGCTTTTGAGGTTCAAGCGTTCGTTCTATTATTTTCCAGACTAATTCTCCATTATCATTAACAGACGATGTTGAAATGTTGAAATCGTTATTGATTGGTTGAGTTCTAAATGATCTTACAGCGCTTATCACACTTCGGTTCAGTTGGTTTCTGGCTTCATCGGTATCAGTTAGGTTTAAAGTGCACTACCATAAAGGCTACATGAAGTGTAGTCGTCGTGATAATGATCTTGCTTTTGTTGTACTACTCGCTCTTTCTCTGTCCCATCGCAGCTGCACACGAATATCCCGGCAGATGTACAGAGCCTCCCACCAATAGGACCTCCATACATGAGATGTGTGACAACTATGATGAAACGATAAGTAACAGCACCAACAACGAGTGGTATCTGTACCCAGTCGACTACGAACCGCACCATGAGAAGGGCTATCAGACGGATACATTCTTCCGGATCGGCGGCATAGACTGGCGGTGTATCGATCTTGTGGCACGATGTGCAAATCGTACCCGGCTTCAGCTGACACTGCGGTGTCAGAATGTGAGCGTGGTGTACTATGTGGATCTCCTACAATCATACCAGGACAATACCCGTTGCTGCCAAGTTCAGCTAAAGATGAGCCCGGATATGAGCGAAAAGTGTAACGTCGAGCAGGTGGGCTACGAAATCTGGGGCCATGCCTCGCGGCTACTGTTCGTGCAGATGTGCAACAACATGCTGCACCAGGAGCGTTACGTCGAACGGTACTGGCTGTTCGTATCGCGCGATCAAAACGCATCGGAAGTAGAGCGTTCTCTACAGCTGCTGATTAAGCACTACCGATTCTTACGGTTGAACGCATCTTCGGCGTCACCCATCCACAAGGACACTGCGTGCGATTGTGCCATTTTCGATCGGTACTTCGAAAAGCGGATGCACTGCAACACACCGATGTTCGATCAATCGTTGGGCGCTAAAAGCATGGAATCGGTTCGTCGCAAGAAGTTGCACTTGCACGACACGAAAAACGTAGTCATCGCCGTTCCCAAGTTTGTGGTGTACAGCGTGCAAGGTGTTGTGGTGCTTGCTGGACTCTTATTTGTGGTGTTCATACTGCGACGCCATGAGGAATATGAGCTGTGATTTTGCAACGAATTGAAGATGCGCTGAAAAGCCTGAGAACTTTCATTTTCATGGGAACGCCATCGTTCTGCCGAATTCCCTCTTCGCTGTAGCTTATTTTTCAGAGCTTTCCTCCCATCCGTGCAGACCGATCTCGAATACGATTTTCTCACGCGGTCTCTTTTAGCGCAGAGGGAAACATCTCTTGCAATAGCTATAATAACACAAAAACATTCTAACCATTATTGCAATCTGATGCGCTCCCATCATCGATCGGACGTGCAAGGAGTCGATACAACAGTGTGGAGTGTATGTGAATGTTTGTGTGAAAAAACCGCCGTGTCAGCAAGAAATGGAAGTTGAATCCGTGAGCCAAACCGGACTGGGAAATGGGATTTTATGGTCGCTTTATTATTGTGCTCGGGTTGAACGTTCTGAAGTAGACCGTCTGGATGGACCAGACACGTTCGCAAGATCAAACGGTTTTTGGGGATAGTAAGACAATATTATTACATATTTCGTTGGGAAGATAAATTGGGCAGGAATAATACAGTATTGTAGAATATGATATGAAAATGAAGTTAAATAAATTCAAATTAATAAGCAGCTTCTATTGTTCATACATTCCGCTTAACAAAAGGTGGATCGAATTGGTCGACCAAATCACAGAATTTCATTTGTTTCGTAAAGTGTGTGAAGGTGAAAAATGTATTCCAGGAAAAACATTTCCCTACCGCTTTGCAGCAGCAACAATCCGAATCCGTCATGCTCGACGAAAAGCTGCTTTGCTTGCTGTCCATTTGTCAGCTGCCCGTTCCAGCCGAACCGAAACGTCGGTCGGCGGCGGCGGCGACTGCACACAGTTGTGTCTTTCTCCTTTGATGTGCCTTTTCCACCGACACCACGTAACGGGACCAGCGGCTAACCCTCCCCCCAGATTCCGGGGAAAATTTCCACTGGGAAAATTCAGCTCATTGCAGACCGCAGGCACGTTACATACACACACAGCTGCCCTTGCTTTACCCGACGAGTTTCTCCAAGTAGCGGACCTTACAGCACACGGCGAGAAAAATCGGGACACTTGGAAAGGTCTCGTGCTTCTTCCTCTAGTCAGTGGAGGGGGGGGGGAGTTTTGCGGGTGGAAAATGACATTACGATGATGCGCGCAACCGTTCCACACCAGACGGAGCACAACTGCTGCTGCTACTGCAGCTTCGAAGCGGCAAAAGATTATCGAGCATCGGTGCTCAATCCCCAAAGCAGCGAGTGAGTCTCTCAACCGTAAAACACTTCCCACAACAAATGGCTGTGCCGTTTTCTTCGCCTTCTTATTTTACTTTTCAATTTGTGAAGCTTGCGAAGGGAAAGTTTAACACACAGACGGAACAGACGGAATGGGGTAACTTCCAGCGCAAACTCCAACGATCACTTCAATTCGAGAGACAGATTTTTTGTTCTGTGAGTGTAAAATAACAAACACATATTTTACACCATTCAAGAAAGGTTTGAGTTCTATCGTTCCATAACGGATGGGGGGAAATTGTGCTACAATTTACCGGGAATGCTGAAAAAACAAACAACTCCACAGGTCGAAGAATGTAGATCGTGAGATCGTTTTGCGCGCCCGAATGGAAGGGAAAGAAGTATATACAAAAAACTTGGAGAGAAGAGGCGCATAATCTACCGGAGCGTGGAAAATTGTCTTTTTTCAGTCTCATAAACAAGGCCTCAAAAAACCTGAAGCAGAGCTCAAGCGAAGTTCATCTGGGCTTTAACAATTTCTGCACCATAATCCATGGAAAGTGTGTTAATAGTTTCTCGCCCTTTCGAATCGATCAATATCGCTTTTTTTAGCAACCTTAAACTACCAACATCATCATCATCAGCTTGACATGCGTTGATCACGTCATGTAGGGTTCGTCGCCTACACAATACTTACGCTACTAAACCGCCGAGAAATGCGACCGGGCCGCCACCGATGAGCCGGATTTTCCTGTGACAGGAATCGAACAGCGACGGCCGGGCGTGGGGCGGCGACGAAGCGTGGCTGTGCAGTCCCACCACGCCACCACCGCCCGCTCCCGGCCCATGTCCGATCAGATGTGCCGGTGAGCGAAGCATCGCCTTCAAACGTTCGCGCAACTTGCTCAACCGGAAGAGCGTATCCTCCAGCGTTGTCGTCCTTGCCCCCTTGTCGCCAACGCGTCCCACCCGCACGCGCGCGCACAAACAGCCACGCACAACCCTTTAAATGATACGATCCGGGAAGGTGGGTAAAGACAGACACAGAAGGAAGCACAGCCCCCCAGCCACTTATACTAGCAGCTGTCACACGTCACGCGTAACGTTTTGGTGAGGAAACTTTTCTTTCTATTTCATTTAAAACTTTTCCTTTTCACAAACACAACCAATCTGCTGCAAGTATGCGCCCCGCACGATGTTCGCGCGCTGTTGTCTCGCAGATCAAAACGTGCCGGGAAGGGAAGGTTGTAGGTGGATAAAAGGGGGAATATGATGGTGTGTTAAAACAAAGCACATGAGCAGCAAAACAAATACTTTTAAAAAAACACCCTCCTCGACAACAAACAGAAAGAACTACAACACTTATCACACAACCACCACTACGACGACACACGGGGAGGGTTTCCTGCCTTCATCCTGGTTTTCGCGATGACTACTACGATACGATCAAGCGAGCGATGGTTGAAGATTTCTTTTTCAATTTCTTTTGCTTTCTTTTGCTTATTTTCACCCCACTTTCACTCTTGGATTCAATTGATTTATACTTTTCTTCTTTTTCTTCTTCTCTTGCACGATCACTCACGGAACTGTTGCTGAGGGTGCTGCTGTGGTTATAGTTGAAAAAAAACAAAGGAAAGATGATTACTAATTTATCGCAAAGGAAATGAGAACAGAACGCGTACGGAAATTGCACTTTGAAAAAGTTATGTTTTGACTTGTTTTCATTTGAGTTTTTGTTGGTTTTTGTTTTGGCCAAGGAACGTCGGATTGTGTTGTGTGGCACGTGCTGGGTTTTTGTTTTATTCCTGACTTTTTTTTCTTTTTCACTTCTTTTCACTTCTTAATTACTACCATCTTCACATTTCTCACTTTTTTGTATCTTATTTTGTACAGTTTTATAATTATTGTAGAGTTTTTTTGTAGTTCTGTTTGATTTTAATCATTTTTCACTTGCACTTTTTTCCTTAAACCAACTTCCAACTACCATATATGTATAATAAAGACAATAGAAAACAAAAGAACACACACGCACAAAAACCACATTAAAAGCTGTCCAGGGGGGAACAAAAGTGAAAAGAGGATGCAAAGCGAACAATTAAAGGCAAACATGGGCAAAAACGTACAGAGCACGCACACAAAACAACAAACACTAGAGAATAGAAACGATAACAAAGGTGAAAAACGCAGAGAAGTAGTAAAAACGCCGACAAAAACACTATCGAAAACGCGCGTTCAATTGTGCGTTTCTCTATCACTTTCCAATTCCCAGCAGCCACGTGTGTGTGTGTGCGTGCTGAAGGAGTCTTTACAATTATTCGTAAAAATGAATGAAACTTGGATTTGGATAAAGCTATGGTACACACGGTAGGAACAAAAAATGAGAAATTAAATGGCAAATTATATCACACCCCATATCACTGTAACTGCCGAGAGAGTGAGATAGTGCCCCCGCCACAACAACGCATTATTTACATTCAATGCAGTTTATCGTTTCTTAACTCATCGCATTTTACGTCTTGCACCGGGGCTGGGAGGGCGGTGACCACCAACACAATCTGGCAGGCGCGTCTATTGTTTTGGTTTGAGTTGCAGTTTCACCTACGGCTTGGATATGACACACATCATCCCGGTTGCACACCACACGGTGATGTTTCCACGTCTTCCTAAAGACGAAGCAAGACGTTTGACGTACGAGAGGGAGAGCTGACTTTACGCCACTTATCTCCGTCCCCATAAGAACCGGCGGTGCTGCGATGCAGCAGCGGGGCAGAGCACTTTTTATCGATTGTTACGCAGTCGCCCCGGCCTGAAAGACACACTTTCGCACTTACAAAATTGCACCAACCCCCCGATACATTGTTTTACATTTTATATCCTTCGCGACTTGGCCGTCCTTTGGCTCCAAGTGTATTGAACGTAAATTGGTTTCCCTTCCCCCATTTAGCCATACACCTAAAGTGACGGAGACACGGGAACGAGAGGCGATTTAAAAGCGTTGTTCTACTAAGGAACCATTTTCCATCGCTGTTTTGCACTGTATGTCACGAAGCAATGCTTCACAAGAGGAGAAACGCAGCGAACAGCACTTTTACCATGCAAAACGGCCTTTGCATCGATCGAAAGTGGGGAGGAGAATGAGATTGCAACATAATATGCGCACACCGTTGAAGGAAGAGTGCTTTTGTTGTGCTGTTTGTTTTCACTTTCAAAATGGGAAGCCTTTCCTTTCGTGCATCGAGCAAGGAGAGCAGCCTTCGTTTGATCTGATTGCATAAGTGTGCAAGTAAAAGCAATGACTTTTCGAATGAAAACATTCTCATGAAGCTTTGCTTTGCGCGTGATGGTTTACTTGCAAAACCGGCTTAAATCATTCAAAACACACGCAGCTGAACATTTAACTTATTAAATGCCGTACTAATCTCTGTCCTCATTTTTTTTTTTTTGAGGGAGCCTAAATTTTCATGTTAAACTCACGCACTCATCCACAAAGCAAAGCAGCCACTTGAGAAAACAAAGCGAGCTGAAGGGGTTGATAATCCTTTCTCGTTTCACAAAGCGCGTGTTTAATCCAATCTGTCAACGAATCCAAGGAATGATTTCTGACTTACTTTTGGGGTCGGTACAACATGCGGGTGGCAATGGGAAACCCTTGTGCCTTCTTCCTGTTGTCTCACACTTCATAATCTGCCCCGCTCTTAAGAAAACAATAGAACCGTTTCATGGCAACGAAATTCGAGCAACCGAACCCGAAGGGGCGACGTGACGCTGGTCCGTCGGTCCGACATTTCAACCGCAAACAGCAGTGCGCGCTGCTTTCGTGTCGGCTGGATGTGGTTGCGGGGGGGACTCCTGTGAAACAAAGCCTAACCACAATGTCACGCCAAACGACCAAGACTCTTTACGATCGTTACGCTACTTTGCGTAAGTTACTTGAGAGCTTGCGTTCATATCTGCATCTGTCACAGAGGAACCTTGCATCCCGTATCAGATGAGAAGGAGAGAGAGCTACTACCCGAAACATATACCACATCTCCTCTCTCCAAGTACTTCCCCTGTCCCCCCGCAGTTGCTTTGCCTTCTAATGGTACAATGTCACGTGCAAAACAAGTGCTGCCGCTGCTTGTGTTTACCGTTGCGTTTCAACACACACACACAGCACACCCCCAAAAGGCGATGTCAAAATGCGACACTTGAAACCTCCACCAAATTGAAATATCTCCAACTTCCTCATCGAGGAGGGGAGAGATCTTCGCACGCGCTCACAGGCAAAGGGCCAAAAGAATGGTTTTAATTGTGCGTTTTCTCAAGGCGCTCATTTCGGGGGGAGGGGTTGTTTTATTCCCGGTGGCCACCGAAATGGAAGTCCTACAACTGCCACCATCACCCACCCGTGTGGAACCATTTTACTGCCTGTGTGTGACAACAAAAACGCCGTCTGGTGGGCCGTCAACCGGCAAAAACTCAGTGTACGCATAAAAGGTGCTCTATTGTTTCAGTTTCGATTGTAAGATGATAAGATACCACACCACACGTGTGTCTCACCCTTGAGAATGTGGTCAAACCATTTAAATGTTGAGCAAAGAGAAGGGACTTAAGAAATCTGGAAGAAACTGTTCATAATTGAATGCATCTGTCACCTTAAATATTCTATGATACTGACTCAAACATACAACAGCGCCATCTGTTGGGAAATGCAAAAGTGTAAACATATCCATAGTTTGAAATTGATAAGAAGATAGTAGTACAGTCAGTACTAGTAGTAGTAACAGTCTGATATAACTTGAAATATAGTTTGAAGGTGCTTCTGACTGTTCGGTGCACAGTATAGAACGATGGAAAAAAGGATAGGACAACTCTGAATCCCTTTGCCTTCCGTTTCAAGATGTAAAAAAGTTTAAAACAACCTGAAGTGACCTGCGAGGTAGTTTGCATATGTAAGAAATGACAATTTTATTTGTTTTTCTTCACTACACAAAACCGATCGGCTCAAACAAAGTAATGTTTGTCGAAAATTCACCACATTTACTATCACAAACAAACCCAACAAAGCACACCAAAGTAAAATTAGTATTTATCCTCTTTAGCAACAACAACAACCACACCAACTACAAAAAATGTATATTCACCGTTTCTCTTCGGTTCGTGCGAAAAATGACCATTATTTGGGGAAAAGGAAATGTTTACAAAGCGTGGTTGCGGCAAAATAAACCGTCCCTAATTCGGCATCGGCAACGGAAAAAAATCGGAAAAACAACATATCTATCGCCATTCGATCGGTACAGGAGTGTTTCTGTTTTGAAAACGTTTGAAATCAAACGCCACATGCTTTTATTGTGCGTGTGAAATTTTCGAAGCGATGGACTGTATGTCCAATTTTTGGAGTCGCTGATTTTTACTTCATGCTCTATTGTGGAAGCCATAAACAATTTACAATTTACAATGACAATCAGTAACGTCGATATTTGGGGCATTTTTGTATGTGCAATAAAGAAAAATCGGAAACGCTTGTTTTCTAGGTCAATATTAGTAACACACCAGCAGCAGCGGGGATTTTAGATCAGTTCCCCGAGGTCAACCGGAGCCGACACAGAGAGTGAGCTCCACTGTAGGGAGGGCAAGTTTGTTACGCCAATTTTGCAACGCCACGACACTGCCATGGCGAAACGAAACGGTTTTACCAACATTGTACGCGCGTGTTAAAAACTGGCGACAGTGCCCGCGTGTTGCGGAAAAACCTTCAGACTGATCGCAATCGCAAGTAGGAAATAATGTTATGCTTCCACGAGCGATTACACACCGTGTAATATTGGCCTGGAGAAGAGTTTTCCAAGAAGCAGCAACAAGCCCAGCAGATGTGCATGTGTGTTTTTCCTTTCTAACGCTTCCACAGTTTCCGTGAAGTACACGACAGCGGAAGCTCCCCACAATCATTACGAAGAATTCCACATCCCACACCTTTATCTACTCGGCAAATGTTTGATTTGTTCTGAGTGCTTTCAAACATAACGTACGTACAACACACATATCTAAATGCAAACAACATTGTTGCTGTTGGCCCGGTTTCATTCCGACGCCGTGTAATCCTATTTGCTCCAGAACACCGATTTCAACATCATCGGTAGCAGCAGCAGAGCGCACAATACACCGCGCTGTTCCCGGAGACTGGACGGATGATGGAACAAATCCGTTTACAGAATTGCGCGTGGCTTTGATTTTAACCTCAGCTAAAGGTAACCCGCAATACAACACCTTCGAGCGATGGTGGGCTAGTGCCTAAACATGGGCCCACAGTTCCAGACATTGTTTGCTGTATACCCCCCGGGATTCGTTCGAGGCATTGATGCTGATTTCATGGGAACACTAACTGCACTTCTCTCGCTCCCGTTCCGAGGATTACTCTAGATCCGTGGTAAATCTGATGCGATTCAGACACATTAACTGGGAGGAAATTGGGAGAGCTCACCTTACTAAATGAACGCCATCATAACATCTGAAAATTGGAACTCAATTGCTTATGCCCGGTTTTAGGAGGAATTCCAACATGGCAGCTTTTCTTTTGGGGGGAAATTCCACCAAATGCGTTAAGCCCATAAAGCCATTGTACAACCTTAGAACTACAGTACTGTTGCCCATTCTTGACCGCTATTGATCTATCCAATCGACCATACAAAACACATATACACAAAGGAAAAAGCTCACTCACTGCCCGTTTATTACGGATGTTGGAAGTGCTACAGTGACGTCAGCACAGGCACCGACCGACCATCCGGTAGACTGTTTTGTTTTCTTGCCAATCGTATGATCGCCATAGATCTTTCGTATTCCTCATATACGATCATGCAAGTACATAAAGTACAATTACAAATGGTCATTGCGCCCCACCCCCTGTGCAAAGGCGACCGAAAAAGGGAAGTTACCCGGCACCGGGTAGCCCCACCAACGAGGAAGTCATTTACGAACCGGACAAAGAGCGTCGTACCTTGCCATAACGAAAGAGCAACTACTAGCTAGAGACTTAGTGTGCTATTGTATGCAGCAGTAGAGTACCGGTCACAGCTGCGTTACCATGGCGATTCGTAAAACAAGAAGTAAAAGTGAGAGTGTAGGTGATTATATGAAGTCGCTGAAGAGCTTCAGAAGAGTGGAGGGCATTGTGACGCTCTGGTGTAGGCGAAGAACGTACTGCTTCGACGGCATAATGGGAGACACGACGACCGTTTGCGATTGGAGCTGGAATTGTTGGTGTCCAAGAGATGGTAGTCCCAGCGGTGAACGATCGCGCTGCTGTGTTGTCCAGGAAGTTAAGAAATCTACCCTCACGCTTTTGCAGACACTGAATCTCTTTTGCCCGTGTTGCTGGACATTGTGTCTAGAAGTGTGGGCCAATTCGTGTGGTTATTCCCCACAGCGGCTGTGGATCATCAGAGCCCTCTAAAACAATCGTACATCGTGTCTCCCTCCTGAGTACCTCTTCAGATCCCGCCGTTGTTTGTGATACACACTGTACATCAAACGTCAAGCAACCGGACGGGGGCAACGTGAAGGCTGATTAATTGCCCTTTTGAGCAGAAGACGAAGAAACACCCGAACCAGACAATGGAACCCAAGAGATCTGCACAGCAGGGGACTCCACATTGTATTCCAACAGCAGTCGCTTTCGTGGATTAACACACGTCCGAGAAGACAAGATATGTTGCCACGATTCTTTGCAGACACTTCTCAGATATCGCTAGGATGCTTTTGATGCTGATGCCTTACCATGTCCTAAGCTATGGCACGGCGAATAGAGACTAACCGTCACGATCGGCATCTTCACCGTGACCAGTATCGGCAGCGGTGGGACATACAGATACAGCGATACAGCTTGTGTTGGTCTGCCTTCTACGAAACCCCCATTTGGTTTCCCTTTCACCTATGGCTAAAGCTGGGCTGGCGTCTAATCTGGAGCAGATCTTGTTGACGAAAACGTGATCGTTTGTTGTACAGCACCGTAGTACTTCTCCCCCCTGCTCTTACGCGCGCGATTATGAGAGGCACACACCATTTGAATACAGCACCACATCGGCCAAAAAGATGATCCAGAGAGGTCAGAGATAAATGTGTGACTCGTGTTGGTACATACATCTCAATGAGTCACAGACACATTTCCACTCACTTTCCCTACGAGCTGATGTGTAACGTGGTATTCTCCTCGCAAACACATAATATGTTCGTTGATTACATTATCCGCAAATTTTCAATTATGAATTTCACTTTCCATCACTATCCCAATCGGTAATGACCCGCAGACCTTTCTGCACAGCAACGCAAAGTGTAATTAAATTGCTGACGGACACAACGGGCGGACACTGTCACAACACACACACACCTCGAGGCTCTCTCAAGGTTAACGTGTCGTACGCGTGAAAGCCAAGCCCTCTTTTGAGCGTCTGCCGGTAAGGCCACGAAGCAAACAAACTTCGACGGCGGTAGCGCAGCCTCGAGAGAAGCCTAAACCCGAAGGCACGCCACTCCGTTAGTTCAGCGCCGACTCACGTAATTTTCCAGCAATTCTCTCACGCTCATAAATCCTCGCGAGGTAAAAAAAAAGTCTAGCGCAAAAACAACATACCTCGCCTCTAGTGGTAGCCATAATTACCCTTATGGAAAAGTAGGCGCACTTCTAGAGATGGCGCATCATGATGATTTTGTTTTTTTTTCTACCATCAGTTTGTGTGTTCTTGTCAGGTTATTAGCTTTTTTTGTGTTGATGTGTTTGTTGTGGTCGTGATGCCACCACATGACACGTGATGCAGTAATTAAAAGCTCCTAAACACGGACATGCACACACACATACTGCTCCACTTCAAGGATATAGTGAGGGATCCCGCTGCTGACGTTGTTGGAAGGGCTAGTTAAACAGCTGCTGTTAAGCGAATATCGTTATGCCATTAAACAAACTGTGTCTGCTGTTGTCGTGACGAGTTGCGTAAGGCTCGAGCTTGCTGTTGTGTCGTGCCTAAAAACTGTTTGTGATGGTCTTTTTTTGCATACGACGACATTGAACCATGATTAACGCCAAGCTCTTGTCAGACCAGACACAACTCAGACTGAAACTCGGCCGCACAAGAGTGGTTCAACAACACGTACAGAGCTTGGTGCTACGAAAGCTCTATCCTTAACTCTCGACCAATATCTTGAGTTGTGTTCAAGAGAGAGAGAGAGAGAGAGAGAGAGAGAGAGAGAGAGAGAGAGAAATATCCTGAATCCAACAGAAAATATGACTGCCCAACTAAAAGGTTCCATCTAAGGGCTATTCCTTTTCATCCATCAAACATTACGATGAAAATGAAACCATTTTGTCTTTCGGCCCTCCTCATTCCGTTCCACTTCCTCCAGACACACATCCGGCTCACAACAAACGTCTGTTCCATCATCATGTCTCCGCTTGTGTTTACCGAGAATCAATTCTTCACCAAATGATTGATGTTTGAGGCCCAAGAGCACGTTACTCCGGGTTATCCACTGCCAAAAATTCGGACCATTACACATCACTGCGAGACGCAAAATGGAACCATCGAAGGAGCATGAAAAGAAGTTACAGAACACAAAACCGGCCCACTATTATGAATCAGCATCTTGCCGGAGCCGCTTTTTTGTTCGTTGGTGGCAGAAACCTGCAGAACATAAACTTGACCACGCGTGATTGTTTGGCGGGTTGCACTTTATACTGCTGCTTAATGGTTTTGGTTCTGCCCTCTTCTTGCGAGTGACTTGTGTTGCACACACCCGCAGGAAGATTATTTGGAATGATTTAGTGTAATTTGTGCCCACCTTTGAAACTTTGACTCAAAAGAATCAACTCGAAAGAATTTATTCCTCCTCTCCAAATTGCACAGCATCCTCTAATAGCACCCAAACGAAAAGGGCAGATCTGGAGCTGGAGGTTTTATTTTTGGAAGCAGGCGCCATCCTCAGGCCTCCGGGCAATGCTGCTGCTGCTGCTGCAGTGTGTGGAAGCTTTCGACTGCAAACCGGTTTTTTTGGTGTTAGCGATCCTCCAAAAACAGTCAACAGTCGGATGAGAACGCGATCGACAAGATAAACCATTCCGAAGCGTCAAGAGGAAGTCCCGTGCAAGTCCCGTAGCAAAAAGCAAGACAAAACCACATCGAATCTGCTGGTTGTAATTTGCAGTTTCTTGAAATTTTAGTTCAAAATCTACAAAAAGAAAAAATCGTAGCACACTTTATAGATTGAGCGCCACATCGCCGCTCGTGATGTAGGTCGTGATTTTCTGCAATTCAGTTTGTGTTGTTCGTGTCTCGGAAGTATATAATGAAGCCGATCTGCGGTTGATCAATTACAACTAATCAAGATTCGTTTTCCTATTGCTAACGTCACACAGTGTTCGCAAGAGCATTAGGAAATGTAACACAAATTTCAAAAAGCAACAATCTCTCGTGATTTGCAGTTGGAAGAATAATTGGAAAACACAGTTACATCAACAGTGATCTCCAAATGCGCGGTGTGCAGGCCGTCGCGTTCGATTCGTTCCAGTTTAATTCGATTATGGAACCTGAAAGCGACTCCAAAGTTGCCAACCCACCTCCCCCCAAGTAGGCACAGAAAACAAAACCTTGGAAACCATTCATAAGGTACACGATGGTGCTGGCAACGGGCGCTTAATTCGAGCAGCCGATCTTGCACGACTAGTCTCTCAATTGTATGGCAACTACCGGTGACTCGAAGATCAGACAACCAGAGATCGACTTCCAATATCTTCCTCCAAAGTCTACTAGCGAACAGCCAACACATTTGTCAGACCAGAGTGTTCAGAGTGCTCCTGGAGGGCTCTCTAGTGTTCAATTGTGGTGAACGGTAAAACAACAATCTTCCAATCCAAACCACACGAAATCATGGTTTCTTGCGATCGCCATGGAGGAGTTTGGCCTTTTTTGAAAGGCAATACCCTAACTGGGTTAAACTCCACCGGAGGGAGTGGGATTGAGTGTCCACTGGAAACGGAAAAGCAATGACCACCGCTTTCCTCTACACCAAAAAGTTCCACAGACATCATTTGGGATGACCGCGAAAACTACTCCCCGCACATTTAGCTGGCCTGGTAATTGTTTTCTGTGAATGTAGAAGACCAACAAACAGATCTTGCCAAGTTGATGTTTGGACGAGCCTACTAACGACTGACTTGAGGAGCGTAAAAGTTTTGGAGGGATGCGAAAGGTAAGTCGACATGCGTTTGGAAATGTTTGCCTGCTTGCTTAGCGTATGGCTGTAAATTAGTGACATTGAAAGCATGGTTGCACAGTGGCCAATGTTGCATGATGGAACTCAACTTCACTGCCGGGAGTTGGTAAGCGGTGGTACTGCTCTTTAAGGTTTTGAACGAACCCACGAGTTCGAGTGCGTCTCGAAAGATCACAAGACAAATGATTAGCAATCAACCGTTGCCGGAATGGCCTTATTGAAGAGAGAGTTGTAAATTATTACAAAGTGAAGTTGAGGTTTGTACGATTTTGGAGATGAAAATTGACTCCCAATTATGTCCATCATCATCAACACTAACTAACTGTTTTTAACACTTTTTAAGTAGATTCCATTGCACATTTGTCGGTTGGTGGTATTCACATCAACAACCCCTTTCCAAAGGGAGTTACACTTATATAAACCCATGTAAAGCCTTTCGAAGAGCGGAATCCATTTACCAAACAGGCCCTTCATTTCTTCCCGCAACAGTGGACATTAAGATCGCGAAAAAATAGATCACAATGAACAACTATTGGCACTAACGGGGGAGGGGGGAGTGTGTATCGTGTAATCGAGGTGATATAATGGCAAACGATACAACAAGCCCTGTGTCGCGCTTGCAACATCAATTTGAAAAACCTTTTATGAGATTGGGAGGTATCTCTATCGCAAGCGAGCGAGTAATTTCAGCGAAACGCCAACAATAGAATGTGAGGAATATCTTTCGCTTTTCCCTCTCTCTATCTCGGTTGGGGGTTCAATTAGCAAATAGTTGACGTTGTTCCATGAAACACCATCAATCCTCACGTGAGCGATCTCAAATTAACTCAGGTTTCGATGGCTCGAAGTTCGACGATGTTCTTTTCGCCGTGCTCGACAACCATTTATTGGACACCTTTCAACGCATCTTCATCGCTTGTGATTAATTGCTAGCCAGCTGATGTTTGAGCGTTTCCAAACCAAGAAGTAGTAACCAAAAAAAAAAGCATTACTACCACAACCAGGCAAAGAAACCGAGCAAAACCCCCGCGGGGCCCACAGTACCGCCGAGATCCAATTCTCATGTTCTAATTCCCAGACGCGATTAGCGCGTGATCCACAAATGGCATTACACGCGATGAGGAAAGATGAGCCCCCAACGACGAAAAGCGACTAACAACAACAAAAAACAGAACAGTGATGAACTACCTCGCCCCTCGTGGATGAAGGAGCTATACAGTGAAGCGCGGCATGGAAAATGCTCCCACCAAGCCCGCGGTCAGGTCGGTCACGGGATGGTACAACGTCACCCACCCGCTGGTTGTTGGATGGGAAAATGGAAAATGATTTGCCCACCATCACAAATTATGGAGAAAAACCCAGCGCCACGAAGAAGCGGACCGAGAGAAAGCGTCTTCTCTCATTCGCGTGACCTGCATTTAGGAGTTAGTGGAGGGACGACGACGAACGATCGAGGCCCCAAAGAAGAAGGTTGAACACCAAACATACTTGCTGTCCACTCTCATTACATAAATTAAAGTTTTTGCTATAGCTTGGTTCTAAACTACTTTCTGCCAGAACCGTCAACGACACAAAATCCGAAATCTTTATCACACAACGCTACCCTTCGGGTGCGCTACATTATCGAGACTTAACAAGGGATAAGCATGATTTATTGATGACCCTAGAGTCCGGGAAGGGGGGGCGAGGGGACCCTGTGTGACTCGCAACGACACATCGGGGTCAGAAAAGGTATTAAGCCACCAGAGGTCGACACACGCCAACAATCCGAACGCAACACCGAATTTCCCCTCGGTGTAAGGCACCACAACACGAATCGACCTTCATAATCTGAAGTTGATTTGAGGCGCTTAGTTTTACACCCCCCAACGATGTATTGCAGAAAGTTTGGGTGTGTGTGTGCGAGGTCAATAATGCTTAATTTGATTAGCACTTCAAGGCCCTTTTGCCCTTGCCCAACCCAAGAGTGGGGCAAGGTACCGGAACGGAGACTATTTTGCAAATGAGTAGCCGCAATGGTTCTTTACTCCACGTTATGGTGCCAAGACATCCAGCAGGTAGGTTAGCCGCTAAATCCAATCGGATCAGAAATTCAACAAAGCAGGGAGCGGGGGAAAATTGTTGTCTAAATAAATAATGTTTGACAGTTTCCAACACGGGTTAGATTGGATTAGTTTTCGGATTTAATCATTCGACAGAAGGAGGGAAAAAAGGAAATTGTTCTCTCTCTCGGTTTGGAGTGTTTGGGGAGCTAAGTTTTTAGTTACCGATTCGCAGAGGGTTCGCGTAACAGAGACACAACGGTCTCAGCACAAACCCATGTAGAGGAGCATATCTAATTAAACTTGTATGACTCGCATAATAATTTCACTCCACACCCTTCACAACCTACTGGTTTCAGCTTCGGAGCAGAGAAAGACTGCAAGTCCTTTTTTGGAAGACCGACATCGTCGTCGTCGTCCAGTTGTTGCATCCAAGGCGAGAGCATTTCTTTCTCCTATATGATGTAACTTCCCGGTATGGCACACCACTCTGCAACTGGGAAAAACTCTTTTTATCCGACTCAGACGACGACGTTTTTATTCGTGGAGTTGTCACGTCACTTCGCTGTGCAATCTTATCCTCCCCAAAATGTATGACAATTTTCTCGTAGAAATTTTATCAAGCAAATTGAATAAATTGATACACCAACCAGCGATGTAGTAAGCCCTTCCCATGCTTCTAATTTCCAAGAACCAGGTAGCAAGGATGCCCAAAACGTCTCTATTACCTGTCCTACTGGGCACTTCTCAGCAAAAAACCTGATACCGAGTGTGATGTTGTGACCCAGTTTGTGTGCCGGCGTTTTCCCGCAATCGTCCATATTTGATAGATCATTTTCTCCAACCTCCAATTTGCACAGCAGCGAGGGAAAGAGTTGCTATCAATTATGCAACACACCGGTTTGCCTGATAGACAGGATCCGCCAAACGGTATCCGAATCGATACCTTCCCTTCCCTGCTGCTAGCGTGCTAACTGAAGGGGCAGATGGTTAGATATTGAAACAATATGGAAAGGTTTTGCCCCGTCCCAACGACCTCCATTTTTTGCCCAAGATATGAATATGAATGACTGATTAGATTTGAAAAGCTACAGATTGGAGAATTGGCTTTAACAAAAAAAAAACCTCAAAACATGACCTCTCTTTTATAACATATTCGGAAAAAGAGCATCCAACTGTTACTTAATAATGGAAGTAGTACCCCCATCGACACCATTTGCATAGGTAATAAAAACCATTAAAAATGATAGCTTCCACAGCAAAACAACATGGAAAACATCGATCGATCGAGCACACTGTCGGTCGGTCTGTATAAATAATAAACCAACATTTAAATGCATCTTAATATGCACAGACACGCGGCAGATGATCTTCGTCCCGCCGAAAAAAAAAAAGTGTTGAACGTTGAACATTGCCGGTTATTCGCGCGCAATACTGGGGCGCCAATTTCCATAAGATTTCGATCCGATTTCCTCATTATCATTTATCGTTGTGCCTTTTGTGTGTGTGTGTGTGTGTGTGTGTGTTTTGGTGCGGAGCTGAAGCAAACCCAGAGACGCCACAAAACCCCCCAAAAATACATCTGCCTGCATCCTTCGAGTGTTCTGCATATTTAGCTAAAGCTCTCCTCCCTGCCATGACAGCCCCCACAACAGCTTGGTTTTATGTAATTCCCACCTATTATCTCATATCCATACATTCCCACACCGGAAGTTGCTTCGGATGCTGTCGGTGCAGTGTGTGTATGTGTGTGTGTGTGTGTGTGTGTGTGTGTTTGTGTGCGAATTTTTGAGGGGCAAAGATCGCTCCTATTACGTGTTCCGAGCCTCACGCTTAACCTATAGTAAAAATAACATGAATATTGATATCTCCCCGGCATCAGAATGATTTGCATAGCGTTCACATTTGCGAATATCTTTCTTCGCGCTGATTTCTTTTGGTGCCTCTCTCATGCTTTAAGGACCGCAATTTGAAGTGAATATTTAGGCCAGTAGTGAGAAAAGTGAATTCATTTAAAAAAACGCGTTTGCTTAATGATAATTTCAAACCATCATTTTCATCGCCGCGAAACAAACAACTAGCCATTTATCATTAAAATAGCACGAAAAGTACCCAAATCAAATTCGGCGCTGGCGACATTTGACCTGCACTCTGCTGGTTGTTGGCGTTAGGGAGGCGCTTAAGAAGGGTGAACGATGGCTTTTAAAATTAATTTATAACCCATTGACCACACCACACCACCAAAAAGAATGGGATGGTGAGATTTCTTTCTCTAGCCAGTCGATTGCGAGAAAGTTCTTCCAGCTGGTTCCTGCCTGCTCCACTTGAGAAGCGTTTTAAAAGACGTTGATTAAAAGGGATTTATTGCGTTATTTATGGGCGTTTGCGTGTTAACAGTTTGACCCTTTTAACTAGCAGCAGCAGCAGCAACAGCGTGAAAAAAGGAACAGATTTTCATTTTATGGTTAGCTCTATTTTCTCAATTTGAAGACAATCTGATAACTACTCTCCCACCCATTTGTCAGTCAGGCTGTCAGTTACTCAAAATATGTTTTTGAATGGATTTTTTTGTAAGCAACGGAAAGAATTAGATTTCTTCGCAAAAGAACAAACTTTAGTTCGTGAAATAGTAATAAAAACCTGATTGAAGGATAATTGCTTAATTTTTCCACTCTTTTTAATGTTCTCTCATACCCCTATACGGAAATCCGTGCATCTGCGTGTGGTGCTGGCCCCATACCAGGGAGCAAATGAAGGAAATATTATTCCACGATCGATCGAGCCCCGTTCCAGCTCGTTTGTGGCTGGCTTTCGTCGTTCGCCATAATAAAAATGCTGTGCTGTACTCTTTTTTTCTGCAACCGGCCCACGAAACGGACGCGTACAGTGCAGGAAATAAAAACATAAACCCATACACGCGCGCGCACAATCCAATCTTTTTGTGGTGTGTGAAGCCGACCGTTGCCTGTTGGCTGCTACGTGTTCCTGTTTCTTGAAGGAACACAGACCCACCCGCAAAGCGAGACCAGCGAGAAGGTGGTTTGATGATTTTTCCCCGTCCGTTCCCATGCGTGGTGCCGTGTTTTCTTATTTTAAACCGTTTGCGTTGCGCGGCACTACTCCCTTGGCCGGCCGTGCGCACACAGCACAGTAACGCAAAGCAAACGCGCGTTTCGGTTGCATGAATTATTCTCGCATTTGATTTTGATTATTATTGTTTCACGGCGCGACTGTGCTGGTGCTGCTAAATCGGTCGTTCAACCACCACTGCCAACACACAAACACACACACTTGTGCCACCCAGAGAGAGAGAGGTGCGTTTGAGCAATAGAATGTATCCCTTTTTAGCGACTTTTTTGTGGCGCATGTTCTTACTATTTGAAAATAAACTTTAAACGAACAATTTAAAACAGTTCATTTACCACCCTGCACATTATCCGTGGACACCGAACCAAAAAAAAAACACTCACTCACATAAATAAAGACGGAAAAAGATGACGGCCCCATAACGAGGAGTACGTTAATTTTCACATCATTTCACCCGACCGCGCGCAAATGAATCTTCCGGGCAATGCGAAGCGAGTTTGTTTGTCTTCTCCCCGCCCCACGTTGGCAGTAGCGATCGTGGCTGAGAAGAACAAGTGGTTGTAGTAGAACAACTTCTCATCACTCTAGGTTCGTTTTTTTTGGTACCACACCGCAAGCAGTGGTGTGCGTAATGAATTGCGGCGCGATCATCGAACTTTCCTCTTTCTCCTCCAGAGCATGAAACGCAGCTTTTCTCCAGCTGTTTTTTCCTCTTCTCTTCTTTACCTTTACACTAACACACACACACACACGCACAAACACAACCACCGGATGCTGCAGAAATGGTTGGATACAAATGATCTTTCTCCGGTGGCCCTGTGCCAGCCCATGAAAGTATTTGAGTGTGTGTGCGTCCGGTTGGTGGTAAAGGTTCGTTCTAAGAGGATCGGGAACAGATGAGATCAAACTGGGCGAGTAATGCAGGGAGGACAGGTGTGCGTGTTGCCGTATATGTGTGCGTGTGTGCTAGCGTTAGAGGAAACCGTTTGATGGATGGACTAGCATTGTACGTTCCTAAACCTTCATTACAAAAGGTTCAATTAGTGTGTTACAGAACGTTCGATAATTCATACAATTTGTGATTTATCAATCCTATTATTATAGCACAAACTGTATTTTTTTTATTTAAAAAAAAATCATTCTTAGGTGCCTTCACAACACAAATCCTCGTCAACCTGGCCAACAACACAGTGTTTCTTGTTACACTTCACTATACTGTACTAAAACATCATTAAAAGCTCCACAAAACCAACACAATCGATTGGCACTGGCCAAAAAACCTTTTGAACCACTTATTTTCACTGTTTTATCACATCACACTACCCCCAATGTGGCCCACTTTTTTCGATAGTTGCTCATAAATATTTTGATGAATTCACTTGATTTTTGCTGCTGTTAACTTTTTTTTTGGTACCTTTTATATTACACGATACGGCTTCAAACTGCCACGCATTTACGGTAAAACGTACATTTAGACTCTGATTGTGTTGTGCTGCTTGCTTGCTCATTACAATTATTGCCCGCTATCGGTCGCGATCGGTCGAGTTGGCAAACGGAATAATAACGGAAATAAAAATAAAAACAACAACTCCCGCACGAAGAAAAGTGCACACTACAACACCACGATACCCGAGACCGGGAATATCCGTTCACACGCGGCGGCAACGACTCACGACCAATCCACGCAACGGCTCAAAATGAACTGAGCGACAGTCGGTGTATGTCCATCTCTCACCAGCAGCCAACCCCGCTCTTCCCAACCAGCGAGCCAACAAGCAACTGAGCGCATATGTGTTTTGTGGATCCGCTCACCTGCTCGCTCGCTCTCGCTCTCTCTCTCTCTCTGTGTTTGTTTTTCTAATTCTCACTACCTTTGTTGCTCACACGCTCAGTACTTCTCGCAACATCACTGTACAGTGCAAAAGCAAAGGTTCAACCGATCTTCGATTGAATTATCAGTGGAAATGAAAAAAAATATTGCTGATACATAATATAGATTTTATTCTAGAAGACGGTAAGCAAAATAGAACAAATTAACTTTTCACAGTCACGCATTTTACCCCACAAAAAAAAATATCAACGTCATCCGTGAGCTCTGTGTCGTGAGATAAACAAACAAGCAGCAGCAAAGTGAGAGCCTCCATGTACTGCTCACTGCAGCGCATGGTGAGATAGAGAGAAAGAGAGCGAAAATCGGGCAAATCGTACTCATCGTGTGAAAAGTTCTCTCCGAGACCACGTTCTCTTGCACTTGGGGAATAAAAATCGTTCGCTTGCGTCAAAATCTCGTAAATGGAATTTATTTTGATATTACAAATACAGTAAGGATTAATTTCTCGTCAATGAAACGTTTGAAATGTATCATGTAAATCCCAAAAATATATCAAAGACTCTTTAGTTTGTACCGAGACACGCAATGATGATTGTGTCATAGCGTTTATAATATTTACGATGTCTCGGATAAACATCAACCTTGCGCGAAGTGACCACCTATCTACGGCTCATGTACGCGTAGTGCTAATTGCTCACATTCGCAATTCGGATCGAAACCCGTATCGGGATGTTAAACGATAGCACTAAACGGTGTCATGTTGACTCCCGTGTGGCACAACGATTGGGCACACACAACAATATCACATGAGTTCGTTTGCCATGTGTTTGTTTTCTTCCTTCCTCTTACACCCAAAACTGCAAGCTTTCCTTCATATTTCATTCATCTCATACCGTCCACTACCATATCGTGTTGTTGCACAGTTTCGACAGTCGTGTACATTTTCTTCTATTTAGATATTTGATTAGTTTGTTTTTTTTATCCTTATTTACAACTTGCAAAACATTGACACACTATTTAGAAACACGAAAAAAGGTCCATCTTTCGCATCAGATACAATCAACCAACGAGTCAGCTAAAAAGCGAACGAAAGGTTTCACTCGATCCGGCAAACAAGTGAATCGCGTTACGATGCAGAATTGGATGGATAAAATGATTCGCTCTCGCAAGCCTGCCACTGCCAGAGATTGGTTTGCTTTCGCTAATGGAACGAATAAAAACAAATAAAAAAAACACCAACATCAAACAAAAACACACAGAACCTCTAAAAGCCCCGTGTGAGCGCGTGTGTCTATATAAGACTCAACAGAAATTCCACACAAACAGCAACACAACACAACACATACGAAATTTCGCACATACGGAAGCATTGCCAGAACAAAAACACACAGCGACCAAAGTATTGTGAAAACTAAACTGTCGAAGTTAAAATTAACTCTGCTCATCGGAGAATGCAAAACAAAACAAACAAAAGTTAATGGAAAAAATAGCACGTTGCACTCAGAGCAAAGTGAGTGTCGGTGTGTGAGTTTCCGTTCCTGGTGGAGAGATGTTTTTATATTTTCAGTTTCGTTATATTTTCTTTTTGCAACCGTTCATATACAAAGATTTAAAAATAAGCTTCCAAAGAGGGCCACACCACCACAACAATTCTGCAGTGTACACGAGCGGCTGCTTGTACGGCAATTGTGTAAATGATTCTTTGGGCGGAAATAGAAGCATTCAATAATAAGTGTGTTTCTTTTTTATAAGACTCGAGAAGTACAACAGGGAATGACTTTGGAAAAAATGACACGGAAGAATTGTGTTGAGTTCAGCTTCCTTTCGATTTCGATTTCACATTTTCCATTCACGGAACGCACACATACATTTCTGTCATTGCCAAAAAACAAACAATACTCAAACATATACTACTGTTAAGTATTACAACAAGAAATCCAAGAAGACACATTCAATGAACACCAAAGTCCATCGGTTTCGTTCGTTTTTTTCCTTTGTTCGTTACGGCATCAACACAATCAGTTGTTTCAGTTAGTGTCGAATCTTCCCAAAAGGTCAGCCAACAGGACTTTCTGTCGGACGACGGTCTCTCTCAATGGGTGTCCCTTTTTCCTGTGTTGCTTGTTTCCACATTTCGTTACATACGCTTTGTCTTGCTCTGTGAGAAGTGACCGGTGCGAAGATAACTTTCATTGAAGGCACAGAACAACCGAAAGCAAACTGAGTTCCAACGTTTTGTATCAGCAGTTTGCCTCACTCGATTCACGGGTACTACATTGGGACCATTGCTTCATGAGCAATGAGTTTAGGGAATGATCTAGAAAAGGGTCTAAGCCTGCTTAATCAATCACTAGCAGATAAGGAGTGCGATACGATGACAACATTATTCTATTCTTTTTCTCGAGAACCTTTGGGTGACCTGTGTGAGGGAATTAAAATCACTCTCCAGGAATGGGTTCTAAATCTGTTCTCCAAAATAAACGCTCTAATGGAAAAGGGTATCAGTATCTAGCACCTAACTAAAGAAAGATAGCTTATCCAATTGAATGGAATTCCTGGAGCAGAAGATCCTTATTGGATAGACAAAATTCGACAGTTAGTCGAATTTCATTCCCTCCAATTGAGGCGTAAAACAAAACGTTGAGAAAATACTGGCACATCCAACAACAATTTGACATCATTTTAGCAAAATTGTGTTCATCAAATCAATCGATGATTACAACCATTGAAATTAATTGAACCGAACGTCCTACATCAATTCTTAAGTCACGAGCGTCCGTTACACATTTCATCATCGTCTTGACCTAACCGAAGGATTCGTCTTGACCTAAACGTCCATTCTGAAGAAAAACGAACCGAAACCTGATCGGATCCGGTAAAAGGACCCACCCTCTCTCGACCAATTGTCCCGTCCTTCGATAAACGTACAATTAAATTAACCACGCTGTAGGTGGCGACGAACCCCCGCCAGACCTATGCCGGCGGTACCGCTTCTCGGGTTATTTCGGGTTCTTTCTTCTTTGGCGCTTTGCTTCTTCTTCATCCCGTTTTCTAAGGGCTTCCAATCAACCGACGACACCTGGGATCAAGTTCGACGTCGGCGGTGAACGATTTCATCCAATTCTCGCATTCAATTTCACAGGATCTTCGGTGAATTGATTTCTTGCCTCTCTTCCTTCAAATCGAATCTTCCTTTTTTGACGGTGTGTGTGTACGTGCGCGCGTGTGAGTGCAACTAATGGAATTGCTGTTTCACAGGTTCACCTTTCGCCGGGATGAATGAAGCTCTAAAAAGGGTTTTTGGTGGATTTAATTGAAATAATACGTAAGTGAGATGAAACACTTTATTCTGATAGTACGATTTAAAAGAAATTTTCCCAAACGGCCAGCTCACTTTCCAAGCAAGCAAATATTGCCGCTGAAATATAATTACATCCATGCGTTTAGCCACGGTTTTAGGAAGAAAGGGAAAACTTTTGCAATATTGCAATCTTTAAAACCTCCAAAAAACAAAACAAAAAAAAAGCGCTTCTCTATTTCCAAGGAAACAACATTACATCTTGCACCGAAGTGCCGAAAAGTTTTATCTTCCCGGTAGCACATCACACACATCAGCGCGCAGAAGGGAAAAGTCGGACTGGTCTTTCTCTCTCTCAGTCCGCAGACCCCTGTTGCACTGCATGTTTGCTCCACCGACACACCGACACTTTGATCTCGAAACGACACGAAATTATTACCGACCTGTCAGGAGGTATTTTCGCCCGTCTTTGCAACTAAGCCCCGGAGCAGCAGCCCGGCGTCAGCATTAGATGTGGGACCATTCATCTTCTGTGTTTGAGCCTTGGTTCTTACAAGCCTTATCGTCGGTCCGCTTGCTACTACTTCGTCGTTCCAACAAATCCCTACAAAGAAATTTGTTCCCACTGTCACTGTTCTTTTTATTTTTTGTAATTTAAAGGTGTCGACTTTTCTTTTCCCACTAAAGCAGCCGCCTCTGTACTGTTCACAGAACGTACGCTCTGGGAAGCGGTGGTAACAAACTCTTCGCTGCCTACTTCAGTTCTTCATTAGCTGCTGTCCTTCCAGCGACACACCGCGCCACCGAGACTCCATCCGACCGACCGACCGACCGACCGACAGAGCGCAGGAGAAATGACTCGAAATTAGCCAAGTTAGAAAGTACATCCTTGACAGGGGAACAAACTTTTCGTATCCTTCTTCGTCGCTGGCGGGCGCGCCCAGAGGGGCACAACACAACTGACGCGACCTGACTGATTAGCCGGTGTATGGAGCAGAAGCCAAGTAGAGCAAAAAGGTGAGTTTTTTAGGGCGGAAAAGTTTCGATACTTTGGAGGATTGCCACTGTTTGGAGTTTACAGTAGAGAGATGAACGGGAAATTACTTTAACGCACTGAAATCTTAATGTTTATGAGAGAAAAAAAACAGTGAAAAGATTTTCAAACGACAACATTTAAGTAAGCGAAATACAGTATTTTTAACGACTTTTACAGTTTAGAACACTTTGAGACTTGAACAGTGCCCATTACATGTAAGCAGATAGGACTTATTGGAGCTCGAAGAATTCCTGAAGAACTCTCCAATACATCATATCGTTGACCGATTTGGAATTATTTATTGTCCAGACACAATTCCATGACGCGTGAGGCAAGAGCATCGACATTGAGACCAATCAATGGCCTTTCCTTTCCTATCCGTCCACCACCGTTCTTCCCGATAAGACTTTTGCAGGAACTCGGTACATTTAGTGCGCTACCGTGTTGAGTGCCCATGTACCCCCCCATTGGGGACCTCGGGGGCAGCACGTGTTTATGAGTAACGGGAATGGAGCCTCCTTTACGATTGCTCAGCACGATACACAAACAGATTGAATTCCGATGTCGCGATGAACGCCGCAAAGCCGTCCAATAGGTGATACGACTCTCCAGAGAGTTCGTCGTTCGTGTGTGCGAGCCACAGATCCAAAATCTTTCATCAAGCTCACCCAAGACTCTAATCAGCCTACCTCCCCAACTGGGGGAACTGCGGGCCGTGATTTACGGCGTTCGGTCATCGCCGGAGGACACATTACCAGCGGCATTGCGTCAAACGCCGTGCATGCCGAAGAGACATTGACACTCTAACGGCACAGCACATCCCGTGGGGGACGCGCATCGCTAACGGACCAGGGACACCTACGGTAGCCTTACTCTAGGTTGATTGGGTTCTGTCTGTGTGTGCACGTTCCATGCCTCTATATCTTCCCCCTCCCTTTACGGAGGCCATATTTGGTTTTCAATTTTGTTTGTCTTCCCCCAAAACGTTCAGTTCAGTGACCGATTGAAGTGGAAGTGCTTTCAGAGGGGAGGTGTTTTTATCGAGAACGAATAGCCAACGGTGAAGTAAGCAAATGAACCCTAAAGCCATACCTCCCTTCCCCCCGCCGACGCAGGGGTGTGCGTAGTACTTACGCAACATTATCGAAGGCTCTCCGGCACTGCCTCTCGATATCGTTCACTGCCCACCATGGACCGTGTTTGATTTGACAGGGAATATATTGCCTTCCGGAGCGGGCGGGATGGGCAAATGCGTAATCGAACGGTCAAATATTTGCAATTCGGAGGATTCGGAACATCTGACAATATCGGGCGTTGATTCTTTCCGGTGTGAGAGAAATGGCCATCACTTACCTAAAATGAGAATAGAAAAATAGAAAGGAAATGATTAATATAGATCCATTGGAAAAGAATTATTTGGATATTCATGTACACATTAAAATGTACAAATTATTTTAATTTAAACTGTGTACTATCTGGGCGGATTTATCTTAAATTAAAGAAAAGGCGAAACTTAACTTGCGATGGTGCTCTAATGCGCCAAATGAATCGCATCAGCAAAAAGGGACCAAGAAACGCGTTACAAACGCGTGTAACTTTGTATAAGTGTGACAAAAAAGGGCGACAGATAGAAAGGGACAGAGCACTAATCACTGCAACACGGAACACGCAGGATCGTAAATTGAGATAGTCTTTGCCGCTACCGCCGCTCGCAGCCTCACATACACACACACACTCAAAACGCTCAAACACCCAAGAGACCCAAAGACACTGCAAAAACAAACAACAGCTGATTGTGCCTGCCAAGGTACGTTTGCGGCGAACCACTTGCACTGCAAAGGGAAAGGGATCGATGCCGATAGAGCGCTTTCCCTTGGCCAGGCTTTTCCAGCTCTCTCGCACGTGTACACCGCCGGAGAGCGAACAGAAAAAGGGAAAACTAAGCACACTCACACACACGCGTACACATCAACATCTGCCCCATTTTAAGCATATTTCCACACAGCACAACAGCAAAATTAAAAAAAAAAAACCAATGGTTGACAAGTGAGCAACAACTGTCAGACGACAGTGAGTGTGTAGTGTTTTTCACAGTAGTGAGAGAGAGAGAGAAGGTGAACAAGTAAACAGACCGTCACACGATGGCGCTATCTCCGAGGAAAATGGGGAAAATACCGTACAGAATGAAAAAAAGAAAAGAAAACAACACACACACAGACCGTTAACTTAGCGGTTGGACATGCGCCTTACGGTCGGTGAGGTGGCGTGAGTTTCGCCGATGATGTGTTATGCAAAAAGTAGAATGACGAGGAGTAATAAAAAAACAGCAACCCCAAAGTGGCTTATTTTTGCTTTAGGCGACTTTTCGCAATCTCCGTTCCATTATCACTAACAAAATGGAAGCGTATTGATAATACATTGCAACTCTTTTCAAGATGCATTCCACGATTAAGAAGAAGATTACGTGCGAAATTTATATAAAAAAGGCCGGAAAATGTCTATTGCAACAATTATTGCAGGACCGCACGAATAAATATTGTAAAAAATCCCTTTGGGCAAAACACACTTTGTAAACATGCTGGCTTTTCCTCATCGACAGCACGGCTCTGCTGCTGTTCCCAAAGGCCCTTCTCTCCACACTGCTTCAGCAGCACGTGCGATCGATTTTTCAAGGTTAGCATAATGACAACCGATGGCACATGGCACACGGAGGGGTGGCTTCCCCATCATCCCCTCCATGAAACCCAAGAGAAGACGGACGATCCGTTGCAGCGTCGCGTTCGAGATTTATGTCGCACAAGGAAAGCGAGAAAATTCACATCTCAGCAAAGAGATCGATACTGGTTGGTTGATTTTATTTTCTTTTCTTTTTATTAGCAGCGAGCTGGACAACAACTAAGTTGTTCTGTCTCTCTCTCTCTCGCTCCATTAGTGCCTTCGGTTCTTATTAGCCCGTGTTTGAGATTGTTTTCCTTCGGCAGAAACTAATTTGTTCGCCAAAGCATAGGCGATGTTTATAAAATAAACCCCGGCACATTCCCGGACAGTTGCAGCCAATGTGCCTGGGAACAGTGTTGGAATCAAACTACGCCGCCGGTGGGTGAGGGAGAGCTTGATTTATCCTGTCGCAAAAGCATTGTAACACGGATGGGGATCGTTAAAACCATTCCCTTCTTTGTGTTGGGCGCAATTTGATTAACCTGATGAGGGCAAAGGAAACAAGGATGGAAAGTACAGTAGAGGGCACTGGTTTAAATCTGCCCCGTTCAACACTGGGCACACGGGTAGGAGAAGATGGGGACGAACTTTTCACTCCATCGCGCGACGTCACCCGGTAACGGAATAACACCCCATTAACGTGCCCTTCTCCTCCCTCTGCGCCAGCCGCCTGCAAACTCAATAAACACATTATGCAATCAATGGCATCATCGTCGCGCAGTGGCAAAACCTAAACACAGATCACGACCCTGTGTGGTGGTGCATGGGTGTTGTGGGAGGTGGGAGAAGGTTGACGCGACATTGGTTGATGGAAAAGCGCGTCTTCGAGGGAAAAAGACACGGATGATGTAATGCTATCATCAGTGGTGATGAAACGTTCTTTGTGTGTGGAATTTAGCTCGCAACTGAAAGAAAATTCCTTTGGTAACAGTTTAGGTATAAAGAAGGAAAATGGATTTGGTTTTAATGTAAGTTTTTATCATTTTTTGTATTAATTAAGGAATTCATTTGAGACATGGTTTTGGTTGTTAGATTTGAAAAAAGGGACATTTGCACTGTTCTAAAACCTAAAATGGACCGGTCTGGTGATACAGTCGTCAACTCGTCTAACCTAACAACATAACCGCCATGGCTTCAAGTCCCGAATGGGCCATACGATGGACTGACTATCCTGCTATGTGTAATCAGTGAGTCACTGAAAGCCAAGTCCACTAGTGGTGTAAGCAGTAGAGGTGTGCCAAATGAACCAGAAGCGTACGGTTCATTCAGTTCACATGAAAAAATGAATGAACCGGTTCACAAGTGAAGAACGCTATAGTTCATTTTATACATCAAAATTAAAAAAAATCATGAAAATGAGTGCAAACATTCATGATCATTTTGAAAAGACAAAACAAAAAAAATCTTTCGACATTCGCCAATTTAGAGAGAAAAAAACAAGAAATGGTCGATTTTAAAAAATTAAAAAAAAAAAAACAAATTTTAAAATGTTTGTGTTAATCACTTTCTAGGGTCAAATAATAGATAGTCAATATTGGCTTGCTTTTCATGCGATTAGACCTATGGATTAATATGTACTTCTACCGAATAGTGTACCGATTCACAGACTTTACAGGTATTGCTGTTAGAAAAAGAACGAACACACAGCAATGAACGACTCGGTTCACTCGTGTTCATTTAAAATAACCGAAATGCCCGCCTCTAGTAGGCAGGTCTTGACCGACAACGGTTGTTGTGCGAAAAAAAGAAGAAGAATAAACCCTGAAATTGTTTTATTAATAAAATTATAAAAAAAAACAGAATGTTCCGTATATACACGATTAATGCGGTCTAAAAAAATAGCATAACTCGAATATGAATGAGTCCAAAAAATATTCGTCTGATTGAATATTTTACAGAAAAAAACGAATTAAGACCACAAAAAGCATGAGACGGTACATGTAATGAAAACGGTTTGCTAGTAAGGACTATCAGCGCACGCGTTTTACAAGAAAAAAGCCATTAACTTACGCAGTGCAGCAAAATGTCACTGTCAATGTCATAAAAAATACTTGCTGACACAAAATACATGCATGCGTCACGTACTCTATTGTGAGAATCACAGGTGATGCTCAAACAGTTAATGTGACGAACACATGCTTGTAGACAAGCTTGTCGTAACAAACCGCGCTTGATCAGTTATTTTATCATGACTTTTTTTACTGTGATCAATTCTGCAAAATATCACTGACATGGTCATGAAAAAATCCGGCTGAAAAAAAATCATCAGCGTCACGGGCTCTACTGCTCAAACAGTTGGTACAACTATCACATGCTTGGTGACATTTTTGCAACCAACTTTTGGTCAGTAGAATGTCGTGATTATTATAGCGACCAAGTATGTATGTCATGACCAAGTAAGTATCGAAGGTGCTACAAAAATGTCACTAAGAATGTAGTTGGTCCACCAACTGTTTGAGTCTCACCCCTGATCATCACAGTTGTGTACATGAGCTTTAGTATCAACAATGAACATCAAGCTACTACGGATGTATTCATTGTTTTCGATAGTCATCGTCACGTGATTGTCATGAAAGCACTGTAGTTGTTAAATAGCAACTAAAACACTTAAAAAATAAAAATAGTCTTTGGACGTGCGCTCAAAACGTATCATGTCGTTTTGCGCAATACGCGAAAGAAATAATAGTAATCGCATCAAACAATTATACGATCTGGTGCATCTGTTAGCAATTATTAGTGCTATTGACTAAATGACCAACAAGCTAACTCACTTGGTCCTGAAAAAAACATATTATTGACCCACTCTTCTTACAAGATTTGTTTTAATTAATCTCTGGTAGAAATATTTCATTTCGAAAAATAATATTTGCTACTGAAATGGTACAGAAAACTTTACATATATAATGTTATAAAAATCAGTTCAAACACTGCCACAATCTGAAAAATTACATGAAGTAAAGTGTGTTTACATTTAATATTATTTCCTTTCATTTAGATTTTGTTTGATTCTTGTCAAAATCGGAATGTCTTCATAGCGTAACGTAACTGTAAAATCACTCATTTATTAAAATATGGAAAAAATTAGCTTATAATAGTGGTCTGCACTGTAGAATCCCTTTCCTCTTAGAATATGTCAAAAATTATACTAGACGAATCAATCGAAAATCAAACTGAGCCTTTGCAAAAAGGCCCCGTAAACCCCGTGATAAATAATAAAATAAAAACCCTACAATCAATGCAGTTTTGACATTTTACTCCAACAGAAAAACACGAACCCGTACGTTAATCTTTCGCTGATTTTAGAATGTACAGTCAGGTCTATGGAAACAGTTAATTATTTAATTGACTTTGAGATATCCCTTCTTGCCCTTCTCTTCCCCTTTCTCTTCGATCAACAAACCCATTCGCGTTCGATTAATGGCCCCTAATTTCGACCGCACACATTACCAATACACCTCGCAAAACAAGCATTTACAGCAGATTATTGTCAAATTTATGTTGTCCGCAGGATCGGAGCCAAGTGCCCACACTCTATCTCCTCTGTTTCACTACTGGCCTGCTTGTTGTAGTACAGTATATGCTTAACATTCAATAAATTTCATTACCAAACCCAAGCAAGCTGAGGAGAGTGGCGATGGCGGCCACAGCGCGCCCCAACGCCAAGGCCATCAGCGTTGGAAAACATCAAGGCTCGGGCGTCATCGTGTGTACCAAATCCCATTGCCGAAATGTAGCGCCAGCGCGACGCCACACCACACCACCCAATCGCTGGCCATATGCTGGCGTTGGATGGTTGCGTCGTGTGGTGACCTTTTGTAGGGGTGATAGGGACCACCCTACCTCCTTACCACCGTCTCGCGGCGGATGGAAATCGATGGTTTGCAAATGGAAATAGACCTTTTTCCCATTGCACGCTTCCCTCCCCGACACCATATCACTGTCCTTCGGGAGAGGCAACAAGGCAAGAGTGATCGGTTTCGTTGTGTACCACCTTCTAATGGCCAGAAAGGGTTCAAGTACAACGCAATCGGTTCCGACAATTTATTGAGATTTATTTTCGATTTGACAGTTACGAGATGTTGCCGTGTTACATCGCTTTCGTTGTCTAAAACGTTGGAAGATGAAGACATTCACCATGAGCAAGTCCCCACTATACAATTGAAAACCAAACAGCTGATCGTCTGCTGATGGGCAAAGCTAAAAAAAAAGGATTTAAGCAATCAAAACAGATTTCATGATAAGACCACAGCGAGGTCCTGGATCAACACAATCTCAGCACAGTCTTTATACATCCACGAAACCGAAATTAATTTTCGTTCCGGTATCATTAAGCACCGTATCCGTCGCACTCTCACACACATGTTGTGTCATATTCCGAAACGCATTGGAGAGATCCTCCTGATGACCCCGAGAGCCTGTGGTAAGGAATAACAACGCAGTCATTCACAAAAACCACGGGAAAAGAGACTAATAGAAGTGTCATTCCAGGCATTGGACCTCCACCCTTTGGTAGCAGAAATCCGTCGATTTAACTACCGCGGAGCCGGCTGGAGATAATAGATGTTGCACGGCGGAGCACACAGGACGGCATTTTTGACGTCCGAGCGTAGATGGGATATTTATTTTTACGACTTTTTAACGAGTTGCGTTACGTGCCTTGCGCATTAAGCAATGCGTGTTCGGAGGAGCTGACCTGCGGAAGATTTACTTCCGAGCGAGCAAACGCAGTTCGTCTGTCCAGCGATTTTGGGGACTTTGGGTAGAAGCACTGAAGCGATTTGTTGGTTTTATAGCGTTTAATATAGGAATAATAGTTTTGTCTAGAAGAGCCAGAATAGCCCATTTAGTAACGCTGGTAACCATGTCAGTACAAGATTATTTATACAACGTTTCTCGCAGAAAACGAACCATTCCAAAGAAGTCGCTAGGACTCGATTCTTCATATGTCCAAGAAAGCTCCACACTTCTCTTGGAGCGACGTGTGAGATCTTATTTTTAGTGTCACCAGATATCGATTATTTTGCCCGCTGTTGTTTTCGCTGCCTTTTTCAATGTCTCATTTTGACCGCTGCTGCTGCTGCTACTGCTCTCCGTCGCTCACAGCGCAGTCATTCGTTCTGAAGAAAAGCGAGTGACACTGTGTTGCCGGCGCAATCTAATTTTAGCCCACTGAAATCCAACGTGCGAGAGCATGGATGCATTTTCCTCCATCGCGTCCCATGATGATCGAGTGCAATTCCATTCCTCAAACATCCCCCTTGTCACCTGTACGGTTTACGGTATGCAAAATTGCGACGTCATACATTCCACAACACAGACGGAGAGGGAAGGCGCATTCTTCGAATAAGCGCATCACGGGAATTGCTAATTGAATATAAAAATACAGTTCCGCATTGATTCTATTTAGAAGAATGTTTTTGCAATATTAAAAATGTCATCCTGGTGGACTTTTGTGGTACAGACACCGTGCACGAAAACTCAGTCTCTGCTATCTGCGAGTTAGTTACTACGAATGAAGTGTATCATTTCAGAATTTTGTTTTAACAAGGGCTTCCATGGAAATGATTCCATAAAGTAACGAATGTTGCATGACGTTTCAAAAAAGGGGATTTTTGTGCTTGAACGTTTGCATGATTTTTTTTTCTTTTTTTAATCTTTTTTTTAAGTCACCCAATAGCTTGCAGTGGTGGAATTGCCCCTGAAGCACATGGCAAACCATTTCCATTTAGCAGTAAATGGTTAGGAATTGCTACGCTCGTTAGAGCGAACGTACAGAATATGATTGCAAATTAATTTTCCAACCAGTGAGCACACGGTACACGCGCGCGCTCACCGCTCGGTGACGTGTGTGGTAAACGACGAACCGCTCCTCTTTGTCGTCATGTGTGTGCTGCTGCTGCCGCTGCTGTCCAATCGTCACGCGGTTCTAGCTTTGACAAGTGGGAATGGAAAACAACCAAAACACAACGTACATAGAAATAAAGCTAAAAACGACCTTTGGGTTGAAAGTAGAATGTTGCTTATTGAAATGGATACCAACCAGTGTGCTTCGAATGGTTTTAATTAATCCGAATTAGCGCACATCGTGAGCACATTCGTTACTAATTGGTGTGCTATAATTTAATACCACGCAATTCTAGCAGATGGCGCTGATTGCAAAACTGTCAAATAGTGGTCGCTCTCCACTGAGGTTTGATTTTACTACAAATTGTCAGTAATATTGTGTACTATTCCTAATTAAATGTTAAATTACACCAAAGTTTGTTGCTATTTATACTATAAAAAACGGTTCACATCTGGCATTTATCAAATGGAGAAAAACCCCACACATGCTATGATTAACACCATTCGATCTGGCGCAATTTAACCCGAAAGCATCGATTACGGATTTTGTCGGTCGAAGCCAGAAAGGCAAAAGAATTAGCTGACGCAATACTGCGTTCTTTCCATTTACGATCTCGCTTCCCTTACAAACCCATTCCTGAATGAAATGAACACCTTCCGTTTTAGCTTGCTGAGGTTATTGGAACTCTCGGTAGAGGTCGCTAGAAGGAAAGATAATTTAGTTGCGCTGGTGAAACAAAACACATTAATCCCATCGTACCGATTGCAATCGTCTAAGGGAAATGAATTAAAACAGATGTGTTAATTTTCGCTGATGAGAAAAAGAAACAAATCAAAAGTACATTTTCGCAAAAAGCTGTTTCTTAAGATGGACAACATTATCTTTATATGAAGTGAGTTTACTTTCATCAAGATGAGTTACTCTAAGTTACTTCCATCAAGATATTCTTTTCGCTTTTTCTGCTACTCTTTTCTGCGTCACTGCAATAAAACAATACCGACGCCGATGCCATCAGACTTTACCCATCTGTACTCTGGTGATTTGTTTTTACTTTTTGCTCCCAGTGAGGCCCTCCTGTGTGGGTTTTGTTTGCATCGCAACGGTATCCATCAGGACGGGGTTTTCTTTAGTCGACACACAAACGTTTCACGGTGCGCACCTCTAATGCAAATATTAACATTTATTCGAAATGAAAACAAAAGCAACAGGAAAGCAACACCTACACATGACATGACAGACGCACTCTTTATAGCATTGCGACGGAACATTGCTCCTGCCAGCTAGCGTGCTATAAATTGTGTCTCTTTTGTTTTAAAAGAAAAGAAAAGGCTCACATATGGTTGAGCTAAAAATAAAGTAAAGCAAAATAAAATTCAATGAGAGGGTTATATGATAAATGGATTATTCTTACATATTATAATTACCACAAAAACATCCTTATTTCCTACAAAAACCATTCCCACAGAATCAAACACGTTGCGTGACGAAATGGAAATGAAACTATTTTCAACCATCGCAACGACCAACTTCCAACAGCGTTGGCGAAGACGAAACCCATTACCGAATAATTTATTCAGGCAAACAATTAAAAAAAAGGATGTGGCATTATCACACTTTCGCAACACTTTCGTCACACTTTCGCATGCAAACAGTGAAAGAAAGCAAAACTGCATTCTAACTGTCCAACCAGCGCTTGTGGTATATCGTTCTACCACTAGAGGAAGGCAAAAAATATGTTCCTCAAGCATAAAACCAAACCCTACCAAGAACACTATGCAAATGAACGACCGAGAAGCAACTTTCTCTGTTGGGAGACGACTTACAACATCAGAGAGAAATGGGGAAGAACAAAGTTTGCCGTCCGACGGCAGTGAGGTGTGCCGTGGGGACAATCGGACATAATTGAGGCTTCTGCTCTCTTGCCTTGACCTAGTTTACACTATCGCACAGGAAAAAGCACAACGTTGTTGGAGTGATGCAAAAAAGAAAATGTTACAAAAGTAGCAAAAACCATACACTAGAAGAACGACGTTTGACGTCATGTTTTGAAGAAATGAGTAGAGTTTTTAATTAAAAAACCATTCCCCCATTGTGGGGTGGAACTTTTTAAAACATCATTTTCAAAACTTCGTCTAGTCAAAATTAAGAGAAAACAAAAGATGAAAATGACATCTTCAAGCAGGGCGCACGTCTGTGATAAACGGCGATAAACGGAAGCGAAACAGCAGCAAAACTTTCCGATACGGTTCGATCCCCAACGAGTGCAATGTCCGATGTAGAGCGTTAAATGATGCAATAATAAATGCAAAAATGGGGGTAAAAATTGAATAAAACAACAGACGAGATGACGGGGCGATTAATAATAGCAAAAGGAAAGCAGTATGGCGCCTTTCTTGGCTTTTAATGGAGAGCAGCAGATGGTGAAAAAACTAACGAAAGATCAACTAAATCGTCTCAATATATATCTAAAACATCAAATGAGAAGAACTTTTCATTTATCTGCAATATAATACGAAAAGTACGATGGCAATTTGTCTAATTTTCTATTATGAAGAACTTAAGAACTTTACTGATGATCTTAACGAATGCAATTAATTTACAAAATACCGCGTTAACTCGCCACCTATTTCCAACGGTTACACCATTTCAACACTATTAGGACGTGCCAACCGCAAAAAAAACATCATCCTCCCCCCCCTCCCCCGAAAACAGCAACATTGTTAAAAATGATTTATTACACGCAACTTCCTGTTATTCTTTGCACATGTGCGTTGTACACTCACCCCCGAAAACAATCGGATATTGTGCGTATCCGTCGACATTGCCATCCGATTGCTGCTACTTCTTCTGGTGTGCGGTACTGTTGAGCCACACACACCATTATCCAACGGGTTTTATCTTTGACTTTTTGCTTTGCTTTTGCGCTGTTTTTTTCTATCTGGTTAACCACCCACAACCGGTGAGTTTTCCTTTTCCTTTTCACCTGACCAGATTGAGTGGGGCTTTTCCAACCCTGGGTTTGTGCCAAACGAACGGTACCGAATATGATGATGGGTGGACAGAGAAGAAGAATCACGATTTGCTGTAACTGTTCTCCAGCTGTAAATGATTTTTTACCGGTTGAGATCATTTTATCGCCAACGCCAACGCATATTATTTCAGCAGCCTGGGTTTTTTGTATGTCTCTTCTCTTTTGCCGGTATTCCACTCAACCTGCTTTTCCGGAAGCGTGCAGCAAACAACAACAACAAAAATGAGAAGTAAAACACCTTTTGAAAATTCTTTCCACCTTCACCAGGGAATGGTGAAAAATTATTGACATGCCAGAAATGGTGATAGCAGCATGTTCTTTTTTTTTTACTTTTGGGTCGAAAAAACAGTATCCTTGTCCAGGAGGAAAAGGGCCCATCTTGCCAACGTACAACAGAACGGCACAAAGCGATGTTGCTAATGGGCTTAGCAGGAGGACAATTCTTTCGTACGATTGTTTTGCCTTTTTTGGTTATGTTTTTTCCACCTATTAAGTATGCGCGACCAGGTGAGAGCAAGAAAAAGTCCCAGGACGATAACACACACACACAACTTCCACAACCTTTCCAACTCGCAACAGGATAATGAGTCAATTGAAGGCCGACGGAGAAACCCTTTCGTGACCGTCGGTTGGCTGGCCAGAGAAAGAAACCAGATTTGACCAATCGAGTGTCTTCCTTAAATGGCCTTCAAGACTGGATGGTTATGACACTTGAAGGGTCGCCCACATCGCTCCTTCCATTAATGGTTTTAGACATAAAGAAAAACACTGACCAAATCTGACCGTTTACGATACAGCATAGAGTCGGAAATGGGGCATTTCAATCATATTGTGGCAGCTTCTTTGTAGAGAGTCGGTCCATTAATACAATAATGTATTATAATTTGTTTAGAAGTACAAACTACGTGACTTTGTCCAAGTTGGGGACACTGTTGCTCGCAAATAGACGACAAAAAAGTATGGTGAAATGGCTAAGCTAATAATAAGTTGTGTACTAATGAGAGCGTATTACATAGCAATACGGCCTTTTTGGACCGTTCGTTCTGAATAAAAAAAACATTTTACATATGTTACAATATAGGAGATTTTAGTGTTTTTAAATACAGATAATGAGTGGAATTTATGAATCCAACTAGAGATGTGCTGATTAAGTGATGAGTGAGTTAGTGTAATCCTGCAAATAAAGGTTTGGGCATAACCTTGCTATAAGATTTTTTTTTGCTATTTTTTGCTCTATCTTTCCCTTGAGAATTCATATTTACACTGATTTATAATAGAAAATTCTTCTTACTCTTTTTTTTTTTACTGTCCGCTGTCATGCCGGCCATATAGGCTAACGCTTTCATGACGACCTATTAGTGCCACACATCCAGATAGTCAGGACCACGCGCCACCACCGTCAGGAGGACGGTCCATACGAGGCTTGAGTCCACGACGAGCATGTCTGTATAATCATACGTGTTAACGACTGTACCACGAGATCACCCGCTAATTAAGAGAGTAAAATCCGGTATAAAAGTCGATCATAAAGTGAGTGAGGTGAATCGGACTAGTATAAAGTGAGTGAAGTGTAATTAAATAGTAAGCCCAGAGAGTGAGTTTGTTGAATCTTTAAATAATGAATTAAATATCCAAAATCCTTGGAGCAGCCCATCCAGATTCATTCAAATCGCTGTAAAGGGAAGTAATCTCATATAATATAAAAAAATCAATCTTTAAAATTCTTATCTTTTTTAGTATTACGAACCTTTTAATTACTGTTTCAGCTAGAACTTTTGCAGCATTCCCAAACTGATAACAATATTTATTACTGGTAATGTAACATACATGCAAAAAATGCATTTTTGTATTTGAGACTCGCCATTATCGCCAATACAAGTGACCTTGAGCTCTAAATGATCCATGCTGTACGGTGCAGAAAGATGGATGACAGCGTCAAATGACGCACAATGCAAAAAAAATCAGCTTTTAAACATGGAAAGTCTTTTTATATGAGGAAACTTTTAACACATTTTCAAAAAACTATAATTTTCATTTTATAAAAATCCTTGAATAATTGAATTATCTTTATCTGCTTCCTGTATATAATTCAATTAGTTCTTTGTGACAAATTTCCTAGCAACACAATGCGTTTTGGTTAGATAAAAAGAACAGACCACAAACACCTCAATTTGTAAGCCTAATCGAATTTCATTGCAAATCCGCACACATCTCCCTCCAATCCTGGATGCCGGATGTGGTCGTTAACCGCAGGGGCGGAATGATTCACAGAAGATCGGTGGCAAAAAATGGCACGTGAGCACGGTGGCGGCATGTCCACTTCGCTGGCCCGACCACACATTGTTTTCTCTATTGTTATTATCCTTTCCCTTTTCCCCTGCCATATAAAGTGTGCGCAAAATGGCACACCGTGACGTTGACTAATTTCCGTTTCCTTCCGCTGGGAAAAGAAGGGGTATCTCCACAGCGGTAACCGGGAGAACTTTTTTCAGGTTAGCTCCCAAAAGGGAACACACAGAGGGCTTCATTTGAGCGGTACAGAAATACCTTCGCGTGCAGGAGCGAGCGAGGCTCAAAAATAGGAACTCATCGGCTTCAGGGGTATTGATTGCTGCCGTATTTTGGCACGCACACACTGCAAAAGCGATCCATCAGGAGTGTGACAGTCTCGGCAGGGGGAACTATTCTTGTTCCGAGTTAACCAACAGCACCACAAATATCCTTTCTCTGCGTGATATATGATGCTTAAATCGAAGTTTGG